>NW_026652285.1:2591937-3146299 GCF_009828535.3 Hylobates moloch
GTGCCTGGTCTCTTTTGCATTTTTAGCATTTTCGACTTGATCCTTCCCTTCATCCTACAAGTATGCTCTAACCTTAAACAAACAAGCTTCTCTCTGACTGATTCTATATTTGACATAGAAACTCCTTTCTGACACCATCAACACCTCACAAAAGCCTCCCCCTCCACAACCATTCCAAGGAAGGATCCCTTCTGTCTTTCATTTTGCACCCATTTCTGGGCTGAGTTTTGCTCTCGTTGCAAAAACTGCCTTTTTGAATTTACCAGGAAAGTTCAGGTTGCTCAACCCCTACTTAACCCCATAAACTTTGGTTCTCTTTGGCCCTTGTGACTCCCTCTGCAATGACTCTTCCTGTTTGAAGTTTCTCTCTGACCTTGGAGTATAAAATTAGAGCTTACAGGGGTTCTCCAGCTAAAAGAAAAACTCCCTCAGTAATACTCTACCTAGATACTAATGGATTATTTTCCAAACTTAACATTTGTTGTATTCCCTCCTTTCCATATCAACTGGGTTGACTTTTCTTTAAGAATCAACCTAATGCAAAAATAACATTTCCAACTGCCTGTAAAGTGGACAAAAGTGGCCTTGTTTTTTGTTTGTTTGTTTGTTTTTATAAAAGGATATCTATTACAACAAAAACACTATATCCATCTCCCAATGTAACTTCACACCTGTTCAATAGGTTTCAGTCATCCTAGTCTAATCTAGTCATCACCTGGCTTTGGGAAGGCAGCCAAGACAAGGACATATCCCAGTGCTTTGCAATTTCATAAGAAACGGATTTAGACTCTAACCAGAGTGACTTTCACCACCTTTTATAGGCAGGGTTTTGGAGTTTCTGCAGAACAAGGCATTCACCATTCACAGTGGCCCCTAGCCATTTGCTAATTGGTCATTCTGAGTGCATGTTCTGGGCCCTCCGGGCACAGCAAGAGACCAGGGATTTGTGAATTCTACTATTGTTCAGACTCAAGACAGCAGCCACGTCTGTGATTGGTTGCTGCTCCCTTGCAGTCTTAGTTTTAGTCATTTTCTTAGAAAAGCATCCATGTCATTAAGATTTTTGAGGCTATTGGGATAAATCTGTATACAGTATTCTGCTGTAAAATGTTAACTCTCTCTGTATTGGTAGTTCTATCTCTTGTTATTCCTAATATTAATCACTCGTGTTTTCACTTTCTTCTTATCTTTTTAATTAATCTGTTCAATAAATTGGCTTCTGGTTTAGTGATTAATTTTACTTAACTGTCTTTCATTCATTTCCTTTTTTAACTGTTATTGATATGTAGTTTACATATAAAAAGGCACACATAGTATAGCGCAATGGATTTCCACAAAGTAAATACACTTGATTACACGAGTGTAATCAACACTAGATCAAGAAACAAAATAGTACTGCCACAGCTCAGTTAATGGTTCCTATTGCACGTTCAATAAGCCTCCATTCCAGGAAAATTCCCAGAACCCCCGTTCATGAGCCCTTCTAATGCTGCCTCCCAAAGGTAGCATGATCTTCCCTTTTAACAGCATAAATTCCTTTTGTCTGTCTCTTTTCTTACTTTATAAACAATATACTTATATGAAACATATGTACTCTTGTGTCTGATGTTGCTCATCCTTGTAGCAGGTTTCTCTTCGGTAACTCACTTTGAGTGTTTTCAGAATTGGAGACAATCAATGTAAGTCACCTAGCACAGGTTTTGACCTGTAACTGAGGTGTGTAAGTCGCAGTTATCATCGTGAAAAGATGGCATTATCCGCAGATGGGTGAAGTGCAGATGAGGAGCGGAGGTGGGGAAAGGAATACGTGCAGTGGACAAAGCCCAAAAAAGTTATCTGAGAAATTCCCAAATGTATCCTGGCCAGGACCAAGACCAGAAGATCCATATTAGAAAGCAGGATTTTGGTACCTCCTTTCTAACTGCCTGCTGCGATAAGTAAGGTTTTATTATATTCTTAACATCCTAACGTTTTATTATGAAAATTTTCGGACATGCCGAAACATTGACTTTTACAGTGAATACTCATGTGTCTACCACCTGGGTTCTACAATTAGCATGTTACTTTTAGTGCTTTATTCCATATGTATGTCTGTTCATTTGTGAGTTCATCTTTATATTTTATGCATTTCAAAGAAAGCAGCAGACTTTTAGTAGTGTTTTTCTTTAAAAAAATATAATTCATAGAACACAGAATTAGCCACTTTAAAGTTAATAATTCAATGGTGTTTAGTATATTCATAATGTTGTACAACCACCAGCTATGTATAGTTCCAAAACATTTTTATCACTCCAAAATAAAGCCTTCTTACTAATTAAGCTGTTACTCCTCATTCTGTCTTCCCTTCAGTCCCTGGTGACCACCAATTTGATTTCTGTTTCTGTGGATTTACCAATTTTGGATATTTTATGTGAACAGAATCATACAATATATATTTGTGTCTGACCTCTTTCACTTAGCATAATGTTTGTAAGTTTTATCCACTTCTAGCACATACCAGTAGTCCATTCCTTTTATGGCTGAATGAGATCATTGTATGCAAATATTATGCTTTGTATATCTATCCATTGATGAGTATTTGGGTTGTTTCCACCTTTTGGAGATTGTGTTATTTGAGCATTTGTGTATAAAGATTTGTTTCAGAGGTTGTTTTCAATTCATCTGGGTATATACCTAGGAGTAGAATTTCTGGGTCATATGGTAATTCTGTGTTTCCCTTTTTGAGGAACTGTCAAACTATTTTCTTGGTAGGAGGTTTTTGAACCCTGGGAAGTCACTTGCTCAATCTGGATCATTCCCTTCTTCAGTTTTTCCCTTGAGTAGCTTCCTCTCTGCATAAAATATGAAGGGATTTTAGTGGCATGTACGAAGAGGCACTGACTAGACATGTCAACTCCTGTAGGCATGTCAACTCACCTGGCATTAGAGGGACCCAGCGGATATAACCTGCAGGGACACCCACAGCTCCGTTAATGGTTCCTGTTGAATGATCAATGAGTCTCCATTCCAGGGAACTGCCACATAGAGCGAGACCCCTCGGACACTGCGTGAGCGCTTGACGGCTGAAGCAGCACCAGGCCCCCTCATGGTTTCCTGGGTTCTGCTAGGAGCGAAGTACGACAGGTTTGAGTCGGAGAGAGTAATTTGCCAAAGAAATGCTTGGGAGTGGCAGCTTCTGAAACAGGCGCTGACAGCTGGTGAGGGATTTCATAGGGCTGCCCCTGCTCCATGAGCCTGAGAAAACAGGAGAAATTCCAACTGTTGCGTGATATCATCTGTGCCTTAGAAGCATTTGTTTTTAAACTATGGATTTAATTGCTGTTCCATTAGCTCCTATTTCTTCTTTCTCCCAGAAAAACGGAATATTTGAAATTCCCATGAAAGCACATTCAATTGCCATTTCTGTTCCAACTTCAAGACAGAATCATCCTTAATAATGAAAATAAATCTGTTATTGGCAAAGCGTACCCAAGTGTTGCTTTAGGAGAGTCGGGAAAGGGAAGCAGCAAAGGGAGAGTCAGAGCGGAGCAGAGCCAGCCTCAAAGGCTGTTTGTAAGCATGCCAATAACCCACCACATTTTGTACAGCGTGTTGTCATGTGCAAATCAGGTTCACAACAACCTTGTCAGGTAAAGCAAGAAGGTGCTGGCGGATCTTGATTTTGCAGATGAAGAGGTCCAGATTAAAAATGATATCGAACTTACTCAAGGTCATAAAGCTAGCAGGAAACAGACCCAAACCTCAAGCCCAGTACTATTGCTGCTGTATGAGGAAGAGATCATGAGAGTCCAAGGTATCAAGAAAATAAAACTGTGGAGTCATGTAGCACCTGGAATTGTGCTATTTGAATTGTGATTCAGCCACTGACAAGCCACATAACCATGAATAGGTCATTTAGCCCCTAGCTTCATTTTCCTTCTCTGTACAATGGAACTAACGATGCTTAACCCATAAGGTGAATGTGTAGTTAAAATGAAACAATGTACATGAAGTACCTTGCATACTAGTAATTGCAGGTGTTCAAAAAGATGTAGTTTTCTTGCCCAAACTAGAGCATGCTAACAAATTTTAGAAAATCTGTTGGAAGCACCTCCTCAAGTTTGGCTCTTTTTCTCCATAGTGTCCTAAATTGCACATGCTCCAGCCCTAAGCAGTGTTCTTCCAAATGAAAAATATTATTCATGGCATAAGAACAATGGAGGTACTTCGAGATGAGGGGGCCCCTTTGCAGTCAGAAGGTAGAAAGAATCAATGTTCATTACTTAATTGGGATAAACATTCATTTATATGTACAGCTGTCAGGAAGCAAAACCTGATCAAAGGCCTATTAGTCACAAGGCAGGCTTTGCAAAGGGCCACTTAGTTAAGGCAGTGAATTTAACATGAAAGGGAAGAGGGGCTGGAACACTGCAACCTGGTACATTGTGCATTAGTAATTATTTTGTTCCTAGTTCTGCAAGCTTTCTCAAACAGAAGTTAACCGCGATCCTGAAGACCATATCAAGCATTGACGGCAGGCGTAGGCAAGTGATAGTTTTTCATCCCCTTGTACAATTTCTGAATTGGACAAACTTGATGACAAGACTGAGAGGCTTGACACATTTTTCAGAAAATGCTGGTCCTCAAAGACAGACTAACCCTCTTGAACCATTACAGGACAACAGAAATAATTGCTCTGGCTTCTCTACCTATCTCTGGTACACAATTTAGAATTTGCTAGATTTTGGAAAGGTCATTCAGTCTGAACCTCTGTAAGGTCCATTCTGTACACTAATATTTCAATAGCACTTTTCTGTGACATGGAATGCTCATCCATAACAATTGTAATATTACCAGTAATATTTATATCATTTTGTTCTATAACCAGTGTGAGCCATAAATTAATATGCATTTGTTCAACACCCACAGGGCACCAGGTGCTGCTACTGTACCAGAGATGGGTATTGCAGAAGTACATGGAGAGATAAATGATTTTGTTAATTTTGCACATTTTGGAAGCACATTTTCATTATAGAAGCTCTCAGCACATTTGCATAATCTGCTAGTTGAATTAATACATTGACAATGCATGATGGAATTGCCTTCACTATGTTACGAAGGTATAATTGTCATTATTGTTATAATTACCCTCACTTAGTGAGCCTCTACTATGGGGGCACCACATGGGGATAGCAGAGAACAATGATTAAGATCACCATCTCTGAATCCACATTGCTGCATTTGGATCCTGACTCTGCCACTTACTGTGTGCCCTTCAAATGCAGCTTGCTTTCTTTAAGCTTCCGTTTCTCCATCTGTGGAATTGGATTGACAACAATAGCGTCTACCTTATAGTATTGTTATAAGGACTAAATGAAGTAACATTTGTAATGCAACCAGCGTACTATTTGATACAATTTAATAATTATTATAATTATTATCATATGCAGGTAGTTTGGTGGAGAAAGCAGAAAGACAAGAAAAAAACTAAAATATTTTTGAGTAAACATCATCAGGTAGCATTATCTTATGTTTGTCACCAACCTACCTTTCCAAAAATAAGAATTGCATTAGTCTTATGATAGATTTGATTTTGTGGTATTATGGTTAGTAGAAATAAAATCTTTGCTAAGATTTTATATTCTTACAGTATCTCTTTATTTTTCAATAAGGAAGTAAAACTTTGGTCTAACACTGAGTAGGAGTAATAGCAAGACAAAGAGACTTATCCACCCAAACCAAATGTTATCAATGGCTTTGTTGTGTGAGGCAGGTAGATAATATTGGAGAGAAATTAAACTTGGCCTTATGCTGGCCTTGGTCCTGAATTGGGAAGGTGATACTTCTTCATCTAGAATAGACAGGCTTCCCCACTGTATTGGTCAACCATTGTCTTCTTCCATTTTACCCATGGAGGGTAATGGTAACCCTTGATTCATCCTCTGAAATGCTTTCCTCTTGAGACAATAAAGGGATAAAGAACCTTGGGTTGCAGGGCTAGGATGCCCTTCATGGATAGCCAAAATATGCCCCCCATCACAAGGAAAATTCAGGTGCCACCTATGGACCTGATCTAAACCTCCCTTCCCAAATTCTCAAATCCTTGGTCCTCACCAACTTTTTCATAAGTGGCCCTGCTCTTATCTTTATTCCCGCCCTGACAGGTATATACCTGTGTGTGATTTTTTACCCTCCTGGTACTTTTTGGACTGGCCTCCTGGTTCCTACTGTTTTCACATGTGGCTTATTTTGTGCACTTTCTAAACAACGCTTTACTCCCCTTCTCTGGCCATCTCATTGGCAACTTTGACAAGTAACTCAAGTGCTGATCTTCCTTTAAACATATGCCTTTCCCCTACTTCTAGGGTTCTGGATCCTAAATGTGCTGGTAATGACAGATGTGCTTTCTCTCCTACCTTGGAATGTTTACTGCATTTGGCAGCCTCTTGGTGGGAGTTTCCTGTGATATCACCTCCAGAACCAAGGAGACATAGGTTGTGACTCATCCGTTAGCTGCATGCAACTTACTTTACAAACACTATGCTAAATACATTATCTTGTTTAAGTCTCATAACCACTCTTAAGAAGTTTTTGTTATCTCTTTTTTCATGGAGAAATTTTAGATTGTGTTCTAGTCATTGTGTTGGTATGCTGTGGAGATTCTAGATTCTGTTATATTCCTCTAAAGAGTGTTAATGTTTTTGTTGTAGCAGGCAGTAAATTTGTTTAGATTCATATTGCATACTCTGTCTAGTAAGACACCTGTGGTAGGCAGCAGCTCAAATCTCAGTTCAACTCTTTTAGCTGGGCTACTTTTAGTCTTCTTCATGCATATGTGATTTGAGAGTAAGGCAGAGACCTGGCCAGAGTTGACACATAGAACCTGGGGCTCCCCTATTCTGTCATTTTCCTTTCTGGGCTTCCTTCTTCCCTTTCTTGAAGCCCTGGTCACCTTGGGTTCTATCTTCAATTCCTTAGGCCACAAAGATGGTGAATCTTCTCTTATGCCTTCAGCCAGCCTGTGTCATACCGTGACTATGGACCATTCCTAGGACAAAATTGCAGGAAAAAAATGGGGTAGCTCGTGCTCTGTTGACCTCTTCTTCCAAGTTTTAGCTCCCATCTAAAATCCACATACCTTTGTTAGCTGTCCACAGTCTTTGACTATATTGTGTCTTTTAATATTTTGCCCAGAGTTTATAACTGTTGTTTGTGCATGTCAGATTGCTGGGTGATTATTCCACTATACTGAATGCAGAACTCCAGAAATCCTCAATAAGTGAATACTCTTATTATTATTCTCATAATAAGTCCTCTCTTTCTGAGAGTCACAGAATCACAGATACCCTGGGCAGGAATCGTAGAGCTGACAGACAAAAGGAGCCAAAATGTATCTCTGGAACATTTACATCGCTCAGCAGTGGTTCTCTCCAGAAGCTGTGTGGGAATATCACCCTTTCTGAGTCTCCATATATGTGGAGAAAAGGATGAAGACTTATTTTCTTGAGTAAAGCACAGTTGGTGAGGTGTTAATTCTCTCCTAGCCACCTCTCCCACGGAGGACACGTAGCAAACAGCTCTCACTTTAGAGACAGGAGGATTTTCAAAGTACACCACACCAGCAGGATGGGACAGGCCAGCATTTTAGAGTGATCAAGAGGGCAGAAGACTCCATCCAAGTTCCTTGTAGCTCTTAAAGGAGTGGGCTCACAAATAGGGCCAGCTCATTCTTCTAACCCCTGCTGCTAGAGCTTGAAGTCTATCTGTGGAAAAGGAGCCAAAGGTTGTTTCTCATAAAGAGTGTGGCAAGGGCCAAAAGGAAAGGTAACTGCCCCTGAGGAGGCCTTTCATGCCACAAGGCAGCAGAAACAGATGCTGCTTGAGAATGATTCACTTCTTAGATGCCTCCATAGCATCAGAAAGCACTCCCAATGCACTAAAACAGTTTGAAAATATAGACACTTCCATTCTGCCTCCCCACCGTACTGGCTCCAATCACACACCTAGCAACTAGTCAGAGCCAGAACCAGCATCATTAGTGCCAGGACCAAACAGAGGATGATACCAGCAGTGGGGCCTAGCAGAGAAGTGATGACAGCCAGATGATGGCACAAGCTCCTGGAAGCTGACCTGCCCCATTCATCCTCACAAGACAGGCACAGTCAAAATAAGTAAGTGAAAAGCAGAAATAGAGTCAGAAAGAAGAGGAGAGGAAAGACCCGTGTGGAAGATACTGTGAGAACGAGATTGTAGATTAGACATTGTCTAAGACTCTAACTATCAGGACTGGGCTGGAAAAAGAAAAACAGAAATGACAAAAAAAGAAGCTTCCTGCTCTAGGCAGATAAAGAGTTTGGGGCCAATAAAAAATCTCACAGTTCTGAGGATAAAAGGGAGCTTTGCGTCAGAACATGACAAGGTGGTGACTCCCTTTTTTCACTGCCTACATACACAGAACTCTGAATCTAGATTCTGTAAAAGACATTGGCACATTTGAGCACATGGAAATTTAACCTCTGTAAGTTGGGAGACACTCTCAACAGGCTAAAAGACACGTAAGGCAGGATAATCTATTTATAATAAATAAATTAAAAGACATGTCAACAAGGTAACTCAGAGGAAAGGAACAGTTGGGCAAGTCACAAAAGCAGAGAGATGAATGTCTGAGAAACAAGAAACAAAAAAAGGCTTGGTTACTCAGGGATTAATGGAAATACAAATAAAACAAGAAAACACATTTTTCACCTATCAGACTGGCCAAGTATAAAAGATTTTTAATTTTTAATGTTGATACGGAAATAGGGGAGACAGACACTCTCGTCTCATGATGCTGAAGTCCAAATTAGGACCATACAGTCTTTTCAGAGAGCAATTAACAGTACCTGTCAAAGTATTCAATGTGCTTATCTTTTGATAATCAGTCAGGTATCTATCTTATAGATTTTCTTCCAAGTATGTAAGAATATATGTACAAGGGTTGTTTGCTATTACTTGACTTGTAATTGGGAGAAACCAGAGACACTTCAATGCCAACAGTAAGGGAATTATTAAAGAAATTATGGCTAATCCACACATTCAGGATTCAGGAATATTATTCAGCCACTAATAAGAATGAGGTACTTGGACGCTTGTCCAAGATAATCGTTGAGTGGCACAAGGATGTTGCTAAGCTTTTCTGTGTATCGGTCTCCATTCTCGGAATGTTATACTAAGTCACTCATTTAATGCTCCCTATACTCCTAAGACTGATGCTATTGTTTCCACACCACCCCCACCCACTGCCATGTTAACCATGTGGTAACTGAGGCCCATAGAGCTTAAGTAAATCTTCAAGGTTGGCTCCAGAGTATGTGTCTTTAACTATTATGCTCTATTGCACCTTATTTGTGTTTGTATGCATGTTTTCTGTTTTCATAGAGACATAGAAAGTGTGTGTGTTTTGGAAAATGCATATAATGCAGTATATGTCTATAGTGTGCCACCTAGTTGCCCTTTAAAGAACAAGGCATACATTAACCCACATGCTTGAGCCATTAGCTACTGATGGCTCATCACTGAATCCCTCCCCAGAAACTGCCCTCTGTAAATGGGGGCTGCCTCCTCCATGTTTAAAGCCCCTTCTGCAGGGTTGAGGGGCAACTCACATCCAGTGATGCTGGAAGAGTGTGGAATACAAAGACCTGGCCCCTTGCCTCCTTTTAAAATGATTCTGAAGGTCCATCTTGTTACCAGTGGTGAATCCGTGCAAGTCGGCAGTAACCTCAATTCTTGCCTCCTCAGAAGAAAGAATCCAACTGAGAGGCATACAGCAGAAGAAGAGACCAAGGCAAGTTTTAGAACAGGAGTGAAAGTTTATTAAACAGCATTACAGCAGGAATGAAAGGAAGGAAAGTACACTTGGAAGAGGCCCAAGCTGGCGACTTGAAGGACAAGTGCGCAGTTTGACCTTTTGTCTTAAGGTTTTATTTATTTATTTATTATTTTTATTTTTTTGAGACAGAGTCTGACTTTGTTGCCCGGGCTGGAGTGCAGTGGTGTGATCTCAGCACACTGCAACCTCCACCTCCAGGGTTCAAGCGATTCTCCTGCCTCAGCCTCCAGAGTAGCTGGGACTACAGGCACCCGCCACCACGCCCAGGTAATTTTTGTATTTTTAGTAGAGATGGGGCTTCACCATGTTGGTAAGGCTAATCTTGAACTCCTGACCTCAGGTTATCCGCCTGCCTCAGCCTCCCAAAGTGCTGGGATTACAGGCACGAGCCACTGCACCTGGCCTGACTTAGGGTTTTATATGCTGACCTACTTCCAGCATCTTGTGTTCCATTTCCCTTGATTCTTCCCTTAGGGCGAGCTGCCTGCATGCTTGGCGGCCTGCTAGCATTTAGGAGGCGAGCAAGCACAGTGTGTTTTTTACTGGGGTTGTACACATACTCACCTGAGGCTTTCTTCTCTTTTCTGGTGGAATGCACCCAGAAGGTCATACACCAGTTAAATTCTGCCATTTGCCTCTTAGTGGGCACGTGTAAGCCCACACACCAAACTGCTGAGATCTTATCAGGAAGCTTCTAATCACCAGTTTTAGGTTTTCTCTATCTACAGGGAAACTGCCTTTCCGTGGTGCTGGCTGCGACCAATTATTATTTTACAGAGGCAGTGCGACAACTGCCTGACCATCACTTGATGGGCGCCTGACTTTCCTGGTGAGGTCTGGGGGCCCTCTCCTGCCCTGTTCATGTCTGACTAGCTACCAGTTAGTAACACTTCCCAGTTTCCAAGCTCCCCATACAAATCAGCTAAAGCCTTTATGGAAACTAGACCTCAGTTCATCTTCTTCTCTGCCCAAGCTGCTTCCTGATACAACCAAGTTTATGTTGCTGTTGTTGTTGTTTTGTTTTGTTTTTGTTTTTTTCCTCTTGGCTTCTCCAAGTTTTGTCTGGAAGATTTGATATTTTTGAATCTCCACGGGTTCTGTTGTCAGATAGTAAAGGAAACCTGCTGCATTTTTTTCCTCAAATTCCTACCACCAAAAAAACCATGAGGCACTGAGCCTTGTCACAGTTCTGAATTATTATAAAAAATGAAAAGAGGTGTGCATTCAGCCCATTGAGAGTAAGATTTGCTGATGGAGAGGACATTGATTGATTTAGTGGTTAGAACAGAAGCCCAGGAATTTCTAGGTCTCCATTTTACTTGAAAAACTGGTGCCTCGTTTGTTCATTCATTCTCTGTGCATTCATTCATTCATTCATTGATCAAAAGTATGTTGAGTGCCTAGTCCCTGTCAAGTATTATGCTTTGGGGAGGTGGACGGGCCTGATCACAATCTGATGAGACAACACGATGACTTCCTTGTTGGTGAGTTACTCTCTAGATGTTAGCAAGGTACCGTTCAGTGAACTTGGTCCAATGGAGGACAACCAGTTGCCGTTGCGCCTATCCCAGTGAGCTCTCCAGGGTTTAGGTAAATTTGAGATGAAGTGAGTCACTCCAGCCTACAGACAAAGCTACTGGAGAATTTTCTTCCTGAGTGGTTGCAGAGATTCTCTTTTATACCATGTAGAACAAATATAGGAGATTTCCTGTTAAATTTAGATAGCAAACGTATTGTGATAACAGCTGATGATAAGAGCAGCCTTTTGCTCTTAAAGAATATTTGGGTGAGTGACAAGATTCTGAGCTGACAGTCAAGAACTGAAATCACATATGCAAATGGAACAGTAGAGAAGCCAAGTGGACACTCGGAATGGATAAATGAATAAGTGAATCAATGAAACTCAACTGTGCCTAGAAGAATGCTTTACACATTGCAGGTGCTCAATAAAGGTCACTAAAACAAAATGGAGAAACTGAAGCCTACACACTGGGTAACCTACTTCCTCTCCGTCTTCCCTCCAATGTATTTTGAGCACCTATCATGTGTCAGACATATGCTTGGTACTAATGCCTTTGCATACGCTAAGTCAAAGCATGCTCTACAATTCCAGGCAGAATTGTTCTCCACACTCCCTCCTACTATTTTGCCATATCCAGATCTTTTAAAAAGAGCTTCTACATCCAGAGAGGAAGAAAGAGAGAGAGAAAATGAAAGCTCAAAGTCATTTCACATGTAGTTATTGAACTTAAACCAAACTGGCTCTTGAAATGATTCTTTTGACAGAGGATCTGCTCTTAGAGCAACAGAAGCATTATGTCAGTGCAGTGATGACTGAGATATTTTTAGATGCCCATGTTCTGACTTCAAGCAGAATATGAAAGTGGAGCTGTCCTGTACTCAGCAGAAACCGGCATCCAAAGAGCAGAAATCTCTGGTATTGTGGGGACACAGAGCTAAGGTCGCTGAGGGAAAATCCAATCAGATGTTCAAGCTCAAATTTTTACGAGAGATTAGATAGGACCTTCGTTTGTGGAAGTCACTTTTGAACTATGAATAGCACTTGCCTATTCTTGAGTAGTCATCTTACAGCAATGTAAATGACATGCTTAGCTGAAAGCTACTGAATGAATACCAGTTGACAAAAAGAAAGGATTCAAAGTAAAACGTTCTCAGGCTGGTACCATGAAGGAAAGAAGCAGTCAGGTGGGAACAATGGTGACCTAGAGAGCCTGTACTCAGAGGGAGGGATCATCAAACTCCAAATTCAAGCCCGTTATATAGCCCTGTGGGAATTCAGACTCTGGTATGAGCCTAGGATGTTTCAAGAAAAGCAGGAATCTTGACTTCTATCGAACTTTCTCAATATTTAAGAAAGAAATAGGCACCCTCTAGAGACATATTTTGGTTAGGCTTAACCAATGGGAGGCACCAGAAGGCAAATGGCCACCTCAGAGAGTGGGGGCAAGGGAAACCAAGAGGATGAACAGGATGTGCAGCAGTTGGATGTTGTCACAGCAACCAAGAATGGGGTACTGGGAAAGGATAACTTCCTTCTTCCCTTTTTTCTTTTGTAGCTTTGGCATTTAGATAAAAACCATGAAGGATATTTTGTGAATAAAGACCTGATTTTCCCTGTAAGACACATTTGGTTTTTCTCTCACACTGCTCTCCTGGCTTTGCAGCACCTCGGAGAAGTCGGGAGAGGCCCTCTTATTTCTGAGGTGACTGAGCCTCTATCATATGGGCTGGCTGTGTATCTAAAAATATCAAGCTGTGCTCCAAAAGCTTTTCCATTGGGCAAGGGCCCGGTCCTTCCTGCGTGTTGACAGTGTATCTTTGAGGAATTTGTAAGAAAAGGTGGGGAAACAGAATGTGTTACCAACCTTCTTTAGTACAGATAAAATATACCTCATGCTATTCTTTGTTTTCTCCTTGGATTTTCTGGAACTTCATTTTACTATCTGAAACTTCCTTTCCAGGCTGGATGAAGAAAGCCTTCAAGTTGTAGAATGAGATTAAGGTGACTATGGGCTGGGGATCTGGGGGACCTAGGCCAGTTGATAATCAGTTGAGTTTGGTCAAGTGTCTTTGTGAAACTCAGTTATTCTTACTTGTAATGCAGCAGCAATAAGGTGATGGCCTACTGTGAAGTCGGGACCCTCAGACCCAGGGCAGACAATTTGGGCTCAGCTCAAGATTTAATATAATCTAGATGTGTGATCTTGGTAGATCACGTCTCCTGGTCTCAGTTTCCCAATTGGTAAAATTAAAGTGCTGAGTTGTTCATTTATCCAACAAATATTTGTTGAGCTCTTAATATGTGCCAGGTTGTTCAGAAGTTGGACTAATGTTAAACATTTCGTAGTTATGTCTTAGCCTTCACTGGTTAAATGTTGCCCATATATATATATATAAAATCCTGGGAACCTGTGAATGTGACCTTATTTGAAAAAAGGGTCTTTGCAGATATCACTAAGAGATGAGGTGATCCTAGATTACCAGGTGAGTCCTAAACCCTTTGACAAGTATCCTTGTCAGAGACACGCAGAGGAGAGAACCACATAGGAATAGGCCATGTGAAAACGGAGGCAGAACTTAGTGATGTAGCCACAAGCCAAGGATATCTGGGGACACCAGAACTTGAAAAGGCAAGGAAGGATTATCCTCTGGAGCCTTCTGAGAGAGTATGGCCCTACCGATACCTCGATTTCAGACTTCTGGGTTCCAGAACTAAAGGAGAATACATTTTTATTGTTTTAAGCCACTGAGTTTGTGGTAATTTGTTATGGCAGCTTTAGGAAATGAATACAATGAGGTTCAGGCCCACCACCTGGCAACTGACTTCTCCTCTTTTGTGGATGACCATCTGTGGATGTGCAAAGGACTTTCATGAAGCAGCAACACCATTTGGTTCAACTCAAAGCTCCTTGCTCAGGGTACAATCCAAGGTGGTTCTTTCTGCTCAGGTTACCGTGGTCCCCACCACATGATGACGTCATTCTTGAGGGAGGCAGCTGGTTTACCGGGAGAAAACATCTGACTCAAGCTTGTAAGCAGGCTGTGATGAACAAATTGGACCAATTAGATTCTTCTCTTTGCAGAGTTTGAATTTAAGACACAAAAAAATATAAGTTGTTAAAAGATGCAAAAGAAGGAAATGTGAAGAACCTACAAGGTGGTGGGAAACATATATAATTTAATCAATATAATATAGCATTAAATAAATAATTAGAATAAATAATTTATTCTAAATAAAATTTAGAATTTAATAAATAAAATATAGAATTTATGGTAGAGAAAGCATGCTTTTAAAAATCAATTTGTGCCAGGTGCAGTGCCTCACGCCTGTAATCCCAGCACTTTGGGAGGCCAAGGCCGGGGCGGATCACTTGAGGTCAGGAGTTCAAGACCTACCTGGCCAACATGGTAAAATCATCTCTACTAAAAATACAAAAATTAGCCTGATGTAGTAGCAGGTGCCTGTAATTCCAGCTACTCAGGAGACTGAGGCAGGAGAATCACTTAAACCTGGGAGGCGGAGGTTGCACTGAGCCAAGACCACACCGTTGCACTCCAGCCTGGGCAACAAGAGCAAAACTCCACCTCAAAAATAAAATGAAAATAAAAATCAATTTGTTATGTTTGAAAGTGGATTGGCCTCCACTGGGAAAAGGGTTACTGTTTCAAAGTTCATATTTCCAGTGTCTTCTCCTGCCAGTCTCCCCATTTGTCAGTGCATTTTCAGGTTTCCCCCATTTAAGGTTTTTATCAGGCTAGCCAGAGGCTTCATCTGGATTCTTCTCCTAGGGCTTCTTACCGGAACCATATGTTGGAGATAATCTCGTCCTGAGCAGCAGTCCTGGCTTCTGGAAACACTGGCCTAGCCCACAATGTCTTCTTTTTTTGTTATCTGAGAAACGTGCACATTGTCCTATGGAAACTTACTAAAGAGTCACAGAGACCTGCAGTAGATGACTGTTCTAGCTCCATGCCTAGTGCCAGGTTCACACCACTCCTGAAAAATGATTAATAAAAAGGATAATAAGAAGTATCATTTCTTGAACTCTAATACCAGGTCAAGTGCCACAGTAGGAATTTAGCATGAATTATCTTGGATTCTCATTATAATTCTGCCAGGGGGATAATATCATCCCTTTTCAGGCATTTATTATTAACACTATTTATCTGGCAGAGAGTTTTTGAAGACCATTGATGATGTGTCTAAAATGGTACATGGAAACACTTATGTTGGTTGTTGCTGCTGCCACTACTGCTACTGAGGAGGGTAGCTCAGGAGGTTACGTAATTTCTCCAAGGGTCACAGAGATGGCACTATAGAGCCAGGATCTTTTCCTTGACCTATTTGATTCTGTGTCTGTACTACTTTTGACTACTTCCCAGGTCTTTCATGGGGAACAAGGCAATGGCTAAGCCTTAGCCATGGGTGAATCTGGTCACTGACATGACCTGGATTGCCCCAGAAGGGCACTGTGGGCTACACAGTAACTCCTCACTCTCTGAAGGGAAGTGACTGTGGACAACAGTGACCATGATGCCTCACCTGACCTTGGAAAGCACGTGGAACCCACTACGTCCTTTCAGAGAGACTGTGGTTTCTTTATCCGGGCAGTGTCTCTCTACTCGGCACTCTCTAAAAACCCCCGCCTTCTGCTCTAGATACCTAGTGTTTCTTTTGCCCTTCAGTTTAGCTCAACACCAGTGGAATCACAGGCAGCTGGTTCCCTTGCACTTGATGGTGACATCCGTTTCCATTCTCAGCCTCCAAAAAATTTTTCAAAAGGTTCCCGTTGACCCACTTATTCATTGCAATTTTTGTTGGAGCACCCCTCCCAGTCCTCGAGGGTTAATATTGTGATGGACATCCTGCTAGTTCTTCTAGAGGTTGGCAAAGCACAGCCGCTGATCAAGACTAGACAACTGCCTGTTTTTATAAACAGGATTGGAACTTTATTAAATGAGCCATGCTCATTTGTGTGCATATAATCTATGGCTGCTTTGGCACTGCAATGTCAGGGTTAAGTAGTCACAACAGAGACTGTATGACCTACAAAGTCCTTTACAGAAAGAGTTTGCTGACCTCTTCCCTAGACTATAGAATATTTTCTATGTACATGCCTTTATATGTGTGTGTGTGTGTGTGTGTGTGTGTGTGTGTGTGTGTGTGTGTGTATACAGTTTACTGAGACTCAATCCATTAGGTATAGGCATGAGAGGTTTTATTAATTCCAGTAACCATCTTCACCTAAGTCACGTTGCTCTTGCTTTCCCTCCAGGTAGAACCTTCTTTAATGATATCTAGGTCCACTTTTATAATTTTCAACCACCTTCAGTTATTAAAAGTCTCTCTCTGGTAAACTGATAAACGCATCTCGTTTTTTAGCACCAGCTGGAAGTGTGGTCCTAGCTACTTGAGAACATATTCCCTGGCTGCAAGATACATCCCATCTCCCTTTTCTACTTGTGAAACAATTTTAGAGGAACGAGGAGGGAGAGGTGGAAAAGTTTAAAACTCCTTACTTTACTGGTGATACTGCATTTCTGTCTTTGGTTAGACAAACTTACCAATCTTGCTGTCTGTCTGTCAGCCCCCTGAAGATGGTTGGTGGCTCCAGTGTGGGGGAATGAGTGGTTAGTTGCCAGGCAGTGGAAGCCACTTGAGGCATCCGGTCACTTCTTCTAGCTGGTTTCTAGCTGGTGGCAGTCACCACACATCTCTCTGATATGTCCCTCTTTGCCTCCCCACCCCCTAGTACTGCATAGACCCTGTCTCCAGCCTCCACTCTCATCTCCTCTCCCCAGCTACCTCTGGGGCATGACTCCCTCCACCTATCTTCCTCCTGTTCTCCTTTCTCCTGGCTGATATCCATCCAGGGAAAATTACTGTGATTCCTCCTTACAGCACACACTTCCCACCTTAAGATGGGATTTTCTGTAAGCTTTGTCCTCCCTTGTGCTCTCCTCCCCCTTGAGAAGAGAAATGATAACCTCTCACTTCACCCCCCGTATACCTCACAAGGCTAATAGCTTCTTTAGCATCTCTTGTTATTGGCCCAGAGTGGGGGAAAAGGAGGCCCATGTATAATGGTGGTAGAATCAATTCTGGCTTGGTCTAGCATGGCTTAGAGGAGGGTGGCCACAGCCAGTTGCTAGTAACTCTCCTTAGAATGTAGGATGCTTAGCATTTGTTCTCATCTTTGGATTGTAACCACTATACTGATAAAAAAAAAATCACTTGTCAATTTGAAAAGTTTGCATTTGTATGAAGGTATGTGGAGGAGAGGATTTTAAAAGGGTGAGGGACTTTTTTTCATTTTGAGGAAAATAGGAAAGTGCTCTATTTATCATGTCAAAACTTGCTTTTATCTATTCACTGATATATTGTGAATACCTTTCTGTCTTTGTACATATACATTTACATTAACCTTTTTAATGTCTGCATAATACTCCATCATACTACATCCTCTGATGTATCTACTCATTTTCCTATTGATGAACACTTAGATTGCATAAGGTTTTACTACCATAACTAATACTGCAATAAATACACCATATACATGTCCTTGCACTTGATTCTAATTATTTCTCTGGAAGAAAGTTCTAAAAGCAGAATTGCATGCCAGAACATATACCTAATTTTATTCTGATACACAGTTCTAAAGTGTTACTTTAACACTCCCATTAATGATGAACTAAAGAGATTATTTTTCTTCTACCTGTTCTTCAATACTGAATAGTATCAATCATTTTAAGATTTGCCAGTAAGAGCTAGGAAAAGTGATATTATCTTTTTCTCCCCCTAATATAAATTCAATTCAATTCAATAGATGTATTTTGAGTGGCTGCCAGGCATAAGGCACAAAGACAGGAAGAAGAACCATCTCTGCCTATATCCCCATAAATGTAGTGAAGGAAGGCTCTAGGGTGTAATGGAAGCAGCACTGTCTCTGAAAGAAAGCCTGGTATTTGAACTGTAGCTTTGCTATTTACCAGCTGGGTCACCTCCAGCAGCAGCTCCCTGAGCCTCTGTTTCCTCATCCAAATACGTGCATGATAATAACCTTGTACTTGGCACGTATTGGCTGGAAAATGGCATCTACTACCACCATGGCAAGAGAGACTTTGCTAAGTATATACAATATGAAAGGGAAAGATAGAAAAGAAAGCATCCATGCTCACTGTTGAAAGGGGAAGGATATCAGGGAAAGATTTGTGGATTTGAGTTGGACTTGTTTCTTTGAAAGATGGGGCTGCGAGGGAAGAACTGTTGTAGGAAAATGTGTGGAGAAAGATGCTAAGCATGACGAGGTGGGAGTGGGGACAGAATGCAGTTCTGAGTGGCTGGGGCAGAGCATGTCACGGAGTGAAATTGGGCGCTGTATCGTGTATGAGCCAGAATGTGAGCACTGAGTAGCAGGTGCGGGTAAGTCGTTAAGTTTCCAACTTAACTGCAATAGAGAAGAGCTGAAAATTTTGGAGGAGAAAAGCACAGGAAGAGAGCAAGCAGCATGTCATCTGAAAGGTAAACTTCATAAAGACTTCTAACCCACCGTATTCAATTTGCTTCCATACTGACTTATCCTAATAAAACAATGACCCCAAACCATGATCACCTAAAGTAGCAATGGCACTTTCCCAATCTACAGAGAAAATTAGGTGTAGAATTGTCTCTGTGCTTAGGGTATTCTCCTGCCTTTTTGCTTTTCTTTCTTTATTCTTTGATAGTCACAAACACTGTCTACCCTAGATTCTAATACAAAATTGTATCTGGCTCATCATAACATTGTAAGGTGTTGCTTTTTTTTTTAGATGGGGTCTCACTCTGTTGCCCAGTCTGGAGTGCAGTGGTGCAATCATGGCTCACTGCAGCCTCAAACTCTCAAGCTCAAGTGGTCCTCTCACGTCAGCCTCCTGAGTAGCTGCAACTACAGGCATGCACCACCACATCTGGCTAATTTTTTAAAAATTTTGTACAGATTGGCTCTCCCTATGTTGCCTAGGCTGGTCTCAAACTCCTGGGCTCAAGTGATCCTCCCACCAAGGCATCCCAAAGTGCTGGGATTACAGGTGTGAGCCACCATGGCTGGCTAGGTGTTTGCTTTAATTTGAATATATTATACCAATACCAATATGGTGTTTGCTAAAAGTATGAGGAATTCTGTGTCTCTGTCTCCGGGACACACTTGTGAACAATTGTTACAAACTATGAGCATCTTCAGGGCAGAGACTGGTGCACTATTTTTTCTTGTTTTCCTCCCAGAAGCTGGTCCAAAGCATAAGACGTAGTAGCGCCTCAAAAAATTCTTGTTGAAATAAGTAGAATATTCTGAATTCTGTAGAGAATGGTAGAATGTGAAAGAGAGATATAAAGTCCTATACCAACCCAGCAAAGAAGTTGGCAAATGGTTCAACAAAAATGACAGACACATGATAAAAACATTAATCAAAACTGTAAAACAAAATGAAACTGTAGGCATGATACAATAAGGTCATTGAGTAAAATTGTGCAACTGATATTGCAATATATATTTTAAATGAATAGGGTTTATTTATCAATTAAAATTTATTTTTCAAATACTTCATTTTTCTTCCAAACAAATGACACACACACACACACATACACACACACACACACTCACACATACACACACGTACACACACACACATACACACACACATAAACACACACATACACACACACACACAGAGTTCATTGCTCAACATTATTTTCACTGCAATATTTGACACAGGAATAGAAACAGATTGTTGAACCAGCTTTTTAACAAATGTGGAGCAGCAGGTTCTTTGTTGAAAAAATATTTCCACTTATCAAGAAACGCTTTTCTCTGAAAAGAAGTGAACACTGTGTTCAAAGCATTGACTTTTTTATAAAGCAAATTGGGAGCCAGCTCATTTTTCTACGCTGTTAACGTCCAGATACGAATTATTTCAACCAAAGAGGGAGATGCTCAGGACTGACCTAACCTAAAGCAGCCAGAGAGTATGTGGTCAAGAAAACCACTTTATTTGAGAGGATTGTGATTCCAGCTAGTGCTGCAGAGGTAAATGTATTAACTAGTTGAATTGATATGTAATCCCCTGTAATGTATATGTAAACTTCATGTGGGTACATGGAGAGGGACAGGGAGAGTATCATTTCCCCCACCTCAAATAATTTCTAGAACTAAATTAAATATGTCACTTATGGAAACAAACTTAATTGGATGGCATTTCCAAATTGCTGTTACCTTGAAAGCTTGCAACAAGATATGTAAAAGAAGAAAAGAAGACAAAAGAAAAATTATCATAAAGCATATGTTTACAAAAGAAAAACAATGTAGCCTTTCTGCACAAGTGCCCCCAGGGCAGCTGGAAAAAAGGGTTGGTACAAATTAGAAATGGTCTGCACTATATAGAGACCCATCTGCCTAGAGGAACCAGTAAGGAATTTGCTGTTTCTTTTCTTTTACTTTGTCTACAGCACAGTGTAGGCACAGGGAGTGAGGTAGTATTTTTTTTTTTTCTTTTGAGACGGAGTCTCGCTCTGTCGCCCAGGCTGGAGTGCAGTGCAGTGGCGCGATCTCGGCTCCCCGCAACCTCCGCCTCCCAGGTTCAGGCGATTCTCCTGCCTCAGCCTCCCGAGTAGCTGGGACTACAGGCACCTGCCACCACACTCTGCTAATTTTTTGTATTTTTAGTAGAGACGGGTTTTCACTGTGTTCACCAGGATGGTTTCGATCTCCTGACCTCATGATCCACCTACCTCGGCCTCCCAAAGTGCTAGGATTACAGCCATGAGCCACCGCGCCCGGTTGGTAGTATGTTTTTTAAGCTGTGCAACAAATGGCTGTGAACTTAGCAGCTTAAAACAGCACCCATTTATTAGCTCACAGCTCTACGGGTCAGAAGCCGGGTGAGTTTGCTACGTAGCATCTCACATGGCCAAAGTCAAGGTTTTGGCCATCTAGAGTCTTGTCTTGGAGGGTCTGGGGAAGAATCTGCTTCCAAGCTCATTCAGTCTGTTGGCAGAATTCAGTTTCAAGTGGTCGTAGGACTGAAAACCCTTTTTCCTTGTTGGCTGTTGGTGTGGAGTTGTTCTCTGCTCTTAGAGACCATGCTCCTTGGGGACCTCCACACTGGATGCCTGCCAAGTTGCTTGGAATTTTCTCATGCTTTGATTCTCTGCCTGTAGCCAGAGAAAACACTTTACTCTTCAAGTGTTCCTGTGATTAGATTAGGTTCACCTGGCTAGCATGTCTTTTGATTAATTCATAATCAACCAATTAATACTTTTAATCACATCTGCAAAATCCTTTATGCCGGGAAGCATAATGTGATCACAGGCATGACATCTCATGCTGTTCACAGTCCCAGGAATCAGGGTGGGCCACCTTGGCCGGGGGAGAGGGACATCCTAAGATTCTGCTTTCCACAGGGAACATGACCAAGCCCTGTCATGATGGCGTCATATTAAATCATTTATTTTATTAATTTCCTGCTAGCACAAAGATTTCAACAGCTTAGTGACAGGATGTGGGCCATGGTGTCAGTCTACTTGGGCTTAAAACCCAGCTTCTCAATTATGGCTGTGTGACCTTGGGCAAATTAAAGTCCCTTCTGCTGTAGTGCTTGTTTTGAACATGCCATTGGTTCCAGAGACATTGGCATATAGGGAAGATTTTGAGCATCAGGCAGGTTTCCCATTTGCTTATGCACAATTTCCTTCTCATGGAATACTAAGTGCAAAAAACGGCACCCGGGAATAAAAACTGCCATTTAGGAATACACAAAATGCACACATTTCCAACAACTTCCTCAGTCCACTGCATGCATTATGAGCCACACCCATCCAAGAAGTGCTACAACTTGCCTTCTGATTTCAGATGATCCTCCTTCTACCACTTCCCAAGTTTGCTTTCACAAGTAAACATCAAGCCCCAAGGTGAAGTTCCGTATTTATTGTAGTATTTGTGTATTTCTTAACCATGTAATGTGCATAAAACTATACTACTGTTTTTATGAGTTCCCTACCTTTACTTTAATGTGTCACTGATGAAGTTTCTTGAGTGTGGTACCTGTTATAAGTTGGATTGTGCTCCCCAACCATTAGTATGTTGAAGTCCTAATCCCCAATACCTCAGAATGTAACCCTATTTGGACACTACATCTTTTCAGAAGTAATGAATTTAAAGTGAAGTAATCAGGTAAGTCCTCATCCGTTATAATTTCTGTCCTTATAAAAAGGAGAAATTTGGACACTGACAGACAGGTGCAGTGGAAGAATCTGTGAACTCACACAGGGAGTATACCGTATGACCATAAAGGCAGAGAGCAGGGTGATGCATCTGCATCCCAAGAAATGTCAAAGATTGCCAGCAAGCCACCAGAAGACAGGAGAGGGGCATGGAACAGAGTGAACCTTATAGCCCTCAGAAGGAACCAATCCTGCCCACACTTTGATTTCGGACTTCTGGCCTCCAGAACTGTGAGATGCACTTTGTGGTATTTTTGATGGCAACCCTAGGAAACTAATGCAGACACAATCCAAATTTTCTCATAAGCCCTATGGATATTATTTCATGGTTTTGCAGAGTAAAATTATGATTTTCAGCATAATTTTAGCATAGGAGGATAATAATGCTTAGGGATGTATATACTGCATTATAGCAGAAATGACTGTACTTAAATACCATCTCAGTTGTTTCTTCTTTTTTTTTTTTTTTTGAGGCATAGTCTTGCTTTGTTGCCAGGCTGCCAGGCTGGAGTGCAGTGGCGTGATCTTGGCTCACTGCAACCTCTGCCTCCCAGGATCAAATGATTCTCCTGCCTCAGCCTCCCACGTAGCTGGGACTACAGGCACGCATCACCATGCCCAGCTAATTTTTTTTTTTTTTTTGTATTTTTAGTAGAGACGGGTTTTCACCATGTTGGCCAGGATGGTCTTGATCTCCTGACTTCATGATCCACCCACCTTGACCTCCCAAAGTGTTGGAATTACAGGCGTGAGCCATAGCGCCCAGCCTGTTTCTTCTATTAAATGGATTCCTATATGATTATTGTGAGGACTAAATCAGACTGTGCACGTAAAGTATTCAGAATGAAATTAGCGCTAGTGAATGCTGGCTATCATTGCTATCCTAATTAAACTGGCTGTTTCAAAACTGAATTTTAGATTAATTCCAAATAGCAGTAAGGGTTAAATGGTGCTCCAAGTCCCAAATAAACAGCCTAAAATCTTTATACAATGGCTCACTGTAGTATAAGCTTGTGGAAACGGCTTCCTTAGAGAGACCCATGTACTATGCAGGCAAGAGAATACAGATGCTAAATATGCCCTCATCAACACTTGCCCAAACTGGGTATTGATAAGGAATATTGCTGATTTGGAAAAATAGGCCTTTTAAGAGCAGTGTAACTATTTCCAGCCCTTTGATTGACTAACATCAGGGCAAGTTCAGAGGAAACTCACCCAGCTGCTTGTTGAATGCTTTACTTTTTTTTTTTTTTTTTTTTTTCTGATACATGGTCTTATTCAGGGTCTCAGGCTAAAGGGAAGTGTTGCAATCGTAGCTCAGTGCAACCTTGAATTCCTAGGCTCAATCAATCCTCCTACCTCAGCCTCTTGAGTACCTGGAACTACAGGTGCATGCCCCCACACCCAGCTAATTTTTGTATCTTTTTTTTTGTTGTTGAGATGGGATCTTGCTATTTTGCCCAGGCTGGTCTTGAACTCCTGGCCTCAAGCAATCTTCCCGCCTCAGCCTCCCAAAGTGCTGGGACTACAGGCAGGAGCCATCACATCCGATCTGAATGCTTTAATTTGGATGAGGTGTCCTAGAGAGCTAGCGAAGCTATAGAGAAAGAAGCCAGGCTTTATGCCTGGGGGAAGTGCTTATGCCCTGAGCACAAAGCATATTGAGTTCCTTGTGAAAGCCAGGGGAGGTCACTGGGTTGGGCAGGCATTGAAAGATGGTCTGTGACTCACACGAGTGTCCACGATGGAAGCAGAAATCCAAAATGCAGGATCTATGCAATGTCTTTCTTAGTTAAGTCAATAAATTCCCAGAGAAGTAAGAAGTCCTTGGACAACAGTGGCCTAACTGAGCCCTAGGATTTTAGTCTGATGTAAAGAATGTGGGCTCTTTGGAATTAAAGAAGCCTAGTGGAAATCCCAACCCTGCTGTTTATCGGTTATATGACCTTGAACAATTTTACCTTATTTCCCCAGGCCTCAGTGTTCTTGCCTGTAAAGTGGCCATAATACTAGTTTACTTCTAAGGTTGTTGTTAGCACTAAATTAAAGAGAATTTATGGACAGGGCCTAGCACACGTTAAGTGCCCAACAAATGACAGGTTCACATTTGTCCCTTCTCTACAGCTGCTATGAGCTACACTTCCACAGGACGTAGCTCTTCCCATACCAGCTAGAGACCAGGATGTGGTCTTCTGATGAGAGAGAGATGTAAAATGACCTGACCGATTACTGGGACGTTATTGTCCCGTGTTCTACAATGGTTAGTTACCATTCTCTCATGTTTTCATTTCTCAGTATCATCTGCCTGCCTCTGCCCACCCCAAATAGTCCTAGAAATGAAATTTGAATTAAAGTCTACCTGACTTTGGTTCAGATTCCAAACAATAGCCCTAAAGTGCTTTAGAACAGTTGGAATTGCTTTTATCCAAAGGAACTCTAACCCAAGGGTGGTATGTTTGGTAGTAAATCTTTGCTGATGGTTTAGGATAATGGAAGAGGAACAATAGAAAAAAAAAGTTCAACATCACTAATCATCAGAGAAATGCAAATCAAAACCACGATAAGATACCATCTCACACCAACCAAAATGGCTACTATTAAAAAGTCAAAAAATAACAAGTGCTGGTGAGGTTGCAGAGAAAAGAGAATGTTTATACACTGCTGGTGGAAATGCAAATTAGTTCAGCCGTTGTGGAAAGCCATGTGGCAATTTCTCAAAAAACTTAAAACAGAACTGTCATTTGACCCAGCAATCCCATTACTGGGTATATACCCAAAGAAATATAAATAATTCCGTCGTAAAGACATATGCATATGTGTGTTTACTGCAGCACTATTCACAATAGAGAAGATAAAGAATCAACTTAAATGTCTATCAACAGTAAACTGGGTAAATAAAATGTGGTACATATACACCATGGAATACTATGCAGCCACTAACAAGAATGAGATCATGTCCTTTGCAGCAACATAAACGGAGCCAGAGGCCATTATCCTAAGTGAATTAAGGGAGGAGCAGAAAACCAAATATCACATATTCTCGCTTATAAGTGGGAGCTAAACACTGAGTATAGACGGATACGTGTGTACTTGAGGGTGGAGGGTAGGAGAAGGGAGAGCACCAAAAAACTACTTATCGGGTACTATGCTTATTACCTGAGTGACAGAATAATCTGCACACCAAACTCCTATGACATGCAATTTACCTATATAACAAACCTGCACATGTACCCTTGAATCTAAAATAAAAGTTAAAGAGACAATATAGGCAATTACTTAAAAATGAAGATTTTGAAGATTGTGTGGCTAAGATAACCCAGGTGTCCCTGCCCACCAAGGATCATTTACTGCTGGTCATTCCCCAGTTTTGCCCTGCCTTAGATTCCAACTTGCCTTCCTCTTACTGGACCTGTCTCTGTAATCCACCCCATCCTCCCTTCTCTCTTTCCTGCCACCAGTTTGTAACCTCCAAAATGCTTGTTTCTTTCTTACTTGAGAATTTTTATTCTTCAAACTCCAGGCTCACTGAAAGCTTGTTCTAGGCTTATCTGCACATCTTCAAAAACACGTCAACGGTCTGTTAGGGTGGAGTTTGTGCCCAGTCCCACTCTGCAATCTAAGCAGAGTCCTTAGGAGAAACACAGTCAGTTCATATCACTCTTCTGCTCAGAACCTTCCAGCGACTTCTGCGAAAGTCCTTTCCAGCCTACACGATCTTCACAGCTACACTCTGTCAGCCTCATCTTTTCATCCAGGCATACTGGCTTTCTTGCCCCTCCTTTATCAGGCGAGGTATGCTGGTTCAGAGCCTTGGCATGTGCTGTTTTCTTGGCCTGAAGCACTGCTCCCCCAGATTTCCTATCTTTATCATATTATTTGGGTAATATTATTCCTCATATTCGGGGCACTGAATGGTAGCCCTCCAAAAATATATCCATGGTCTGATCTCCAAAATCTGTGAATGTTATCTTCTGTAGAAAAGATAAGATTTAGTTAAGGATCTTGAAAAGGGGAGTTCATCCTGGATACTTGGATGGACTCTAAATGCCATCACAATATGCTTACAAGAGAGAAGCAGAAGGAGAGAAGCAGAGGCAGAGGTGGGAGTGATGCAATCACAAGTCAAAGAATTGCTGACAGCTGACAGAAGCTGGAAAAGAATGGATTCACCCCTAGAGCCTTGAGAAGGAGGATGGCCCTACTGACGTCCTGATTTCAGACTTCTGGTCTCCAGAACTGTGTGAGAATGAATTTCCATTGTTTCAAGACACATAGTTTATGGTAATCTGTTGGAGCAGACATAAGAAACTAGTCTCTGTTTATATTTATTCATATTTCATCTCAGGGAGATGTCTTCTGACCCTTCCATACAAAAATAGCCCCCTCTACACACACACACACACACACACACACACACACACCACCCTATCCCCATTCCACCAGCCAGATTTACTGTTCTTCATAGCATTCATCACTCTCTGACATGTGATATACTTATGAGTTCATTTATGTATTATCTATCTCCTCTATCACGTAAGCTCCATAAGGGCAGGCACTTTGTTTTATTAACTGATATATCTCCAGAACCTAGAAAAGAACTTGGATCAAAGTGAAAGCTGTCTAATTACTTATTGAGTAAGTGAATGAAAGTCTTCCCCTTTAACTGTACAAAGAACCTTAGAAACTTTGAAATTATAATTTATATTTGAACACCTCACTGCAATCCAAACCTCGCCTTCAAATGTATGACCAGAAAAGTAGCAATAAATACATTTATTCTACTGCTGCCAAGAGTAAATCTGTAGAAGTCAGAGGAGTGTGTGTGTGCGTGTGTACATGCATGTGTGTGTATGTGTGTGTGTGTGCATGTGCATGCGTGTGTGTGTGTGCATGTGCAAGCGTGTGTGTGTGTGTGTGCATGGGTGTGTATGTGTGTGTGTTGGGTGCTGGATCAAAGGAAGAGAAGGACACGATGTCTTTGTGGTTACATCTGCCAAGCTCAGATGCCCTGAGGTTAAGAGAAAAGTGAGCTGCATCTTTCCAGCCCGTCCACACCTGCCAAATTGTTCTTTACTATTTTATGATTTGCCCAGCAGGTTTAGAACAGGAGCTGTAATGGAGGGATAGTCTTACTTTGTCACAACTCAGAAGTGACATGCTAGTTTTCTACGCACCAATTTTCTACCCCAGGAGGCTTTATGAGCGGTGGATTAAGGGGAGAGAAAGTGGTTCCTATTTAAGTGCTGAATCTTGTTAGTCAAACAGGGCAGAACTGAGGCTTTCACTCTGAAGAACACAGAAAGAGACTGATGGATCAGATCACAAGTTACTTTGATGCTTAATTTTCTGGCTTTATTCCTTCACTGATGTTTCGTGTAACATATCTGAAAAATCTCAGGTGAATAGAATGCTGATTTTAGACTGGGAGGAGTTGGTACTATCTTAGAATTCCAAGCTTCCCTCCTTCCTCTCCTTCTCATTCCACTCTCACTCATCATGCTTCCACCATTCTTCTAAGGGTGTTCAACACGTGTAGATTAAGTGCTTACTAGATTTCTGCCACCTGATGTTTTACTCTGGGGACACAAAGGTTCATTAAACCCAGTCCTTATTTGCCAGATGGGTCTTGGTATCCTGGAGAAGCCAGAAATTTAGACATTGGAGCACAGCCTTAAAGAATGAGTAGAAATTCTCCGGGCAGAATCTAAGGAGAGGGAGGTTCCTGGTAGAGAAGCAACAAGATTGAGGAACGTCTGTGCTTCATTTGAGAGACAGTAGATAGTTCTGCGTGGCTGGAGGGTAGGGTGATGATGGAGGTGGAAACTGCTGCTTGAGAGGCAACAAAAGCCAAGTCGTGAGGCATTCCACCGTGCTCAAGTACTGGGACTCTAGCCAGTGGGTGACTTTACAGAAGGGCATTCACTGGAGAGTGACTTGGTCACTTCACCCTTCTGGGTGTACATGGAAGATAGACGAGGGAAATGAGCAGAAGAGGGAGCCTGGTTTGGTGGCTATGCCAATTTCAGAAGGAAGAGATGAAACTAACAAAGAAAGCGGCAACAAACACAGAAAAGATGGAACAAATCAGATGCAAGTGAACCCCACAGGCACTAATAATTTGCTCGAAATAATTATTCTCTCCAATATTCAAGCCACAATTCTGCTGCAAATGGCAGTGAAGGCAGGACCAGAAACTGAAAAGAACATGTGCACCCTCAGGTATTCTGTATCTGTCCCATCTTCTCTGCAAGGAAGTTGTTATAGAAGTTACGGAGGAATCAGACATGGAAAATGAGATTGTGGAAGGAGCCTGCTGGAGCTCCTAGGGTTTTAAGGTTAGGTGTCTGTGCCATCCAACTTTTCTGATGATTGTTGTAGCTGATGAAATGGAGCCAGTGAGCATAACCTGTGGAGCCCTGTTGCGTTTGGAGACAATATTTTCCCTCAGATTGTGGACAGATCATTGTATTACACATGAAAAATGTAGCAGACATGTTTTCGTGTAGTCATCAAAGCTACCC
Source organism: Hylobates moloch (assembly GCF_009828535.3). Lineage (NCBI taxonomy): Eukaryota > Metazoa > Chordata > Mammalia > Primates > Hylobatidae > Hylobates > Hylobates moloch. The sequence goes on from NW_026652285.1 coordinate 2,621,084, forward strand.
TGACATGCATCTAGTGAACCATATGATGATTATTTTATGGCTTATTAATTAAGTAGCAATAGTAAACAGTTGCTATAATGATAGCTCTTGGCCTTGTATTTCTAAAGTTAATTCCAGTGTTTTTGCAATCCCTAGTGAGAGAGGAGATCAGAGGAGGCAGTAGGGTAACAGAGAGTTAGTAGTCTTCAGATATCCCTTCCCTTCTCCAAGCCAAGCTTTCCAGCTGAAGCCTTAGACCGAGCATCCCCAGGGGCATCTTAAAGAAAAAGTCTACTCTGTCCCAATTCCCAAATTTAGGATGTAGCGAATTTGTCCTTCGGGGTTCCCCCGAACTTCACCTGTACTTTGGATCCTATCTAGGTTTTCCTGGATTAAGAACACAGAACTCTTTAGAGAGGGTTCTGTACCATTGTTATTACGGGCTGACTCTGTCCTCCTGAAATTCACATGTTGAAATTCTACCCCTCAATGTGATGGTATTTGGAGGTAGGGCCTTTGGGAGGTAATCAGAGTAGGTCATGAGAGTGGAGGAGGAGACATTGGGATCCACCTCCACCCCCACCCCCGCCTTTCTGCCATACGTGGATACAATGAGACAATGGCCCTCTACAAACCAGCAAGTGAACAGTAGGCTCTCGCTAGACCCCTGATCTTCCAGAGTCTTGATTTTAGACTGTTCAGCCTGCAGAGCTATGATAAATAAATATCTATTGTTAATCCACCAGTGTATGGTATTCTGTTACAGCGACCGGAAATGACAAAGACAATTGTCTTCTTGCAATTCTTTCCTCCCCACTCCTTCTTTACCATATAGGAAACAAATCAGTGTCACAGATGAATCATTCCATTCTCTTCTCCTCAAGCTAAATCACATGCTGCCAAACCTCTCTCCTCATTAACCTACACTTTAACCAATTAGCTATTCATTTGTGTCAAAAGCCATGATGGTTATGTCCCCTAGGATTACTAGGGTTAGGGACTTCCCAGCAGCTCATACTTTAATGAAGTATTTCTTAGCATGTTATATGATAGTACTACTCAAAATGTGCTCTGTGCACCAGTGCCAGTCCTCAAGAGTAAGTACTTAGAAACTTTTTAAGCAAACTGTCACTGGCACAACCTCCAAGGCATCATCAGTAGATAATTTTTGTAGAATAGGACATAGACCAGTTTGGATCTAGTCAAATTTGTGCGGTTAAGTTCCATGAATGAGCTGAGGGACCAGGTATTGGCAGCAAATTGAGATGCAAAAATAAAACTGACCATTCAGAAATAGTTTGAGAAGCACGTGTTGACCAGTCCTTTGCATCAGAATACCTGAAGCTCTTATATAAAATGCAGATTCTGGGCCTCATCCTATGACCTAATGAATCAAAATCTCTAGAGGTAGGGCTATAAGATCTGTGTTTTAAACAAGCAACTGAGATGCTCCCTCACAGTAATGTTTGAGAAGCAATTAGTTATGTCGATTTGAACGTAGTTTTGAAAGATTCCATTCCCATTTCAGCCATTTAAAATGATTGTCCTTAAGGGCAGAGATTGCATTTGTCACCAAGAAGTACCCCTGGAAACTCACGTCCAACACTTGGCAAATGTTTCAAACTCCGTATACTAGTGAAGCCACATCCTATGTGTGTACAAAAAAGAACTCATTGTAAAGAGTTTTTGCATATTAACAGATAGTAATGCACCACCCCCCCTGCCCTACAGTCAAAATCTGGAGATACTCCTTCTTTTAACATCATTTTATCTGGAGCCACTCAGTGAAGGGGCAAACAATGCCTCTTTTACTATACAGTCAATTATACATGAGCACATCACTAGACTACATCATAGCACTTAAGTTCCAAGGTGACATTTGTCATAAATATAAAGGCTAATTATGTTCCCTACATTCTGTTTGAATTTAATAAATTACATTTTACAGCAATATTACATAAATGGTTAAATGGTTAAATTCTTGAATTTGTAAATGGTATTTATCTGGAGTTCATGAATAGGGAATATCTCACTCCCTGACAGTGTCATGTGAAGCAGTGGCTCTCAAACAGGGACAAGCCTTAGAATCCACTGGGGGAGATCCTGAAAAATGCCCAAGCCCTTCCCAGCCTTTTTTTTTTCAGGAAATAGAGTCACAGGAATCTGTATTGTCAAGTTCTCCACATGACTGAGGTGTGCATGCAGATTTTGGAAATCACTGAGTTAATAACACTATTCCTATAACGTCATCATTATTATTAGAGACAGGGTCTTAGACACTGTTACCCAGGCTGGCCTCAAACTCCCTTGCTCAAGCGATCCTCCTGCCTTGGCCTCTCAAAGCACTGGGATTAAAGGCATAAGCCACTGTGCCCAGCCTATCGCTAAAATATTGTAACCCAAGTATTGAAGTTCTAATGAGAGAATTGTGTCTGGTGAGGGAATCAAAGCTCTGAGAAACATGGATGTTTGATAATTAAATATTACATAAATAGTGTGCAGCAAAATATGTAAATGAGCATCTGCTGTTTGGTAGTTAATACAGCAGGACGTTTAATAGGGCTGCTACCTCTATGACCCTGGGAACTGTGTGCATGTGGATATCTATAAAATGAGCAAAAATGCTGACTGCAGTTGCCTTTGAAAAGTCAATCAGCACTGAAGGAGAGAGTGAGGCGATTCAGGTAATGAGGAACATGAAAAAGAGTCTCATTCTGCCATGCTAAGTATCCTGCCTGGAATTGTACACCCTCAGTTCTGCAGGCTGCATCCCTGGCAGAGCAAGAGGGGCAGAACTGAGCAGGATCAAAGGCACAGGATGGAAGGCACAGATGCCATCAGTGGCATCCTCTGGTTATCAAGTCTGGAAAAGGCCAAAGCCAAAGGCACTGCAGGAAAGTGGAACACAGCAGCTTCTTCTAGAGAAAATCTGCTGGAGGAGGACCGGAGAGCAGCATGCATTATGGGGGAGTTTGAGCAATGGCTTCTCCTTGCCAGCAATAGCCCAGAGGCTTGCAGAGGGTTGGGCGACAGTGCTCCACCGAGTCCCACTGGGTGTGTGGTTCTTCCATGAGGTAAAAGTGATTTCTTTTCCTGAACTGCCCAGCGGATGTAGGATCTGCTGAAAAGAGAATTCAGTTTCATTCAACCAGCATAATCAAGACTGTGTCTCAGGCTGATGATAAGGAAATGAAATAAACAGATCTTGCTCCCAGAGTTCCCAGTCTGTAGGGGGAAGCAGACATAAACAGCTGCCTCAAATAAAACAAAAAGTGCTGGTAGAGGGTTATTTACAGAGTTGCAGGGCCCATCCAGGAAGCAGCAGTTCATTCTGCCTGGGGCCTTGGGGAAATTGACAAAGTGATATTTGAACTGGCTCTTTAAGGATCCGTGGGACTTCACCAGGTACCAAGCGGTCAGAGTAAGATGGGGAGGAAAGGAGGGATATTCTTGGCAAAGGAAATAGATTGGCTGATTGTGGCATGCCCAGCAATTATAAATATTCTCTGTTGTGGCTCCAATATAAAATAGGGCTATGAGCAGAGCAAGCCATTGATATCCTCTGGTTCTGGTTCTGAGGATGTCTCTGTCTTCTTCTTGGCTCATTCATGGCATAAAAAAACTGGAGTTGAAAGGAAATTTAGAAATCATATAACCTGATGTCATTTAAACTTTATTGCAACCTATTTTAATATGTAGATTGTATACACATACACTCACCTGGGAAACAACATTTCTCAAAAATATACTTGCCTTTGCAAAGCACAAGGCATTCCAATATTTTCTTTTCTAGTCCATTTCATTTTTTAAACAATGGCTTTAGACCTCTTGATGGATCACAGTTCTCAATTTGTGAAACACTTGTCAAAGGCAAGCTCCTCATTTCATAGATGAGAATGCTGAGACCCAGAGAGGGGAACCGGCTTGGGCAAAGTGACAGAGAAAGTTAGTCGTGGAACCTAGGTCCCACCAGGGTTTTCTGACACCCAGTTCAGCACACTTACTGCTGTGCCACCCTTTTTTCAACTTTCAGAATAAAGAAGCATAGTCCCCTGTGGGTATCAGGGTTGGGGAGGCTGCTGGCTGGAGGTGCCCAGAGCTAGCCCTTCCCCTGGTTCCTGTCCCAGTGTCCACAGTATTCATGGAGGCTCAGGTGATTTGCATGACAAATACAAGGCAGATAGCAGTGCTGTCCTGTCCACGTTTCCCTTTGGCAGAGCCCTGTGCTTCTGCTCTGCTTCCTGGTATTAATTGTTTGAGTAATGTTTGAGAAGAGAGGAGATGACAGAAGGGACGCAGGTAGTATTGTAAATCTTTGCACAATGGTGTTTCAGGATTCTAGAGTTCTTGAGGAGAGGGTCACAGGACAACTACATTGAAAAAATTCATGCATTCAGATATGCTTTGCAAAGCCTCCTTTAGCCAGGGGCCAGGTATTGAGAATCAAAGATGAGTGAGAGGTGATCTTTGCTCCCAAGCATGTCACAGTTTTGTGGGGAAGAGAAATATGGAAATTGGTCATTTTCATGGAGAATGACAAACAGTTTAAGAATACAGCATATAATGGGTGTACAGAGGGAAATATGCAGCAAATTTGCCTGGACGGGAATGGGTGAGAAGGCCCCACAGAGGGAGATGAACCTGAGTAGCATCTTTAAAAAGGACTAGGCTTTTACCAGGAACACTGAATGTGGAAACCCTCTCCAGGCAGTGGAAACAATAGTCAAGGAGCATGGACTTGGAGGGATTGATGAGTGACTGGTTCTCTATGGGACACAATCTGTGTGGGCTGAGAGGACTGGCAGAGGACAAGGTGGAACACAAAGAGTAATCCAGAAAGATGCACACTTGATCATGGGAGTCTGCCAGCTACCCCTGCACACCTCCGAGGCACATGTGAAATACTCGGCTTTATGGAACAATTCAGTGCCTTTGGATAAAATTGTTCCCTCCATCTCTCACTATCTCCCTTCCTTCCACCCTTCCTTTGTATCTTTTTTTCTTTCTCTTTCTCTTTTTCTTTCTTCCCTCCCTCCTTCCCTCCCTCCCGACTTCCTTCCCTCTCTCTCTCCATTTCTTCCTTCTTTTCTTCCTTCCATTTATTCATTTTTCTCTTCCTGTCTGTCTTTCCTTCTTGGGGTTTATTATTGCTTTTTTTCAGTTAATTTTGGAGTTTTGGGGGGTTTTTTGGTCTGTGTGTGTTTGTGTGTGTGTGTGTGAGAGAGAGAGAGAGGAAGAGAGAGAGTTACATCACAGTGAACTGAGTCAGAAAGCCTTAGATCAATGGTTCTCAGCTAGACTTAGTTTTGCCCATTCCCCAGGAGACATTTCTCATTGTCACAATTGGGGTGGTGAGAGGATAGTGGTGGTGTTACTGGTGAGAGGAGGTAAAGGCAAGGGATGCTGCTAAGTATCCTATTACGTGCATGACAGCCCCTACAGCAAAGAATGACCTGGCACAAAATGTCAGTAGTGCAGAAGTTGAGAACCTTGATTTAGACTTTAATAATAATAATATCAATACTATCTGTCATCCACTGAGTATTTATTCTGTGCCCAACATAGAGCTAAGACTTTCTAAATATTATAATATATATTCATTAAAGCAACCCTGCAAAGAGGATACTATTGTCTCCATTTTACAGATGACTTCTGTCACCTTGCCCAGGGTCACACAGCCAGGACTCCAACCAGGTGTGTTTCTAAAACCTGGGCTCCAATAACCTCTGCCCCACTCATCCTTTTTGTACCTTTGTAAATCCATGGCCAGTGATACCAGCTCTGCCCTTTCCTAGAGTTGTCATGAGGACAACAGTAAGTGAGATGAGTGTTGTGAAAGCAGCACATAAGCTGAAATGCAATTTATGTTACATGTGTACAAAGGTAAGCATGGACCTCAGATCCCCTTAGCAATAAAACAGAGACTTCAGAACTGACTGAGCTACAAAATCCCACCTGGCTCTCAAACGCTAGGCTTTGTAGATTAATTTCACTGCCAGATGATGATAACACCAAATTAATCTGTGGGTTCATTTTCTCTTAGCAGCTTGGATAGAGGGTTGGAATCTGAAATCCCAATTTCTGATCCCAGAACTGTCATAATTTAATCATGACATGTTGGCAAGTATTTACCTTTTCTGGGAAGTATTTTCCTCATCTTCTCACTTGGGAATAATAATATTTGCTTTTCCTCAAAAATCTTATCTTGAAGGCCATCCAGTTCTACCAATTTCTCCCTCTGGATTTTGCTGAGGAGTAAATACAAAATCCAAGGGAGGGCGCTTGAGAATGTGTAAAGTGAAATGGTTATGTTCTGTATAACAATGATTGTTATTGGGAGCCAGCTTAGGTAACTGAAGCAGTGGGCATTTTCCCAGGAATCTACTGAAGAGAGACACACTGAGAGGTTTTTACAGTTGAAATACTATTTCACTCTCATGCTGTCCCCAAGAACATCACAGAAGCTTCAATTTTACGTGTGCCTCAACCCCTGTACCAAAGAAAATCATATAATCCAGGGGGCAAAGTGCTCCATTTCTTTGATGTCAGGGATCAAGTGCCTGGATTTCTGGATGAACCTTGGTGGATGTTGGTTTCCTCCTGCCTCAGAAGCCATGGCAGGCGGCAGCTAAATTCCTGAAAGAACCCAGAAGTTTGGGTGCTGGCTGGGCTGGGGCTGCAGAGCTTGAAGGGTGGGCTTGAGTTACCTGAAGTCCCAAGGAGGATTCAAGATGCCCAAGAATTTAGGAGGTAAATGGAGACCAGGAATTCTGCCCATCTAGCTTGGTGGTTTTAGATCTTGTCAAAATGTTCCATCCATGTGCCCAAAAAAAGGCCAATCGCTAAACCATCACTCATTTAATCTGGATAGTTTTTGGAGGGTCATAGCAATGAATTTTACAATGACAGGTCAGGTAAGGTGATATCTGAGTAAAGTCAGAGCAATTATTCACTCCCACGGCTTTAGGGCCTGGCTCTGTTTTCTTTATTTTTAAGGGGCTGCGTTTAAGGAGCTTGTTGGGAAACTAAGCTACAGTCAAAATTCTTTATTTCCTGATCCCAAAGAGCCCGCTAGTGTTCTCTGATCACACCTTTGTGCTAGTCATCCAGGGGGAATTGCTCCACATTATCCAAACTTGCCTTTTCCCTCAGTCCACACCTGGAAGTCTCACACCTGGCCTCTCCCCTGTGTTCACCTGGTAACTCCTACTCTTTCCTTAAGACCCAAGCAGTGGTTCCTTTGAATAGCTTTCTCTGAACTTCCTGCCCTCAAATACATTCACTGTCACTGCATTCCTATAGTACCATTTTTTTTTTTTTTTTTTAGATAAAGTCTTGCTGTGTCACCAGGCTGGAATGCAATGGCGCAACCTTGGCTCACTGCAACCTCCACCTCCCAGGTTCAAGTGATTCCCCTGTCTCAGCCTCCCAAGTAGCTGGGACTACATGCATGCGCCACCACACCGGGCTAATTTTTTGGTTTTGTTTTTGTTTTGAGATGGAGTCTTGCTCTTGTTGCCCATGCTGGAGTGCAGTGGCGTGATCTCAACCTAACTGCAACCTCTGCCTCCCAGGTTCAAGTGATTCTCCTGCCTCAGCCTCCTGAGTGGCTGGGATTACAGATGCACACCACCATGCCTGGCTAATTTTTGTATTTTTAGTAGAGACGGGGTTTCACCACATTGGCCAGGATGGTCTCAATCTCTTGACCTCGTAATCTGCCCACCTCGGCCTCCCAAAGTGCTGGGATTACGGGTGTGAGCCACCGCGCTTGGCCTCCCATAGCACTTTCATTACATGCCTACACGTTCAGTCATCTTAGGTGGCAACCAGGGCTTTTCTTCTTTCAACTCTTCTTTTCTCCTTCCATTCCTTCACCAGAAACTTCATGTGTTTAACAAATGCTTAGAACAAACTTACTATGGGATAACCATTGCAAACATTGGATATTCAAATCCCCCTGATAACCCCATGAGAAGAGTACTATTGCTACTCCATCTGATTTTACAAATAAGGAAACTAAGTCATGAAGAGGTTAAGTAACTTAACCAATATAACACAGCTAGTACAGGGCAGAACTGACATTCAAACCCAAACTCCAGAGTTCTGGCAAATGAACAACAACTAACAATCCTAATTTTTCTGGAGTAACAGGATATCTCCAAAGTTCTAGAATTAGGACTAGGAAGGAGGTTTTTTATTTTGTATGTACAAGGAAGTATCGGGAACAAAACAAAATATTACAATGTTGAGATACTATCTTGCTTTATAAGCTGAACCTGTTTCTCAGCATCTTTCTGAATTATTTCAGCAAACAGGTATCAGATAAATAGGAGTAATTTTGTAAGCCACTTTCTTCCCAGTGGCTCTTGGTTAAGGCCATTCTCCCCTGAGGTCTGTGAACAGGATCCTGAATGACTAACATTTGGTTGATCATTAATCGAGTGGTTAACACATAGGCTTTAAAGTTCAGATGATCTGGGTAAAAGTCTCAGCTCTGCCTAGCTGTGTAGTCTTGGGCAACTTACTTGACATCTCTGAGTCTCAGATTCCTGATTTATAAAATGAGAATAATCACTGCATCTACCACGGAGCTTATGCCAGAGTAACAGGCATCTCTCATTTATCAGTGGCTCAGTACAACCAAGGTTTGTTTTTCATTCAAGCTTATGCTCACTGCAGGTTAGCAGAAGGGATTTGCCGATTATGGTTACTCAGGGACATGGGCGGATGGAGCCTCCATCGAGACCAATGGTTCTCCACCTCAGCACTACTAACAGTTTGGGCCAGATAATCCTTTGTTGTGAGGGATGTCCTGTGCATCGCAGGATGTTTAGCAGCATCTCTGACCTCTGTTGACCAGCTACCAGTAGTACCACCTCCCCCAGCGGTGACAACCCAAACTATCTGAAGAAATTTCCAATGTCCCATGGGAAGCAAAAATCACCCCTGGTTGAGAATCACTGATTTACACATGCACTGCCATGATCAGAACAATCAGAATGGCTGAAAAAAAATGGAAAGATTGAACAGAACACCGGCAATGAAATGCTCCCACAGAAAAATGACATACTTGCTTTTCCTCACTTTGGATTGACTAAAGCTGGCCACTTGGCCAAACCTAACTTCAAGGAGGTAGGAAGTACGGTATTATTACAAATTGGGAAGGGGGAGAGCTGAAATACCTGTCAACAGTTCTAATAAACAACCACCTAAGGCTGTCGAGAGGAATAACTGAAATACTGCATGTGATGTGTTTAACACAGTGCCAGGCTAATAAGAAGAGTTCACTGCTTGGGAACTGTTGATATTAGAACACAATGCAGGCCTGGCCAGGCTGGGAAGAATGGAGCTATGGGTCAAACTAGCTCTACCAAAAGCTCCTTTGTGGGGACATAGAATTCGCACCTCACTTGTTAGAGCTTTCTTTTATCTAAAGGACAGGAGAGGTTGGTTAGTTTGTGGTGCTTCATTGCAAAGAGTGCTCTTATTAACCAATATTGTTGGCCAATTGAAGATTCCTGTTATTATTTAACGACAACAGCATCAACAAAGAACCTGGCTCAGCCCTGCCTGAAAGCGGTCCAGCCTCATTTTAGGCTAACCTTCTTCTTACTCTTGTGTTCTAGCCACTGGAGCCTTCTTCTCTGAACGCACCATACGTACCATCTTTTCTAGCTCAGGGTCTTTTATTTCTCCTGTCTAGAAGGCTCCCGTCCCATTTATCTAGTTAATTCTTACTAATTTGTTTACTTTTCAGAAAAGCACTCCTGACTTCTCAGGCTAGATATTCCCTCCTCCACCCTCCATCTAATAAATGTTCATAGACCTGAAGCCTTTCCTTCATCACACATCATAATTTGTAATTATATATTTACTTGTAGGACTAGTCGATTAGTGTCTGTCTCCCTTACTGGTTTCCAAATCAGTCATGACTTTTTCTCTTTTGCTCGCCTTATAACCCCAGGGCCTTTCACCTGGAATATAATAGGCACTCAGTAAATATAGATTGAGTGAATGAATGAACAAATGAATGAAGGTGAAGTGAATGAATGAATGAATGAATGAATGAAGGCCAAGACTAAACTCTGGGTCTACTGATACCTGCTTTGAACTCCTTCCTTTAAACCATGCTGCAGGTAACAATGTACTCACCCCAACAATACATTTTGCAGGAAAGGAAAGTGGGAAAAAGTCCTAACCTAAAATGTCAGGTCCCTCACTTCCTTGAGGACACTCCTAGCAGAAGGTATGCCACCTGCACACACAGTGACCAAGTGCTTCACCCTGGCATGCCACCACAGTAGCTGTGTTTGCACAGAGCTCCCAGTTCCTGGTTGGGAACCATGGTGAAGAGTCTCTAAACAGAGCTGGCTGGGCAGCCTCAAGCTGGAACCCAGGGGAACAGCCTGAAGGCTGGGAGCACTGACAGGCCATTTCCGAGCCCCAGGTGGTAAGTCTGCCCTTCTTTCTCAGGTTTTAGGGGTAGCTCTTGGCCTCATTCATCTGGCCCACTCCCCCTGCCCCTTAACAGCCTGGCAGCTGGCCTTTCAAACTTGAATGGAAGTCCATTTTCTTCCTTCCTTTAACCTGGAGGGAATCCAAATCTCTTCCCCACTGGCTTGAGGCCCATTCGCACCCATGTGCTCACCTCCAGCTCCAGGAAGGAGTAATCACTTTCTCCCTGGTTAACTGAACCCTGGTCTGCAGAGAATCAGATACTCATTGCATCTTTCCCAGGCACACATCGATTGGACCTGCTCAAACGCCACTTACTGTCTGCCCACCACCTCTCTGCCTCTCCTTGTGTGCCTGTGAGTCTCTTTCTCTCTTTGAAATATGATCATACTGCTTTTTGCTGAAGCCATGCATGCCATACCTAAAAGTAATGCAAGTAAATATTTAAGACAAAACTTCTCATAAATGGCAAAAAATAAAAATAAAAAAAGATTTGCTGTAGTAAAGCTGAATTACTAGGAACAAATCCCTTGGTACAAATGTATGCTGGAATGAAAATAAAACATACAAGCAAACCCCCAGAATAAGCATCTTAGCTGACATCTCCCATAGTTCTAAATTTGTTAAATTACCTGTTTGGGGTATGTAAAAATGAAAATCGATGGTGTTGGTCAGAAAGAAAAAGTCTGATAATTAATGCTAACGTTACTAGGTAACTAGCTAACATAATTATAAAGTATATCTTTAAAAAAAGAGGATGGCAAAACACTGATGGCATAACTCATTGAGTTTATTCCATTAACTCTGAAGAGCACTTGAAATCATAACGAGCAGAATGGCTGCTGTTCCAGCGGCACAGCCTGCTGAACCAAGGACAAAAATGGTAATCTGAGGGAGAAATCTATGGTCTGAATCAAGAGTATGTTGCCTGGGCTATATATTTTTACTTAAGTGCATGGCAAAATTCTCAAGGGGCTAACTACAGATGACATTATCTTCACCTTATAGATTAAATTTGTTCATGCAAGGCTTTATTGACAAAAAATTGTTATAGTGATATATAAATTATTCAGACATTTAGGGCCATTGCTATTATGATGCTGTCTTTTATTAGAGCAAGAAGTCATTTTTAACAGTCCAGGAAGAGTTATGCGTTGTATAACTGCAGAGCTCGTTCATGGCTAAAAACCATTCTAATATCATTCCTGAGGGAGTTGACTTACAAAAGGATGGCCTCCCTCCAGAATGGTGAGGAAGTTTAGCTGTGGTTTCTACTTTAATCGGATTTACTGTTTATGAGTCATAATGTGAGGATCTAGTCGGGTTACAACTAAAATCAATTTTATCCAGCCTCTGGTCTTTTCTTTTTTCTCCCATTTTTGATTTTTAATTACTAAAGTAATACTTGATTGTAAAATAGCCAAGCAGAACAGATGTACAAAGAGTAAAAAGTGAAATTCTCTTTTTAACCCATGTATCCAAGCCAAGTCTATTCCCTTCCCTCTCTAGATATAACCACCACTGGCTGGATAATATTTTCTAAAAATGAACAGGAACACACACACTGAGATTATATATGAAAATAAATTCACGTGGGGTTAGATTATCTTAAACTTTTAAATAGAATCACACTATATATTTTGGTCTGCAACAAGCTTTCTTCCACTTAAGAATATGTTATGGAGAACTATGCCAATACGTGTAGATACACCCTAATTTCTTTTAAACTATTGGATAGTGTTCCATTCTATAGATTGCAATGGTTTATTTAACTTTTCTTCTATTGTTAGAGTTTAGATGGTTCCTATTTCTTCACAATAACAGATATGTATCAGATATATATACACATGCATATATATGCATGTCGGTATGTGTGCATGTAATTGATGTGTGTGTGTGTACTTCTATAGCATTTCTATATGATGTAGTATTTCTGTAGGATGAATTCCCCAAAGAGCAATTAACTGAGCTAAGTTGTATGTGCAACTTAAACTTTGATATCGTCAAAGATACTATCGTGTGACCTTCTGAAAGTGCTCTGCTAATTTACACTGCGTGATGGTGTGTGTGATGGTGCCCTTTTTGCCATGCATTCACTCTGCTAGATATTATTTATCATTTCATTTTTACCAACCTGGTGAGTAGAAAATCACATGCCAATGCTGATTTCCGCTGCTTTTCCAAGGTTGGGAGTGAGGTGGACCTAGTCTTATCTTTAGGATTTTTGGGTAATAAACCTTCAGATGAAACAAAATACAGTCATTGAGAACTGTACAGAACCCCAAAAATGAAAGAAAATGAGACCATTTAAGCTCAGAACTGCATACACAATGAAAAGGAGCCCCAGGCTGGCTTCTTTAATGAGGCCGTACTAATTGTGTTAAAAGTTAGCAAGATAAAAGAATGGAAAGGGCCCTATTTAGCCTGTTACATGCTGTGTAGAAAACAAGCTGGTGGAGTCAGACTGTACTACAAGCTTTGATTGAATATCTGGACATGTACTGTGGGACCATGGACAAGTTACACACCTTCCATGTATCTCAACATTCTCATCCGTAAAATGGAAACTCTAATGTTGTCATTTTCATAGGACTATTGTAATGAGACAGTGCATGTCTAATCTTTGGCACGGTGCCTGGAAAATAAACATTGGGGTCTATAATTGTTAGCCATAAAATAGTAAACACAATAGCTACTATTACTATCGTTATCATAAGTCAAATAGACAGTCATACACCCACAGGGAGAAATAGAGTCTTTGAGCAGTGACTAAGTGGCAGCTGAGAAGGTCAGATGGATATATGATTAGGAGAGATGTTAGAGGGAAATTCATTGATCCTTTGTAGAGCAGAGTCCAGTTAGCCAGAGGGAAATGATTAATTATCTTCTAATTGCAAACTAATCGGATGTCAGAACAGGAGGAGATCTTAGAGGTCATGGAATACAAAAATTTCACTGCGTAGATGAGAAACCAAGACGCAGAGAGAAGTGACTTTACCTAAGATTCTACAGCTACCCAAGCAAGAGAACCAAAACTGGGATCTGTGCCTCCAACTGCAAGTCCATGTTCCCTCCATGTTCATATTTTCTGCATTATTCTTCATCTTTTAGTTAAACAGAGAAAGATATAATGAAGAATGAGTCTGCAAAAGCACCTTTTTATTTCTTGTTTCCGATTTTGGATGACAGCTTTTAGAAAAATAACCAAGTTAAGAACCCTTGCACATCAATAAAGAAATGACACCTCAAGATAAAAATGGAACAAAGTGAAGACCAGGTAATTCACGGAACAGAAAGTACAAATGGCTAACACACATGTGAAAAGATACTCAACTTTGCTAGTAATCAGGGAAAAAACAAAACACTAGTCCTTCGTTTATGCAGTCAACAAGAAGTTTTGAGTGCCTATAATGGACTAGGAGTGGTTCACTTTTCATCATCCAGATTGGCAAATATTTTAGAGCATAACATCGAGTGCTGGTGAGAGTATAAGGAAATAGGTACTCTCAAACATAGTGTGAGGGGTGAGAAATTAATACATACATTTGGAAAGCTTTTGGCAGCTTTGGCATACTTTGGACAGCTCTTGGCAGAATAATGCTCCTACCCCAAAAATAGCCATGTCTTAATCCTCAGAGCCTGCAAATAAGCTGGGTCACATGGCAAAGGGGAATTAAGTTTACAAATAGAATTACAATTGCTAATCAGCTGATCTTAAAATAGAGAGATTATCCTATGTTATCCAGTGACAGCCAATGTAATCTCAAGGGTCCTTAAAAGTGGAAGATGGGCCGGGCGCGATGGCTCACGCCTGTAATCCCAGCACTTTGGGAGGCCGAGGCGGGCGGATCATGAGGTCAGGAGATCGAGACCATCCTGGCTAACATGGTGAAACCCTGTCTCTACTAAAAAAAAAAAAAATACAAAAAATTAGCCGGGCACGATGGCGGGCGCCTGTAGTCCCAGCTACTCGGGAGACTGAGGCAGGAGAATGGCGTGAACCCGGGAGGAGGAGCTTGCAGTGAGCCGAGATCGTGCCACTGCACTCCAGCCTGGGCAAAAGAGCGAGACTCTGTCTCAAAAAAAAAAAAAAAAAAAGTGAAAGAGGGAGGCAGATGAATCAAAGTCAGAGAAGGAAAAATAATGACAGCAAGGTCAATGTGCTTTGAAGACTCAACCTGCCATTGCTGGCTTTGAAGATGGAGGGAGGGACCAAGGGCCAAGGGGTACATACAGCCCCCAGAAGCTGGAAAAGGAAAGGAAGCAGATTGCCCCTAAAGCCTCCAGAAATAAATGCAGTCGTAGTAACACTTTGATTTTAGTGCAGTGAGATCCATGTCAGACTTCCAAGATAATAGGTTTTGTATTGTTTTAAGCCACTAAGTTTGTGGTAATTTATTACAGCAGCAATAGAAAACTGATAGAGGTCTATTAAAATTTCAATGGAAATATGTTGTGCCATTTGTCTCAGCAATTCCTCTTCTTGTTGTTACCTTGGAGAATAACTGCGATTTGTATTTGAGGGGCCACAGTCAGGGATGTCTGCCTGACATTGCTTGTATTGATGAACAATTGCAGGGACTTCAGCATGTTATCCATGAAATGGGATAGTAAGCAGATGTTAAAGTGAATGAAGCAGATCTGTAAGTACTGACATGCCAAATTCTTCAAAACAAAACACACAGAAGAAGCAAGTTGGAGAATATCACATCCAGTATATACCAATCATATAAAATTGTCACTCTCACACTATGAAATTATGTATTTTAATAATCTATACAGGTAAATGGAAGGATGCAGGCCAAATAAAACAGTTATAACCATGCAGAAAACAAAACAGTTATAACCATGTGGAAGACTATTGAGTTTGAAAAGTTTATTCCTTATATAATTTTAAAATAAAATTTAATTGAAAAATAATGAGAGATCATCTGAAGACTCATTCTCCCCAGCTCACATATACCTATCCTTTGGTTTGGTCCACTTTAATGCAAAAGGGCCTTGTGCTAACATGTCTGGGAAGAAAATGCTCCAGCATACAGGAGAAAGGATCATTTTGAATGACTGAATTCTCACTGGGGCTAGAAGTCAGAGGACTCCCAGTTTTCTTAGTTCTAGCGAGCAGAGTTCCGGTTCTCTTGAGCCTCTGGTCCTACAGGGGAATGGCAAGGCAGGAAATGCAAGGGTGCACAGTCAAGGCTCTCTAGCACCTTCCCTACTAGCTATCCTATTACATTTTAGAGGACAACATTGAATGTTCCATTTCCCAAATATGCATTAACTTTTTTGTGCACAGAGCACTGCAGTGGCCAATATGGGGAATGGAAATCTTTCATAACTCAATTCAAACATCACCACCTCTCCAAAGTCTTTCCTGACATTTCCCAGCCACATCCCCAGGTAGAACTGAGCATCCTCTTTTTTCAGCCTTCTTAATGTTATCTATATTTATACTGAATGCTAGATTGTATTCATTCTTTTTACATATGTCTCCTCAACTAGACATACAATCTCTTGAATTCAGGCATAATGCTTTATTCTTTGTGGTATTTCATGCCTCCCAGGTAATAGGGCCTTATATAGCAAGTATTGGATTATTATAAACAGGATGTACTTTTTTACACTCAAAGGATTTACAATCCAGTGGATAATGAAAGGTGGTATAGTTTGCATATGGTTTGTTTGGCCCTTCCGAGTCTCATGTTGAAATTTGATCCCCAATGTTCCCTAATGGGGCCTAATGGGAGGTGTTCAGATTATGGGGGCAGATCCCTCATGTCTGGCTTGATGTCGTTCTCAAGAAAGTGAGTGAGTTCTCATTCTTAGTTCCCATGAAAATTGGTTGTTGAAAAAAGCCTGGCACCTCTTCTCTCTTTTGCCTCCTCTCTCATCGGCGCCCCTTCACCTTCCGCCATGAGATGAAGTACCCTGAAGGCTTTACCAGAAACAGTTGTTGGTGCCATGCTTCTTGTACAACCTGCAGAACCATGAGCCAAATAAACCTCTTTTCTTTATAAATTACCTAGTCTCAGGTATTCCTTTATAGTAACACAAACAAGCTAAGACAGAAGGCAAGTTAAGACAAAAAAGATTGCATTAAGTGAAAATGTGACTTTCTCATGATAGATATGATGGTTACCTTTCTAGGGGATAGTGACTGCAGGGAGCATGAAGGTGGCTTTTGGAATGCTGGTCGTATTCTATTGTTTTGATCTGGGAGTTAGTAATACAGGTGTGCTCATTCTGTGAAAATTTATCAATTATCTGTATATATGTTCTTCAATAAAAAGTTAAAAATTTTTCAGCTCCTCAGACAGGTCCATCTTGACCACTTTATCTAAAATAGCTCCTGTTCTTGCCTTATTTTCCTTATTTTTTTCTTCATAATTCTTGTCACTCCATGGTATTATATTATAAATTTATGCCTTTATTAAATCCATAAGGATTGGACCACTGTCAGTCTTTTTCATCACCATGTCCCCAGAGCCTCAAGTGGGGCCGAGCACATGGCCCTCAATGACTATTTGTTGAATTTTCTATGAATACATGTAGTGACAAGGAATGAAGTGATTGACTTTTGCTCAGTAACATCACAAAGGACACCTGATTTTAGTTGCATCATTAGGAGACTATTCTTATCTAATGGATGAAAAATAGAAGGAGATAGATTGTGAGCTCACAGTAGTCATCACTGGACTGCGAAAGTACTTAAATAAATGCCCTTAAATTTTCCCTCCAAATGGGATGGGCCACAAAAATACTACCCAGGGCATTTGCAAAACCTAATTATCTTCTAGAGAAGTTTTTACTGAGTAAGAAATTTATCTCAAGAAGGCTTCAAATGTTGATTTACTTTAAAGTTAAACTTTCTGTTCTTTCTCATGATCTACCAATTACACAGGAGATAGCCAAGGCGAGAACTGGAAAAGGAATAGGCAAAGACAAATAGTATCCTAGGAGGGCAATTTTCTCAGACTCTTCTGTTTCCTTGTTCTGTAAGGTTTCTTTTAAGCTATATTTTACAAACCATACAAATTACCCATTTAAAGTGTTCCATTCAATGGTTTTTAATATATTCATCAAGTTATGCAACCATCACCACAATCCATTTTAGAGCATCTTCATCACCCCAAAAAGAAACCTAGTACCTATTAGCAGTCCCTATCCATCTCTGCCAATTCTCCAGGCCTGGCTACCAGACTCATTGACTTTCTGATTCTATAGGTTTGTCTATTCCGCACATTTCTTATAATAGAATCATACAAAATGTTGTCTTTTGTGACTAGATTCTTTCATTTGGTATGATGTTTTCAGGGTTCATTTACAGTATTGTGTTTCAGCATTTCCTTCCTTTTCATTGTAAAATAATACTCCAGCACATGGATACACTACATTATTGTATCCATTCATCAGTTGATGGACATTTGTATTTTTTCTACTTCTCAGCTATTATGCGTAATACTACAATGAACCTTCAAGCACAAGTTTGCGAGGTCATATGTTTTAATTTCTTCTGGATATACATCTACAAGGGGAATCTCTAGATCAGATGGTAACTCTGTATTTAACTCTTTGAGGAACTGTTTTCTAAACTGATCTCAAAAGTAGCCACAACATGTTACATTTCCAGCAGCAATGAACGAAAGTTTTCATTTTTCCACATAGTCTTTTAACTTTCAAAAACATTTTTTGTAATACCTGATTTGCATATACATATCTGTCATAAAATCAAATGGGTACACTTATATCTTAGAATCTGTGATATTTACTTATGTCCCTTATTAGTCCCTTACTAATATTGCTGCTGCTGCAACTACTGCTGCTGTTGATGATGATACATAGCATTTATTAAGGACTTATGGTATTCCAGTCACTGTTCAAGTATGTTACGTGTGTTAACACACATTCAATCTTCCCAGTAATCCTCTGAAATAGATAGTCTAGATGAGAAATAATGATAACTTGTACTGGTGGAACAGTAGTACGATATTAAGAAGTGAACATATTACATCATTTATTTATCTATTTACTCAGTACACTATATTTATTGAGCATGCACTCTCTGCTAGGCATACCGTGTAGTTTATCAAGTTGACTGTTATGAGCAAAAGAGATTTGGTCTCTGTCCTTAATGGACTTGTAATCTATTGATTTGAAAGACATTTAAGAAATGAAATCAAGATGCATTTTTGATTAACTTGATATAGAAAGTGATGCACAAAAAGGTTTCCAGTTTGGGCAACAGGAAGACAGTTGTGCTATTTTCTTAAGGAGCATGGAGGTTTGGGGAGGTGAAAAGGTGGGTGTAAGACAGAAAAAAAAATATGATTTCTATTTTGAACATGTTGATCTTTAGGGATCTGTGAGACATATAATAAACAGTTGGAAATACGGGTTTGGAATTTAGAACAGAGATCTGCTCAATGTATAAATTTCGGAGTCCCATAGATCACCGAAATCATGGGCACAATTGCCTAGGGGAAGGGTAAAAAAATGATGTGATAAGACCTTCTAGGACTAGACCTTGAGGAACTTTGACATTCAAAGACAAGTTAAAGAAAGACAAGGCAGTCAAGAAACAAGAGCTTGTGATGCTTCTGAAACCAGAAGAAAAGTGTATTGCCTGGCGAAGAGCCATCAACAGTTGTGAATGCCACTCAGAGGCCCAGGAGGGTGAAGATGCTTTGGATTGAGAGGCCTGGCGGCTATTAGTGACTTTCGGACAGCTATGTGGTAGGGTAGTGTGGGAGAGTACACCAGGCCAGTAGAACATGATGAAATGGAGGCAGAAAAATGTTATAAATCTTTTTAAAAGCTTGGTAGAGAAGAATCTGGAATAGGGCAGTAACTAGCAGGGAAAGAAACATGGTTAATTTTGCCTTTGATAGAAAACGCTAAAAGAGTACTTATGGCTATTGGTAAGAATTAAGTGAAGTATGAAAGTAATGATTTATGTTCCAAGTTCAATTATACTTTATTAATTTTGCCTGCACCTTTTGCGTATAGACTGAGCAAATGTTGAAAGTTTTACTAAGCACAGGGTAGCAGAAGAACATGAACTACATCCTGGACCTGTCATGTATAGATTAAGTTATTTAATAGCTTTAAGCTTCAGTTTCCTCATCCTACTTTTCAGGATTATTGCAATGATGAGAAATAGCATATGAAAAGTCATTATTATCACACCTGGCACATAGACAGCTCCCAATAAATGGTAGCACTTATTATTTCACTCCACACAGCTGTGTGATTTGTGTTAGTCAAATCCTTTCTTAGGTTTTCATTGCTGGCAGGGATGTTGTTTCCATTAATCTAAGCTTCAAATAGCTAACTAGGTTTCCTGTTCCTAAGCCTAATTCTCAAATGATGCTTCATTCTTCCATCATCAACATGTATTCATTTTTTCAACATGGGTTTATCATTTTGATTACATTACTCAGCCATATTTTTAATCATCTACTGTTGTCATCATTGTCATTATCATTCCATAAAAGGGAGTTGCCCAGCATCAACCCGCCATTCACAGCCCTGGGCTTACACTGCTTGACTTGATCTGTTTCTACATCTCACTCCATTCTGCCCTCTACAAGCCACATTTTCCACTGTTCTCTTATGCCCATCCTCTCATCACCCTTTGGACTTGATCTATGATATTTTCTCCCTAGAGTTGACCTTGATTCCTTTTAGAATGATTCTTATAGTCTTTGGCAATCTTGGGATATGCTATCCTCAGTTTAATCCAACCCTTAGGATTTCTCTTAGAATGGTTCTAATGGTCTTTGGCAATCTTGGAATATGCCATGCCTAATGGAATCCAACTCTTATGACTCTCCTACCCAGGAAAAATGCCCACCTGATTATTGCAGCCTCATCTGGACCAAACTTGGACAAGCATGAAAATAAGAGAAAAATTGCAATGCCAATTGATGAGTAATTTACCTTGATAGAGAACTTCCTAGAACGCACTAATTGTTTCACAACTTCAACTGTCTTCTTGACACCTCCAATGATGGTTGCAGCATCACCTTGAATTCAGGAGGTTTGAGTATGAACTTGCCATTATCAGCTCCATTTCTTAAGTGTTCACTTCCTGGCAGTATGCTATTTGTTCTTCCAGTCCAGACTAATATTAGAATTAGTCAAAACTCTAATATCGGTTTGACACCTATAACCCTTGCCCCATACCACCAACTCTACCATCATCCATTTAGTCGTCATTACTCAAACTCTTTAATGATTTTGAATTTATCGATTTTTCCCATTTCCCTGACATTTAACCTATATCCTAGTCTTCCTAGTTCCTCACTTATAGCACTTAGTGATTAATCTTCTCAGAACTGCACTTTGATCATATCACTACCCAGATAAAAATCCCTGTGACTCCATATATTTGAAAAATAATGTCCAGATGTCCCCATCCTACCCTTTCATCTTTTTAATGTCTTCCTGCTTCTTTTTAAAAAATCTTATTCCAAGCAGTGTGTTCTACTTGTTTTTTTCTTGGTGTCACCCAGGAGTTGTTCTTGCTTTCTCTCCTTTGCTCATATACTTTCACTCAAATGCTATCATCTTCCTCAAAACTCTCCTAAGTTGAACATCTTTCAGCGAATCAGTGCCTTAGTGTTAATGATTCCCATTCTATGAGCTAAGAGCACTCAGCTATAGCTTAATCATGTCCTGGATGTTAGTCATGTAATGCCTTGTGTTTGCGTGTCTTTCATCTCTTAGAATTTTACATCTGACAGCCTCTTAAAGATGACATTATCTTTGGCTGTTTTGCTAGAGGTAAAGTGTTCATTATACGGGGACTTTTGCTCTCTCGTGTGTGATTCAGCCTCCACCAGGAATGTCACATCAAAGAAAGACGGTGACCAAATGAAATACGTACAGAGGGAGAGTGCTAGGGGAAAAAAAGGGTGGGGGAGAGATCTGAAAATGGGAATATTCAGGGTTGGTAGGTTGGACAGTTGTCTCCACATAGTTATAGAAAAATATTTAGAGTTAGTCCATGTGACCCAGAGAATAAAGGGATCATTAGCATGGGTTATATGAAAATATTTTAGCAATCAGTACAGCAGAAACAAGAATCAATTAGAAAGGATATTGGCTGTAGGTCCAACGTAGAGCCCTAGAGGGCCTCCTTGCTGTACTAGACGTGAAGCCTTTGGTTTCTGGATCATGGCAAAGTTAGACATTCCTCAGGAAGGTGCTGGGGTTTTAGGGTAGCAGGGGTTGCTGAGGGGAGGTAGTTTGGGCAGTGGTTATCTAACACTAGTACAGAGGTGCTTTAACAACTGACACATATTCACTAGCACTTGCTAGCTGAAGATCAGATCTGGCCAGTTAACAGGTTGACATTCTGAAACTTGGCATAGGAGGAACCAACCCCTAGAATTGGACAGTCTGAGTGGTGGCTTTCCGAGACTTGGACAGCTTTCAGAAATACTACCAACAGGAGGAAGTTATAGGGAGATAGATTCTCAGTAAAATATCATCTAAGTCTTAATCATTGGAGCTAATAGAGCATAATGTTGGCCTAGAAGACCTTTATGGCTCCTTCAAATCTTGAAATTACAGTTTTATAACTTTATCATAACCTACTTTCTTCATTTTATAGATGAGGAACCTAAAAGGAAGGAAACGTGCCTGAGATCTGCTTTGTTGTCACTGTTTTACTTCCATATCGTGGATTTGCTTTTCTATGTATATTTGTCTTGCTCTCAACTGCAGTTTACTTCTTCTATTCCCTACAATGATTAGAAGCATAGTATGTATACACAGGGTGTTAATAAGCATGTGATAAATGAATGGATAGATTGTTCATCCCTGTCCACATCTCAAGTTCAGGATCCCACAGAGAAAACTTCATTCATCCCCTACTCCCTTCTTCTGCTTCAGACTATTGGAACTCACCACTGCTTCTTCCGTCCCTGACCAAATGCTAATGGAGGTGCTAATGAGGCCCTCTGGCCATCAGAAAGAAACAGAAAGAAAATCAAATAGTCTAATTAATCCACAAATTATAGTCACTGAAAAAAAAGGTCATATTTCCTATAGAAAGCCAGACAGGGACTAATGGGCACTAAAGCATTGGTCTTGGCTCTTGTGGGTGTGTAGTTTGGAGGTTACCTGTTGTTTTTTCAGGGATTATGAGGCACCACTTGGCTTCCATTTGGGTGGAGCTCACCAGAACTCTGTTCCAAGTCTGAGCTGTCTGTTTGCTTATTAAATGGAAAAGGAGGGCAGAGAGTAACCTCTTTGTATAAGGTGAGCCTAATATTAATGGCAAACATTTATCGAGTACTTATTATGTGCCAGGAACTATACTAAGCATTTTCCTTGGAAGAGTTCATTGAATCCTGTACCATTATTTCCCCTACTTTATACACAGGGAAACTGAGGCATGGACAGGTTAGGTAACGTGCTTAAGGTCACACAATAAGTGGCTAAATATATGGTCAGAGACATTTTAGCTAGTGCTAAATCCACCCGCTACATTCTGTACCCCATGCTCTTGACTGTTTCTGCCTATACCATGTCAACCAGAGTGGCTGCATCTTCCATCAGCGAACTCTGAGAATGCAGAGCAGCTCCTGCCTTGAGCATCTCAGAGACAATGGGGCTGAAACCTCACAGAATGGGAGTTTAATGGATAGGCTTGAGGATGATGGGGAGGGCAGGGGTAGGAGTATGCCAGAACCATCTGGTGGGTCAGAGCAGAAAGTGAGGGAGAGTGCTCTGTGATCTGTGTGACCTGTGTTCGGCAGGTTTAGAGTTCAGCCTCTTTCAGGCCTCCCAAAAACACACAGAAGATTTTCACTATAGCAGGGAGCTGCATGGGCCTTTATCCAGCGAGAATCAAGACAACTGCACTTTAAATCAGTATTGTAAGTGAAAAGCACATTTAAGTGTGAAATCAGTAGGTGTGCTAGGTTGGAAATCTAAGAAATGAGTCAAGAAGTTAGGAGTAATTAGGTGTAAAGAGAGACCTTGCTGCTCATGGATTAACAAACTCAAGTTTGTTTTTTCTAAAGGCCTTGTGTACATTATGTGTGTGAGCCTGTGTGCATAAGTGATTGTATGTGTGTGTGTGTGACAGAGAGAGAGAGACAGAGAGAAAGAGAGACTGTGCAAGTCACTGCAAGTCTACATGAATTATGAGAGGCATTCCCCAGTAGGCTTAGTCTCACTCTAGGGGTTCGGTAAGACCCCCCAGAAGGCATCTCTTGTGAATTGTGAATTTGGGCTGGCAATTAGTCACACCTGCTGACCAGTAGACGAGGGGTCCATGGTGCGCTGAACACCAAGCAAGTATAGCAACTTTTCATCTAGTCTTGTGTTTAACAAACTCTAAGATCCATGTAAATCACCTGGGGTGTCGAGTTAAAATTCAGATTCTGATTCAGTAGGTCTGGGATGGGGGCTGAGACTACATTTCTAACAAATTTACAAACATTTTGCTGGTCTGTGAACCACACTCTAAAGTCTACATAATTTTCTCTTTTTATCCTAATATAATGTGTGTGAATTTCCACATTTGACAGATAAAAGTGCTGAGGCATAGAGTTTGCTCAGTCACGGAGCTGGTGGGTTCAGTCCATGTGTGATGGCCACAGAATCCACGCTGTTTCTGTTATACACCACTGTAGCACACATGCACATTCAAGCTGCAGCTTCTTTGAGACTCAGTGTGGTGGCATACAAACGTGGTCCTTGGCACTGGGACACAGGACAGGCCCCAGCGTCCCTGCTGGTTTACTCAGCCCACTGTTTTCTTGGGTCCCTGGGTTTGGTGCATGCTGGGACAGGAGTCTGGCTTTACCCACTCTAACCCTCTTGTTCAGGACCCCAGTCAACTCCTAACCTAGGGTTTGGCCCACTTTCTATTGTCCCAATCAGATGCTCAGAACAACTCTCGTTACTTTTGTTGGACTAGCCACTAGACACAACTACAGGCCCTCACTCTGCCCCTTGGATGGAACTAATGAATTAGAATACCACTTGGAATATTCTAGAGTAACAGGCCTGCCTTTGGGATTATTCATTTGCCATTGCCAATCACACCCTCAAGGGGCCAGCCCTTTTCTCCCCATATTTTTAACCCATGCTGTCCTTGGTTCTCTTTCCTGGTCTCCGTGTGACCTCCTGACATGCCTAATGGCAAGGTGACACTATTTCTGAGATGGTCTCTAGCTTCCTGGGGCTAACATTTTGGTTGGGGTAATGAATGCAAATAACCAGTCACTTGTCTCTCTGCTTTGCTCTTCTCCCCCGCTTCCCATCTTTAAATGCATAAAACCTGAGGAATCTACTGCAAACACCATTTTTCCATAGAACCTTTCCTAATCACCTCAACTTACATTGACCTCTGTTTTCTCTATACCCACCTGCCCAACAACATCTTCCTTACATGTGTCTCATAGGAATTGACACTTTTGACCTTTCACTATGGGCAGCCTGAGCTGTGGCTTCCCTTGTATCTTTGGTTCCTCAAAGGGAGCTCCAAATCTGGTTGGTCCTCCTATCTCCAGCAATATGCTTTGCACATTGTATGTGCTTAGTAAATGGCTATTAAATGAATGAAATTATTCCAAGTGAGACTAATACTTGGTATAATGAAGGAACAAAAACCAAAGAGGTAGAACAACAATTGAATAAAAAGGAAGCTGGGAAAAAAGGAGGAGACTCCCTGAAGGTCTCATAGAAGAAATGAGGTTGATCTCTCTTGAAGGGTGAGTAGGACTTCCCTAGAGGGATTACGAATAATTATAATGATAACTAAAAGGTATTGTGTGCTTACCATGTTCCAGATACTGGCTAGACCACGTGCTCATTTTATCCTCATCATAGCCCTGTAAAGTAAGTTGTTTCTATGACAGTTTCCATTTTACAAATGAGGAAACACAAGGAAAGGCACAGAGTCCAGTTCAGTTTCTCCAGGCATGTGGATTGTTCGGTAATAAAGTTATGATTTGAATCCATCACTGGAACTCCACAGCACACACTTTGAATACCAATGCTCTAGGTAGAGATGGAAATGCTCCAGGCACAGGTAAAGCCATGAGCAAAGGCAAGACAAGAGAGGGAAGCAGCAATGCACCCCACACAGCAGGGGCAGACAGGCCGGCAGGGGCCACCATGGTGCCAGACAAGGCTGGGAAGGTGGTCTGGGGACAGTCCGGGGTCATGTTTTCCCTTCATGAGAATGAAGACTATGAGCCACAGAGAAGAAATACCGAGTCAAATTTGCACTGAGAAGCATTATTTATGTGCTGTCTCTGGCCCTGCCTGGGGCTGCTGTTGTGTGGAGAACGAGGATCCCAGCCAGTGCCCCTGGACTGTTCTGTGGGCCA
The DNA here is from genome assembly GCF_009828535.3 of Hylobates moloch. Lineage (NCBI taxonomy): Eukaryota > Metazoa > Chordata > Mammalia > Primates > Hylobatidae > Hylobates > Hylobates moloch. The sequence continues at coordinate 2,646,874 of NW_026652285.1, forward strand.
AGGAGCTCACTGCAAAGTCACACTTTGGAGAATAAAGCTGCTGGTGATGCCCAGAGTGGCCAAAATAAAAGTCAAATACCACATTCAGTCCTCCAGGGGTGTTTTTGCTATTAAATTAAGTCTGGAAAATAAATAATTGTCTTTGGATTTGATTTGAGAGATTTTTGGTCATTGAAGACTCGGGAAAAAAAAAAAGGGGGGCTAACTATTTCTTGAAAGAGTCTTTGACTGGCTCCCCCTGCCAGATGACAGCGGATCACAATGAAGGCATGCTGTCTGCAAAGAGATGCTTTTCTCCCCCTCCTTGACACAATTATCCCAGAAAAATAGAGGGGGGAGGGGAGGCTTCGTCATATGTTCCAATTTTTATTGCTACATTCCTTGGATGGCTCCATATGTTTACCTTTTGCTGACTTTAGACTTGGTGTTCTCTGTGGCTGCTGGCGTCGGCCACAGAATTCTTTCGTGTCTATTACTTTATTAAGGAATGTAAAAGCCACATACAGACCGACCAGGGGACACAACAGTAGGAGACACAAATAACCCTGAATGCGCTGGCAAAGAGGAGGCTTCACACCTAATTCTCCCAGATGAGTTGTAAGGCTCTCCAGGACCAAAAGGGGGCACTGTTAGCACTTGCTCCCAAGCCCAATCAATAATACCATTTTGATAAGTAAAATAGTGCAGAAACAGCACCAGGCTTTAAGATTGGTCCTGATGAAAGCAGAATGGGGTGAAAGAAACCACCCTCGTTACTAGATATTTAAATTTTTTTTCTGACTTTTCATCGACTAGAAATAGAAGCTCTAAATCATGGGGAGATGGTTAAAATTAAATGGGATAAATGCACAAAAAATTGCTTTGCACCATGCCTTGGTACATCTATCATAAATGCTCGAAAAGAGTAGCTATTATGTACTCACCTTTTACTGCCTCTTAAAAGGGGCACTGAAGCTAGGTCCAGATTGGCTCATAGCATAAGAGTGTAATAATGGAATGGGTCTTTATATTGAATACCATTAGGAGTGAGGGATAACAAGTAATTACTCAATTCCTACAGTGCACCGAGCACTTTGCATAAATTATCTTGTTATCATGATTTTGTAGATAAGGAAATTGAGGCTCAGGATGACTAAATATATTGTCCTTGTATGTAGGAGAGGTGGGATTTGAACCTAGGTCTGTCTGATTGATTCCAAGCCTGAGCTTTTCCTTTTTTAAAATTTTATTTTACTTTTTGAGACAGTCTCTCTCTGTTGCCCAGACTGGAGTGCAGTGGCATGGTCCCCACTCACTGCAACCTCCACCTTCCAGGTTCAAGCTATTCTCCTGCCTCACCCTCCTGAGTAGCTGGGATTACAGGCTTGTGCCACCACACCCAGCTAATTTTTGTGTTTTTAGTAGAGACGGGGTTTTGCCATGTTGGCCTGGCTGGTCTTGAACTCCTGATCTCAGGTGATCTGCTCACCTCGGCCTCCCAAAGTGCTGGGATTGCAGGTGTGAGCCACCGCATCCGGCCAGCCTGAGCTTTTTCTATCAGACAAAACACACAGTTTAGGATCTTCTGCTTATAATGCATTATTTTCTCACTTAGTCTCAGACCCCCACAATCACTTTACCAAAGCCTGAAGCCAGTGCCAAAAAGTTCTAATCCCTTGTAGATACAATTCCATTTCTATTCAAAGACCCTAACTAAAATTCTTAACTTTTTCAGCAAAGCTTGTTTGTGGAGAAAGGAAGAACTGAGGGGCTAGGTAGTGGAGGTAATTCCTATGCCATCAGCCTCCAAAGATGTTTGTTGGTGTCTGGAAGATCCTTGCTTGTTTTCCTTTCAATGAGTCTCTCCAGGCTTCTGCACCTGCTATATAATAGCAAAACTATTGCTATGAAACACACCAAAACCAAGCCCTCAAACTTCACAGAATTTGTTTTATTTCAGCACCAGTCCTCTCCCCTTTTCCTTCCCAGGAGCTTCACTCAACTTGAAGATTTCTGCTTTCATAGGAGTTTATAGTCTGCACTGTAACCACCCAATACATCGACAAGTTAAAAAAAAGAGAGCTCTTGCTCAGAAAGAGCTAGAAAGACTGTATAGAGCTAGGGGTTTGTTTTTACCTCCCTCCCAGAAGCCAATAGCCACTTTTTTTTTTTCCTGGGAGGTGCTCAGTGATTAAGAGTAGAAATGCTTTGACTTGACGTGCAATGGAAAGACGGGATTCTTTGCTGAGATGACAAAATGTGTTTGCTTTGTGATTTTCCTTGCAATCCTGAAGTGGGTGAATGACTTGCAACTGAAGGATGTTTTGATTATCAAGAGTGTTGCCCCTTAGCCAAACTAAGAAAGCCTTCAATCTCACTTAGGATTGAATGTTCTCTCGTTGAGCATAGGAGTATAGGGTGTTCTGTTCTGTAACAATGTCCTGGTTTTTAGCCCTGCAAGGCCTTTAAGATCTTCAGAAACATCTCTTTCCATCTCTGCATCACTGGTGAAACTTTTTCTAAAACTAGATGCTCTTTCTAATGAGAGCTGGCTATGTGCATCTGATGTTTGCACTGGGGCAGTATTTCCCAAGGCAGTAGTAAAGGCTCTGAGAAGTCCTACAGTAAAGAAACCTATGTCACTTTACTTAATCCAGGGATTCTCATATATATCTGACCACAGAACCCTTTTAGCTAACATCTATTAATATCCCATGGAAACAGTTTGGGTATAAACATATAAACTCTTGGAACTGCTTAGAAGGGATAACCTCAACTTATTGATGGATTTGGATAGACTATTTAAAGCAGAACTATTGGTCACATATTTGAGATAAACACTGAAGCTGCCTTCGTGGTCTGTCTGAATTATTTTTAGATCTGTGTAAGTATGTGTGCGTGTGTTTATATATACTACATATAAATATGCATTTTAGCTGTGAGGTTAGAAGATGAGGAGAAAAAAAGGAGAAGACATTGCTTTTTATAAAGAAGCAATCGGTGTCTTGCAAGACAAGGGAAAAATCTATTAATTTTAAGGCATCATTGGTACCTTCTATTACTGGCAGGCTCTGGTCACAAAATTAGCATCATGTGGCTTCCTATAATGATAAAAACACCTGGACTCCTGTTCTCCATGAATGCCCTGACAATTGGAGATGACACCTTCTCATCAACCTCCCAGGATTCTTTTTATTCAGCCCAGCCCACTATTCAGCCCCAATGCAGCACCCAAAACACTGCTTTCAAAGTCATTGATACCTATATGATATACTCACTGGTACTCTTTTGGATGATGCATTAACTAATTCAGAAAATAGTGTTGTCTTATTCAGTGTTGTGATCTAGTTTTTATTTCCAGAGCGTGTTTGAAACCATCTAAGCAAAGTTCTTGGCAACCCACACTGTAAAAAAAAAAAAAAAAAAAAAAAAAAAAAAAAAAAAAGTACAATGATATATATTTATTTAATTGTTGAAAAGTCATGGGAATTCTTTTAAATATTTTAAATGAAACATAAGGTTACTTTCTGAAATAGAACTTTGCCCATGTATTTTTTTTAATTGTCACATATAGGGTGATTTTAAAGTAAATAAGAACACAAGGTTCATATTATTTTAAATGTATATTGTATTTGTCTTCTCAACGCTGTGGTTTTTAGGTCTGTGAATAGCATCATAGTATGGAGCCAGCCTATTAAGCAGCCTGTTTGGGTAAGGAAACCCTTACACCAGCACAATGTTGTATTGCTCGCTGTGTCCTTCCAATATGGTTAGAATTCCACAACCTAAATGATCATTTGTTGAACAAATTCATGCTTTTATTAGTCAAAATACAGAGAAAACAGAGCCTCCCTGTTTCAAGATATTTGCTAATGCATGGTTAATTATCACATATAGGTTACTATAATTCATTTTACGGGGGAGACCTCCTGCAGGTAACATACTAGCAGTTTATGAACCAAAATAACCTCACTATAGATTAGAGCCGTCCCAGGGCCGCTCAGACAGTTGGTGCTTCTAGACCTTCTCACTTCACATTGCTAATTCGAACAAGGCTTTATTTTTATATTTGTCAGCAGCAAGACTGTAGGATGGTTGTTAAACCTCTCCCAGGCCTAATTAGAGCAGCAATGCTCGCATTCATAATGAAGCTCGTGTCTTGCTCAGGAGGCAGTGATCTGGGCTGTTACAGTAGCTTCCTGGCAGGCCCTCGCTGGCAGTTTTAAGGTAGCTAGTGGCTGCGATATTAAGTGACTGTTGAAATTCATTGACTCCACCACGGCTAATGTGTCTAGATGACAACAAGTTTACACGGTTCTTTTATAGTTACAGCAAATGGGTCCATTTAAATATTTATTAGGTGATTATGGTGATGTGAAATGGAAAAAAAAAATGCAAAGTGCAATATCTCAAGTATGGCTGTTTTTAACTGTTTATGTGGGGTCCAGATCATGGTATCACTCAAAATCGCTGCATCTTTCCCTTATAAATATTTATACTAGATCAGCAGTGATGAATGCTAATTTATTTGCATTTTGTTTCTTTATTGACTTCTCCCTGGGCAGAGGTTAGCTGTGAAAAGTCATGCAGGCTTACTGGATTGAAGGATATTTCGATCTGCCAACCAAGGGGCGTTTTGATTAGCTGTGGGGAGGATAGTTCACTTTGCTGAAACTGAAGAGCCCTTTTTGCTCTTGGAGATGCAGCCTGAGAGTGTATTCGGGCAGCTGGTGTTTTGCCCTCTGTCAGAGTTGATGTGCACACTGGCAAGCAGTTTTGCCTCCAAAAGACTGCTTTTCTGTATAGCAACTTGTCAAACCTCCTTGGACTGAACTGGGTGAGGCTGGCTCATCTGGGTGTTTGTCAGGCTTCTAACTCAATTTTTTTTTTCTTGTTCTGTGAGTCACTTAAAAGATTACATTTTCACAAAAGCAAAAAGGCATATATCTTAAATTGAATGGGGCATCTGAGACAAAGAGAGGAGCAGTTGAAAGAAACCCCGCTTTGTGCTGTAAAGACTAAACCTGTATGATACCAAAGAACTCAGAAAGTCTGTAGGGGAAACTGTCAGAAAATTCCAGGCAGATAAAGGGCAAATGAAAGTTGTCACTTTGCAGTTGAATATTTTGACTCTCTAGGTAGCCAGAACATAAGATAGTGATTCCCAATACACCATCCGTAATGCTATTTATTATTTTCTTTCTTATGTCTTGAAACAAACTGTATCTGTATAGCCTCAATATGTGTAAATGTAGAATATTCAGGAGGTTTTTAGAAGCAGCTTTTGAAATAACCCATTACTACATAGAGGATGCCCTGGAGATCTGAGGACTGACTAAATGAAAGTTTGCATGAAGCACTTAAGGCCACTGAATCAGAAATCTCTGAAGCCACCATAGTTGTTTCAGTTGGCAAAAAAATAAAAAGTCTCTGACTCTAATTTGTATCTCCTTTACAAAATGCACTCATTTAGAGTTTGACCTGTTCTAGTGGACTCCAGTCTTGAACCTGTTCCAAGGACATTAATCACCCAAGAATCCAGAACTATCTCATGATGCGATCAATAGTATATCCTTCTGGACACAGACGTAGCGAGAACTCACCGCAGTGTGGTTCTACAAAGTCAGGCTATTTAAAAAGATTTAAAATTATGTAGGAATCTCACTATTAAGAAAATACTATGGTCAGGGGTGGTGGCTCATTCCTGTAACCCCAGCATTTTGGGAGGCCGAGACAGGATTGCTTGAGCCCAAGAGATTGAGACCAGCCTGGACAACATAGCAAAACCCTGTCTCTAAAAACAATTTATTTTAAAGATGAGAACATTATGGTGAATCTTTGATCATATGAAGACTCCTTTGAGGAATAGAATTACTCTGAAATCTACAAATGTGTACTCTAACTTAAGAATTGAATCATGTGGACCCTCCAATTAAAATTTGGAATCATGAATTCCTTTCAATGTAAGAATTCATGGTTTCATTTACTGTTCACAGTTGTAGCTATTTGCAAGTGACTCATGATAGGTAGTTCGTGATTTCTTTTTAATTTGAATCTTCTGAGCTATGAAGATGATGGGCAGAGGCTGATCACTTAATGCAAACAAAAACCCGCATCTCAGTCCGGTTTCATTGTTCTCAATTAGTATAAAAGTAGCTTTTAATCGTCTCAGCTCAGTGAGGATGCATTTACTGTCCCCATTTGATAATGGGGCACTATGCATAGTGCTCCTCTGCATAGCCATATGTGGCCACCTGCTCTCAGGGCACCTCTTGCGACTGTGAAGTCTCCACTGTAATGAGTTCACTAGTATATTTCATAAGAGATTGAATCTACCAGTATTTTGTTTATTCACAATTCTTCAATTTTATAAAGCAAGGACTGTCTCTAATGGGTTTTCCTAAAATTGGAATACATCAATACATCACAGAGTAGGTCATTGGGAAAAGTCATACCTTAGTCTGTCCAGGCTGCCATAACAAAATACACTCAAATGGGTTGCTTATAAGTAACATAAATTTATTTTCCACAGTTCTGGAGACTAAGAAGTCCAAGATTAAGATGCCTGTAGATTCAGCATCTGATGAGGGCGCTCCTCTGGGTTGCAGACTGCTGACTTCTGGCCATGTCCTCACATGGTGGAAGGGTAGCCCTCTAGCTAGTTCTCTGGGGTCTTTTTCATAAGGGCACTAATCCATTGCTCGAGTGGGAAGCTCTCCCGACCTAACCATCTCCCAAAGACTCCACCTCCTAATACCATCACCTTCGTGATTAGGTTTTAAGACATGAATTTTGGGGAGAAACAAATATTCAGACCATAGCAAGTCATGAGGATTCTACTTCAAAATTGTTTACTTTAAAATCACTATGTTGGTGCAAGTGCCAAACACAAAACAGGGAAGTACATTCTGTTTACACGTGAGAGATTATTTAAAAAAATAACCATTCAGGCTTACCTTTCTAGATACCAACCCAGGAAAGTCAACTCTCCGTTACATTTGCTGGAGGAGGTCAGTAAAGATGATATCGACTCATTTTTGTCACTGTCGTTAAGTGTATGTATCCTTGAGTTGGTTGGTTAATTTATTTCTGGTGAAAAAGCAACAAGTAGCCTTTCCTCAAGTGCACAGGTTCATCGATTTTTACATGGTGCAAGATAATTGCTGAGGGTCCTAGCTTGCATGTGCACTATGACCCCCAAAGTAAACTAACCCCACATTTAAATTAAAATCAACTTCACCATGGATGACTTCAAACAAAAGCAATAAAACCCTCAGTTCGTTTTCGTCTCCTACTGTGTTTTCCTTTGTTCTGATATGCTGAAAAATGACAGCCTGAAAATTAGAATAGCAGCGCCTATTTGTTCTCAGCTCTGATACCATTTGGGATGTGTATACCTGTGTGTGTGTGTGTGTGTGTGTGTGTACGCATATCTATATCTCCTCTTGTGTGCCCATAGATTTTTGGGCTTTCTGGGCTACATTCCATCACTCTACATTTCCATGTCATATGCCTGAGTCTGTACCCACTAATGTCATTTTCTCTTTGATTCTCAAGCTTTGTAAGTGTAGACAATCATTGAACCTGTAGTTCTGGCTGAACTGTACTATTAGAGATAAGAAAAATAAATCCAAAGTTTTTTTTTTTCTACTCTCACACACCACTCAACATAATACTTCTGACACCAGATGTGTAGGGATATTTTATCATACAACAAGCAGTTCTCCAGCACACACCAGCTGGATGTCTTACAATTCAATTCAATTCTGACATTACATAACTGCAGATAGCATCAGATCCCATAGGTTAAGGCCTCAGGTCTATAAGACTTACCCCAATTTTTGATGCCAATCGCAAGTAGTAGGATGTTACCTATACTATACAAGTATACTGTATAGGTATATGGGCTGTAAATTGTGGTTCCCACTACTTCCTTCTTGGGTTTAAGAATGGCTCACAGAACTCAGGGAAACTTATATTTACCAGTTTATTAAGAAAGGATATAATAAAGAATATAGACGAACAGACAGGTGGAAGAGATATGTAGGGTGAAGATGAGAAGGGTCCCAAAGTGGAGGAGCTTCTGACCCTGTGGAATTGGGGTATGCCATGCTACTGGCACATGGATGCATTTGCCAAACCAGAAACTCTCCAAACCCCGCAGTTTAGGGATATTTATGGAGGCATCATCACGTAGGCATGATTTATTATTCACTCCATTTCCAGCCACTCTCCCCTCTCTGGAGAATGCGGGCTGGGGCTGAAAGCTCCAAGTTTATAATCGTGGCGTGATCTTTCTGGTGACCGGCCCCTATCCAGGAGCCCACCAAGAGTAACCTCAAAAGAACAAAAGATGCTTCTATCACCCAGGAAATTCCAAGAGATTTAGGAGCTCTGTGTCAAGAACTGGGCTCAAAGACCAAATATTAGAACTAAAGATTCTCCTAGCATCCTTATTGTTCAGGAAATTGGAAGGATTTTAGCAGCTCTATGCGAGAAACTGGGGACAATATGTGTATTTCTTATTATTTCACAGTATAATAAAGAATTGTAGATAGAAAATCAAATAACTAATTAAGGATGGCATAGCTAACCAAAGCTATAAGCTGAAAAGATAGGTTCTACTTCAAGCTATTTTGTACCCTGTATAAAATACCCTAGTGCAAAGAAATGTCCATTCTTTCTACCTCCATCTCAATCAACTATTATGCAAGGAATGTTTGTATAGATGTTGGTTTTATTATTTTTTTTCTTCTGATATGTTGTCCTGATGGACTCTTTGGGTAAAGTTGTGATTTCAGAGTTGAGTAGGGGCACTCTTTTTCCTGAAGGCTGAATCTTCCTGGTATCATTCATGTGGTGAAGAGATTGAGCCTCAGGCCAGAAAGTAGAACTTAGAAGGCCAGATATTATTATCATCCCCAGTTCACAGATAGTGGAATTCTCAAACAGGATGACTGGCCTGCTCAACCTCTTATAGCTTCTCTGCTATAAACAAAAAAAATCAAAGAATCTAGGATTATTCATTCTAGCTTATCCTTTTTATGAGGGCTATAGGTTGGCAAGCTACCTTAAAGCTGCAATGATAATTACTTTAAATGTAGTATTTGTGCAGCACTATTCACTTTGTAAAATATATTTGTGTGTGTGTGTGTGTTAACCTCACAACTACCCAGTGAAAAACAATGGGGACTATTTTCTGCTCCAAGTCAATAGATCCGGAAATGAGATTCGGAATTCAAATAAATAGCCCTAAACCACACAATGGAGGAATTTGGATTAGAACCCAGTTCTCTAGATTCCTTACCTCGTGTTCTTTTAACAACATCATGGTGCTGATTATGGGCTTTCTAATGTCTCAGTAGCAGCTGCTGAGAAGCCACATGAAGATTCTCAAATATACAGAGCACTTTTAAGAGAAAATGAATGAGAAGGTCATTAACTTGTTCCAGTCAGTGGGGCTTGAAAACAATTGTTCCCTGCAGCTCCAAGATGTTTTCTTGTTCTTCAGGTTTGGAAGTGATGTACAGATTAGAGCTTTCTGACCTTTGGAATCTATTTTGTGTTTCTCTTCCTCTGAAGTTATTGATTAAGAGTTCTATTTACTCTGTGTTCAAGCTTCAGTGGCCATTAAAAATGAAAGAAAAAGTTTGAGGATCACCTTGTTATATTCCAGTTTATTCGAGAATGAACATAATAGGAAGTAAAAAACTAATCCAGGAACCAAGTAGAAAAAGATGCCAAAATTATGAGTAGAAATAGATGTCAAAAGTTATGTGAATGAGAAGAAAGGAGGAAATTCCACAGAGATTGTAGTGGAGCATGCTATGAGATATTTTGATAAAAAGGTATCATTTCATGCTCTAAGAACAATAAAAGAGATTCTTAGGGGCCATCACAGAAAAGAACCCCATTATTATTCCTGGAGGAAATGATCTGTCATGAAGAGTTTGACCTGTGCCATCCAGAGGCACCTATGCATGGACAGTCAGTCAAAAGACCACAGTAGAGAGGGTATGTGTCGGTATACCAGATAAGACCTCTGAATCTCACCATTCACTGCCCGCCATGGAAACGAATGGTGGGTTGGGTCCAGAGACCCCAATGTTCTGTATGGAAAATTGTAGAGGGGCACTCAGGACACAGGTGATGTTTTCAGCTATTCCAGCTGAAGGTCATGTCTTTGGAAAAGAAAGGAGGCTAAGAGAGTGAACAGCTAGAGACAGTGTTGAAGAGAAGATGTTAATTTCCTGGACTGTGGCCTATGACACCAGAACAAATGTCCTGGCTAGAATCTGTAGAATCAGGCTACACGTCACAAAGGCTGGGAAGAATGTATTTGGCAGACAATTCTGCCCTGATTAACAGAGTGGAAATAGGGTTTTTGTCAGACAGAGGAAAAAAAGGCCAAAATACTGCAAAACAGAATTATATGGAAGACGCTATATCTGACATAGCAAGATGAAGCACAGTGCAGGCAGAAGTTCCTAGTAGTTCTTAGGCAATGATAAATGTCATTTATATGCCAAACCTACAGAATAGAGGGGACAAACAGTTGAACTTGACATGCCAAGATTCAAAGATATGTGCAACCTTCTAGATATTTATCTATTTGCATGGTGAAGCCTATGACTAGAACATACAATAAATCAACCTTCATAAAAAGCCAAAAGAAGAATATTAATCCTATCCAGAGAAACATATTTAAATGGCAAATACTTGTGACCAGAATTCTTGCCTTGGCTAAGTCACAAAAGATGGGAATTCTGTTGCTCTGAAAGATTAGGATTACTCTTGGTACATACAAACAGACCCCCTTACCTGGGATCCATCATAACTGCCCACAAAAGAAATAAGATCATTTATTCAAGAAACATCTACTGTGGATTTGGTGGTGGAAATGCAAAGATGAGGCAGACACAGCCTCTGCCCTCTAGGAGGTTACAATCTGTTAGGGAAGAGAGATGTGAAAAATGAATATTTAAAATCCAGCAGTCAGATGTATTTGGAGGTATAATGGGGGTAAAAGTGAAAATCATAGGGGATTGAAAGGGAACGAGTTTCCCGGCAGAAAATGTGACCCTTCTTTGAATACTGGCTTTGGAAGTTTGTGGATGAATGAAAATAATGTATTCCCTTAGGGGCCTGGCTCTATAAGACACAAATCTTAGAAAACATCAGAAGTTGGATGCTTGAGCAGGGTCAATCTCAGCACTGCTAAAGAAGTTTCTCATGAGGCAAATCCCTTGCCCAAGTTTCCCTTATTTACTGCCAGCCCTGATAAGCCCTTGTAGAAACTTCCAATCTACCCATTTCAAGCCTTTCTTGCTTGACATTGGTTGACATTGGCTTGTGGCTAGCCCTGCTTACTTGTAAATCTTTTCTTAATCCCATCTGAAGAAACCGGGTGGGATATTGCCTATCAAAGATAGGAAAAGCAGAAGAATTTAGACCTGTAAATAATGAGTCATATACTAGTATAAAAACCTATAGATGGGAGAGAGGATGTAAAGTGAAAAGCATATCAATTGCAATAAAGGGAAAGAGAATCAAAAGTTCTGTTTTGGTGGAATTATATCATAGGATACCTAGCCAGATAGTGTTTAAGGATGATATTTTTCCAATATAAATTATTTAAAATTATTTCCTAATACAGAGTATATTTTAAAAATACAGAGAAAATAGGATGGGAGACTTTAACTCTACATACATTTACCAGAAGTCTGATTCCATTAAAACTAGAATATCTCACAAACATTATCCTCATTGACAATTTTATCACTTAGCAAAAAGAGGGAAAAAATAGATGAATTGCCCTTTGACTTACAACTGGCCTTACAACAGTCTTGAATTAACAGGAATTTTGAGAGAACTGTCTCTGAGAGGTTAAAGATACAGTACGGATTGCTGGACATGTTACCCAAGGCTTCAAGAAATTCAGAGAATAGCTAGAAGCAAGCCCACATCTAGAAGACATCTAAAGTGAATGAGGACTTCTAAATTTGAGGAATACTGAGAGTTTACGATTACTCAGTGGAAAATAATCCCACCGAAGATAAAAGGAAATGGGCAACTCATGAACCCTATTGGATACGCAGCGGGGAGTTGTGCATTTAGAGCTCAAAAAAAATCCATCCAGAAAATGGATTTGAATCTGAAGATGCAGTATTAGTGCCAGTTATTTGCTGACCATTGGGGACACTAAAAACAGAATGAAGCAAATCTTGGGTAAGATCTTCATGTCACTGAAGCGTTTCATAGTACTCATACAGAGTGGGTGCTTGAACAGCTGTCAAACTGAACTGCTTTCCTGAATAACACAGAGTGGGAAGAAAACTCAACTTTTTTTTTCTTTTCTTTTCTTTTCTTTTTTTGAGACAGAGTCCTGCTCTGTCACCCAGGCTGGATTGCAGTGGCACAATATCGGCTCACTGCAACCTCTGCCTCCCGCATTCAAGCGATTCTCCTGTCTCACCCTCCCCGGTAGCTGGGATTACAGGTGTGCACCACCACATCCAGCTAATTTTTTACATTTTTGTTAGAGACAGGGTTTCACCATGTTGGCCAGGCTGGTCTCGAACTCCTTACCTCAAGTGATCCGCCCACCTTGGCTTCCCAAAGTGCTGGGATTATAAGTGTGAGCCACTGTGCCCAGCCACAACACTCAACTTCTATTTGGTTTTTCGATTTTCTAGCAAGAATTATCTTTACACTCAATGAAACAAACAATATAAAAAAGGAATTCAAGTCAAGATTGAGGGAGAACAATTAGGCACTCATGAGCTCAACTGTTTAGGCCTTGGAAAGTTTTAAGCTCTAAAATAAATATACATATGTTCTCTTAACAACCTTATTATTAATCTATCAGATGATACAATGAATGGGAGCGTTCTCAAAAGGCTAGTGATCAGAAGCTATCCAAATTTACTAAAATCTAATTCCTTAAACCTAAATTTACATTAACATTTGTATGTTTTTATTTTATTTTTAATGCCATTATTAAAATGCTTGACAAAATTCTAGAAAAGATTATTAAATTGTAGGCTAAAAAACCAAACAAACAATAAAGTGATCACCAAGAACCCACCATTGTTCACTAAGAACAAATCATGGCCGGTTAACTTCATTTGCCTTTGAGCTAAAATTTACTATGCTGATAAATTAAGGGACTACTCCCAAACATAGCACTTATTAATTTCAACCAGACATTTAACAAAGTATCTCAAATGGATTCACACCTGGTTGAATAATTGCATTCAAAGACTGACAGGCTTGAGGAAATGCTGTGCCGTTAGAATCAGGGGTTCTGCCCTCAGCTTGTGATCTGCTCATTTGGTTGCCAAATTTGTTTTTACTGGCAGAGGTAAAAACAAATTTGGATTTGAGCCCATGTGATTTTCCTCCCATTATGCTCTGTTGTCGACAGACAGAGGAAAGTGATAGAAGGTTGAAAACTTTAAAACTATTCTATATCAGGAAATGTTAACGGAACAGGCAAACTCAGCCTGAAGAAGTGAGAAAAGGACCACCCCACTTATATGGGCTGCTCAGAAGTCACTGTCTTTTTCCTGGCCCTTAAATGCTGTATAGGACATTTCTTCCCATTCTCCATAGCCTCTTTGCAGCATTACACATTACTGACCACATTACCAAATTTTTGTACCATCTTCCCTTGGTTTCCACAGTGTTACACTATCTCAGTTTTATACGTTTCTTCGTATCCTTTTCTCTGTTTATTAGTTAATCCATTTCCTATGGCAACTGGATTGAAACAAAGTTCAGTCCTTAACCTCTGCTCTTCTATCCCTTGGAGCATTTGTATTACTTCTGCGCTAATGGTTCTTAAATCTATAAACTCAAATTTGACCACTTTTCTAAGTTCAAGTCCCACTTAAGCGATTGCTTGATGGACATGTATATTTAGAAGTCTGCAATCATCTCAAACTCAAAACATCTAGAACATTACTGATCTTTCTGGAACTCGTGCTTCATCTTGGCTTCCTTAATTCCATCAATGGCACTGCTGTTTCATGGGTCGAACTTGAGAGAAGGCATTGACTTTCCATAACCTTTTTTTTCATATCTAGTCAGTCACCAATTTGTGTCAATTCCTCACTTATAGATTCTTTTGAATTTGTCTGCTAATACTCATTTCCTAAGCCAGGTGTGGGTTAAATCACTGCATAGCCTTTCAGCTTGTTTTTCAGCCCCCCTTTCCAATATCCCCTGCATGGCACCATAAAATCAACCATCCAAAAGGGAGGAGTATGACTCTTTCATTATGTCTTTCCCTTTCTCACCAGTGGCCTGCCATCCTGCAGCTGAAAGACTTTCTTATTTTCTTGCCTTTCAAATTCTAACCTGCCTTCAAAGTCCAACCAAACTTCTTTTCCCTTCCATGATGTTTTGAATCCCGACTCTGCCACCTAGTAGCTGGGTGACCTTGGGCAACCTACTTAAGCTCTCTGTTTCTGTTTGTTCATCTAAAAAGAAGTGAATATTCTAATAATGCCTGCATCATAGGATTGTGAGGACAATTAAATGAGTTAGCATCTGGTTAGAGCACTCAGAACTAGTAATGGCTATATAACACATTAAATAAAATAAATAAAAATTTATATGTTCCCTAAGTATGCCAAATTGGAATGTATCTCTTCCCCTACGTTCATTATTAATATATCATAGATATAACCTTTATCTCCCCCATTTATTAAATTATGTTGTCACTTACACTCCCAAGTAGGACATCTGTTAGCCACACACGGACTGAAAGCTCATTGAAAGTAAAGGTCACATCATGTGTTTCTTTATATCTCCACAGTCCCTACTATCAGTCTTATCTACTGGAGATATGCAAGTAATGATTTAAGCATTGATTTGCTCCTGGCTTTCTGGATGTGCACCCAGATTCTCTAATTCTCAATGTCACCATCTCTGCTTTATTTCTAAGCCTCCCCTCTCTGATCTTCTCCAGGGGCTTGGTGTGTGTGCTACAATCCACCTCTCTTGTTAGCCATCTCTGAGCGCTACATTTATCAGGGACAGTGGGTTTTGGCAGGCAGACAAGAAACACAAATCTGTAGACAGCGCCACCACAAGCCAATCTTGCCAGTACAATTCTGCAGTTTGCTGACAGCCGTGTGGTGATTTTCCAAGCCTCTAATATGGAATACCATAGGGCCTTTAAGGAGAAGTAGTTGACGATCGGGGCAGCTGGCAATTTCCCCTCCATTTTCTATCTTTGAAAGGGCATGTGCCTGACATTTGACTCTAAAATGATCTGGGATGCCATAGCTGTCACATAAAGAATGGTCTAGCAATAGAGTGAAGTTTTGGATTGGAGTGGTGTGAATGCTTCAGCAAATCTTCTGAAGACCATCCAAAGCCACACATAAATAATGAGTTTGGAAGGGCAACAAGAATGCATGGGATGTGGCCTTCTGAATCACCCATATAGTGTTCCTGGAGTGGTGGGATATTTAGGATAAAGGATCATTCGCAAAAACTCATCAGGGTGTGTGTGGGGGGCGGCGGGGGGGGAGTTCTTTGAGCACAGCATTCCAGTGCAGTTTGAATTTCCACACAAATCCTCACCCTGATGCTGTGACCTCAGCTGAAGCAGAACAATCAGTGTGGCGGTGGATAATTTCCACAAATTCATGAACTGTTTCACACCAAAGCAAGCTCAGACATCCTTAATCAAAAAGCACTTCCAACCACACGTCAGTGTGTAAGATAGCCCCCCCTTTTTCATAACCATGGTGTACTTTTTTTTTTTTTTTTTTTTTTTTGAGATGGAGTCTGGCTCTGTCCCCCAGGCTGGAGTACAATGGTGCAATCTTGGCTCACTGCAAACTCTGCCTCCCAGGTTCAAGCGATTCTCCTGCCTCAGCCTCCCCAGTAGCTGGGACTACAGGCCCTCGCCACCATGCCCAGCTAATTTTTGTATTTTTAGTAGAGACAGGGTTTCATCATGTTGGACAGGATGGTTTCGATCTCTTGACCTCATGATCTGCCTGTCTTGGCCTCCCGAAGTGCTGGGATTACAGGCATGAGCCACCGCACCTGGCCAGCTAGAGCTTACTTTATGGTCTAGGCAGTTTCATGGGAGTCAAAAAAGAAGTCACACAGATGCTGCTCTGATAATTTTGTCAACTGGATGGAAATGACAAGTTGAAAATCTCCTTATTGTTTTGTCCCTCCACACTTATGTCAAGAGTAGCTATTGGCCAAGTTCACTCCACGAAGAGTAAATCATTCCTCTGGCCCAACAAAAGATGCTTTTGCAAGCACATAACATTTATAAGCTAGTGATGGGCTCAATGGACACTGGCCAAGAACTTTAATCATCTGCACCACATGCCTAAAGGGTTAACTCACCTCAAACAGGCTTACAGAATGAAATTCAGACCCTGGAAAATTCTGGCTGTAAAGACAGGAAGCTCCAACTCTAGAAGGCTCTCTGCGCTTCAGGCTTTTGTTTGTTCATCCATCCTATCCTGTATTTCCTCACGCTGAAGCCTTCATTTCTTGAGAACTAGGGTGGTCCCCAAGCAGCAGCACCTGTGTTTTACAATTGAATTTGAGCTATTTGGCTTTGATACACCTTTTCCAGTTTGTGTTTTGCTGTAGGAGTTTTGTTATTGTAGACTCTCCGTAATTTGCCTTCTGTTTACCTCTCCAATGCGAACTAACTTCTCCTCCACCCTACTCACACTCCACACAAGCCATTCACACAAATACTCTATGATTCCCCACTCCCACCATTTTTTCTATTTGGTCAGTTTACCCAGAGGCAGGATCTGATCACTCACCCAGGAATGCATTTGGAGGCTGAGACAGATGACCCTCACCAATGAATATGAATGAATATTTAGTTAGTATTCACAACAAGCTGAGATTCTCAGGAAGGGAAGACATTGCAAAGAATTCCAATGATGAGAAGGGGAACAATTAGGGGTGGGGTTGGGGGGTAGTTTGGGGCTTTTTTATGTTTAGATGAGAGGCCAAGTTGGGGGACTTCACGCATGGTAGGCTAGAGGCTGCACTGTTTGAAATTCCAGCCAGCTCAGAGAGGTCTTTCTTGTCAGGTATCAAAGGCAGTGGTAGAGAGGATGGTTGAGCACAGAAGGGATTCCAGGATCCTGCCAACACTCGAATGCCAAAGATGGAGTCATCCCCTTTATGACACTTGCAAACCTCTTCACTTTCACACAAGCAGCCCCTCCTTGGGACACACTCCAGCTTGTCCCCCAAAACTCCCCTTGTGAGCCACCTCCTCTAGAGCCCTTTCCTGACTCTCACTCAGCTGCAATGGACCATCCTCTTCTCTGCTACAATCATGTTCTATGCTGGCCTCTATTTTTATAGTACCTATCATATTTGATCTTTGCAGTAGATTGAATTGTGTTCTCCCAAAAGATATATTCAAACCCTAAGCCCCATTACCTTATGAATGTGACCTTATTTGGAAATAAGATATTTGCAGATATAATTAAGTCAAGGGTTTTTGGATGAGGTCATCCTGGATTTAGTATGGGCTATAAATCCAGTGACGTGTCCTTATAAGATGAAGGAGAGGGAGATGTGACACAGAGACACAAGGGGAAAGCCAAGTGAAGATGAACGCAGAGATTGGAATTATGCAGCTACAAACCAACGAATCCCAAGGACTGCCAGCAGCCACCAGAAGCCAGGAGAGAGGCATGGAATGGATTCTTCTGCAGAGTCTCCAGAAAGAACCAACCTTGCTGACCCCTGGATTTCAGACTTCTGTCCCCCAGAACCGTGAGAGGGTAAGTGTAGGCTTTTTCAAGTCACCAAGTATGTGACAATCTGCTATAGTAACCCTAGCAAACTGATCACTTTATAATCATCAGTCTGGATTTTTGTCCTTATCACAAGAGCTGTGCGCTCCCGGAGGGCAGAGGTTGTCTTTTGTTCATCTTTGGGTCCCTGCAGCCTAGCACAAGTGCCTGACACAAATGGAGGCGCATCTGAAAAAAAAAAAAAAAAAAAAAAAAAAAACTACTCAGCCCAAACCAAATGAATGCAGAGGCAAAAGGACCACAGAAATTCTCGCTACAGCAGGAGTACTTCTATTGAATCTACCAGCTATGGTGAAATCATGAAGGGCTCCATGTGAAAAATCAAGAGTACACCATGGGTTACACTTTAGGTCAGGCTGTTTCTTTACTTTTTGCCTCCAGGTGGATTTCTAGAACTATTGAGTGATGGGAAGAGTCCATGCACCAGTCTGCACAGGCACTAAAGTACTTTGGCATGCATCCAAACTTTCTGAGTCCTTGTTAATCAGGTTTGTCCAGAAGATAGACAAGTAGCTTGGGTACTCTGATTTAAACCACATGCCCTCATGGGAGTCCCTAGAATGAGGGTTCCAACGCTGCAGAGAATCTGTTGTTTGATTTGGGTGCTTTCTTCTCTCACTGAGCAAAAAGATTGGTTTTTTTCCTCAGGAGGAGGTGAGTGAGTGAGGATAAAAATATTTACTTAGGGACCACCTAGGCCAGGTCTGAAAACTCAGCCCAGGTGGGAAACTTCAGCCCAGTGAGGGTTCTCTGTTTTTGTTAAAGAAAAAGAAATTGCAGATGGACAGCCGAGGAGCACTGGAGCAGACGTCTGAGGCACGAATCCCTGAAGCAGACCCAGGGACCACTGCCCTTTCCTGCTTTCCATCGCCTCATTTTACAGATGACAAACAGCCTGGCCACTTGTTTAAAGCTCAGGGTTTTCTTTTTCCTCCTTCTCTTCTCTTACCCTTTTTTTTTTTTTCTAAAAGCCACAAGAGTGTTAGGTGATTTTTCCCTCCCTGCCTAGGGAACATTTATTACAGATGCTTAATCTTTCCCCTCTCCTTGGGGCAGCTCAGGCCCTCATACAGGAAGGAGCTGAATCGTTGCCTTGGCAGAAACACTGCCCACACAAAAGGGGTAGGTGTTTTTAATTTTATCTTGTTCTATAAGGCAGGCATGGGTGAGAAACAAGCAGTGAGTGTGCACTGAGCAGGCAATGGGAATTAGAAACCATGGAATGGGTACAAAAGAAATTAGAGGATCTTTCCCTGACTTCAGTGAGCTGTCAGACCGACAGACAGACATAAAGGGAGTCAGAAAAATAGAATGTTTTTTGCTAGCAGATGTGTAAAACCTGTAGTATTAGTCCTTTCTCATGCTGCCATAAAGAACTGCCCAAGATTGGGTAATTTATAAAGGAAAGAGGGTTAATTGACTCACAGTTCTACATTGCTGGGGAGGCCTCAGGAAATTTACAATCATGGCAGAAGGCAAAGGAAAAGCAGGCATCTTCTTCACAGGGCAGCAGGATTGAGTGCCAAGCGAAGGGAGAAGCCCCTGATAAAACCATCAGATCTCATGAGAACTAACTCACTATCACAATAACAGCATCAGGGAAACCACCCCCATGATTCAATTACCTCCACCTGGTCCCACCCTTGACACATGGGGATTACTGGAATTACAATTCAAGGTGAAATTTGGGTGGACACATAGCCAAATCATATTATTCTGCCCCTGGACCCTCCCAAATCTCATGTCCTCACATTTCAAAACCAATCATGTGTTCCCAACAGTCCTCCAAAGTCTTAACTCACATCAGCATTAACTCAAAAGTCCACAGGCCAAAGTCTCAGCTGAGCCAAGGCAAGTTTTTAAAACTAATTATGCCTTCCAAACAATTCCCTGAGGACTTAACTCATTCCAGCATTAACTCAAAAGTTCACAGTCCAAAGTCTCATCTGAGACAAGGCAAGTTCCTTCCACCTATGAGCCTGTAAAATCAAAAGCAAGTTAGTTACTTCCTAGATACAATGGGGGTATAGGCATTGTGTAAATACACCCATTCTAAATGTGAGAAATTGGCCAAAACTAAGGGGCTACAGGCCCCATTCATGTCCAAAACCCAGTGGGGCAGTCATTAAAGCCTTAAAATTCCAGAATGATCCCCTTTGACTCCATGTCTCACATCCAGATTATGCTGATGCAAGAAGTGAGCTCTCATGACCTTGGACCTGTGGCTTTGCAGGGTACGAGCTCCATCTCTGCTGTTTTCATGGCTGGCATTGAGTGTCTGCAGTTTTTCCAGGTGCATGGTGCAGCCTGTCAGTGGATCTACCATTCCGAGGTCTGGAGAACAGTGAGCCTCTTCTCACAGCTCCACTAGGTCAATGCCCCAGTGGGGACTGTATGTGGGGGCTCCAACTCTACATTTTTCTTCCACACTGCCCTAGTGGAGGTTTTCCATGAAGGGTCTGCCCCTGCAGCAAACTTCTGCCTGGACATCCAGGCAATTCCATCCGTCCCAAAACTCAATTTTTGAGGTTCCCAAACCTCAATTTTTGACTTTTATGCACCCACAGACCCAACACCATGTGTTAGCCACTAAGACATAGGGTTTGCACCCTCTGAGGCAGTGGCCTGAGCTGTGCATTGGCCCCTTTTAGTCATAGCTGGAGCTGAAGCAGCTGGGATGCAAGGTACTGTGTCCTGAGGCTGTATAGAGCCGGGGGGCCCTGAGCCAGGAAACCATTTTCACCCCCTGGCCTCCAAGGCTGTGACAGGAGGGACTGAAGGTCTCTGACATGCCCTGGAGACATTTTCCTTGTTGTCTTGGTGATTAACTTTCAGCTCCTTTTTAGTTATGCAAGTTTTTACAGCCAGCTTGAATTTCTCTCCCAGAAAATGGGGTTTTCTTTTTTGTTGCATCATCAGGCTGCAAATTTTCCAAACTTTTATGTCGGCTTCCTCTTGAGTGCCTTGCCACTTAGAAATTTCTTCTGCCAGATACCCTAAAACATCTCTCTCAAGTTCAAAGTTCCACAGATCTCTAGGGCAAGGGCAAAATGGCACCGGTCTGTTTGCTAAAGTATAACAAGAGTTGCCTTTGTTCCATTTCCCAACAAGTTCCTCATCTCCATCTGAGACCACTTCAGCCTGGACATGTCATTGTCCATACCACTATCAGCATTTTGGTCAAGCCATTCAACAAGTTTCTAGGAAGTTCCAAACCTTCCCACATCTTCCTGTCTTCTATAGAGCCTTCCAAACCGTTCTAGCCTCTGCCTGTTACCCAGTTCCAAAGTCGCTTCCACATTTTTGGGTATCCGTATAGCAGCACCCCACTCTACTGGTACCAATTTATTGTATTAGTCCATTCTCATGCTGCTATAAAGAACTGCCTGAGACTGGGCAATTTATAAAAGAAAGAGGTTTACTTGGCTCACAGTTTCACATTGCTAGGGAGGCCTCAGGAAACTTACAATCATGGTGGAAGACAAAGGAGAAGCAGGCACCTTCTTCACAGGGCAGCAGGATGGGGTGAGTACCGATCAAAAGGGGAAGCCCCTGATAAAACCATCAGATCTCATGAGAACTAATTCATTGTCATGAGAACTGCCCCCATGATTCAATTATCTCCACCTGGTCCCACCCTTGATGTGTGGGGATTATTGGAGCTATAATTCAAGATGAGATTTGGGTGGGGACACAGCAAAATATATCACTGTACTTTTAATTTTTCAAGAAATCTTCATATCCATGATGTTATTTCATCTTCACAAGATTCCTGGGATATAACGCAGGTGTATGACTTTCAGTTTCCAGATATGGAAACAGAGAGGTTATGGGAATGGACTATTTGCGTCAAGTTAAGATAAAAATCTCAACCTGTTAGCTACAACTTCTACTTGCCACTTCAATAAGGGTGGCTACCCTCTGCTGGATCCTGTTTTTCTCTGCCAGATCCTGTTTTAAGCATTATTTCATTGAATCCTCATAAGGGCTCTCTAAAGGAAGAACTGTTGTTACTCCTGTCTTACAGATAAAGAAACTGAGACTTCTCCAGATAACACAGCTAGTTATTGTTGAAACCAGAATTCAAAACCAAGTCTGTCTAACTCAAAAACTCTTTTTTCTTGTAACTCTAAGATTTTAAAATTTCATTTGATGAGAGCGTGCAGAGTAAAGTAGCAGTTAGCATTAAAAGGACTTGATCAAGGAAATTTCTTAGCAGATGTAAACATTGGAGTCCACTTAAATGGAAACAAAATGGGAGGTAACATTTATTGCATAGTTAAAATAGGTGAATCCCTTTAGAAGTGACACTAATCTAGCATTCCCTACATGAATGGGATGATTCTCCTAATTTTACAGGAAAGAGGCTGAGGCTTGGAGAGATTGAATACCCTGCTTGCAGTCCCACAGCCAGGACTTTAATAGAGACAGGATTCACATTTGGGTTTGTTTGACCTCAGACAATTCACATGTTTCCGCTCTGCCATGCTTAATTGTGCTATGAAGGTGGAAGGTGACTGCAGGCCAGATTGCACAAGGTTGAGCATGTTCTAGTTGTTTACAAGGGGACATGCAGGGACTTTGACCAGAACCACCTATCTGTGTTGGAGGAGAACATAGGTATGACACAGCTAAAATGTTCAGGAGGAAAAAAAAATTGTTAAAGCTTGGTGGCAGTAGACTTTTATCTTCTCTTTTGATAAATTCTTAAAATTTTCTTGTGCCCAATAGCAGAACAAATAACTGCACATTTCCATTAATTATTTACTTTGCTTCAGATTCTTTTGACATTTCTATCATGTGCGGACAGATTCAAACACCCTCTTATTTTGTCTCTCTAAGGCTACATTTGTGGAGCGTAATGTTAATGACTGCTACTATTTTTTGAGTACTTACAATGAGATAGCATACATTTGCTTACGTCATTCTCCCAACAACCATGAAAGGTACGTATTATTTATCCCGACTTTCAGAGGAGGTAACTGCAGGCAAGAGAGGTTATATAATTCGTTCAAGTCATACAGGGAGCAAATGGCAGAGTCAAGACATAAACTTGGGTCTGTGTGATTCCAAAACGTATTCTCTTTCTGTTGCCTGAAGGTAACTGGATAGGCTGTACAAGGAGGCAGTGGGGGGGGGAGGGGGGGGTGAGAGGGAGTAGTCTTTTCAGGTCATGTTTGTGTATTTTAATTGGAGATAATAAATAATATGGAAGGAGATGACATGATGAAAGTGGTGTTTGGGGCAAGTGGGGAGAGACTGGAGGCAAGAAACCCCTTTTTCACAGGCCATGAATAGTAAAAGGAATTTGAAATCTTGGGCACCTGGATAAAGGATGGTGGCTGTAGAAATAGAAAATGATGTCTTGGGATGAGTAAGCTCTGTAGAAAAATAACTGGTGAGGCTTGAATCATAACAAAAGGAAAAGAAGAGCTGAAATGGCACCAACGGCAAGTTCTCAGGAGGTGGTCCCAGTATCATCACTGTGAGAGAGGAGATGAAGAGGGTTTTGAAGGCCAGCATTATTTCCTCCTCAGGCTTAAACAGAGAGGGCTAGAGGCAGGGCGGCCACTGGGAATGACTGGGCCACATGCACTTGCGCCAGTGCCTTTACAGGTGGTCACAGGTAAAGAAAGAGCTTCCTTGGAAAGAGGAATTTCACCATTGTCGGCCCCTCCCAAGATGCGAAGCCTTGAGGCTATGCTGGCTAAGAGCTGGGAGAAGTATGCTTGAGGCCAGTGAGAACAAGAAAAACCTGTGCTGAGCCACACATGTATCTACACACCTGGCATGGCAATCCTATTCTCCATGACGATGTCCCTCCCTACCCCTCCACAAGCCCAGCCTCCCTGCAGGAGGATTCGGGAAGCCTGCCTCTGGAGCTGTCCAGCTTCCAGGGTTGGAAGGAAGCCTTTATCAATCCCATCACCACTTCAAACAAAGCTGTGCTTTCTGAGGAGGTGTAGATCTTATTACATTATTTTGTTTTCCATTCTTTTCTATCCGTTCACTGGATCACCCTCTCTTTTGCTGAGTAGCATGTTGACATTTTTTATGACTCTCTTGTTACCCGAAGAATGTTTCTATGTAAGTGTTTTGGCCTGAATTATTGACAACAGCTACAAACCCCTGCCTGCAGATACCTATGCACACACTGGAAAGTTCCATATAGGGCAGAGGTCACAAAGTGACAGCCCAGAAACTAGATGTGGCCCATCAATTTGTAATTTTCTTTGACCTACACAATGTTTGCTAACACTTGGAATCAATATGATTAAGTTAGGAAATTTCACACAGTTTCACATTTCTAGCTTCTCTTAAAAATATGAAAATCCTGGCAGTACTGGGTCAGAACCCCACACGTCAGTAAGCAGCTGGAGCCGGGTTACTGACACCCCCTTTACACATAGCATTCAGTCCCTATTTTGCCACAGTCTCCACCACTCTTTATTACCTGACACAAAGCCCACTGCCCTCATTTGTCTCACTTAGCTGGCCTCTGTAGGCATTTAACTTTGAGATCCCAATGTGTGGTAATGATATTGGTTTAAGCAGAAGCTAGTTGGTGCCCAGAAGTTATAAATGCACTTGGGTAGTAGATACGACTGAATTCTAATTCCTTTCCCCTTCCTTTGGGCATTCTTCTGCTAATCACATTCTCTTCCCAAAATGCTCAGCACCTTATGATAAATGCTGAGCACCAAAATATTGTCCCTCCCTGCCACTGTAGTGTAATATAACCCCAGGTTAGCCTCCTTCCACCAAGACTCTCATTCCATGATGTCTCGCTTATTGCTCCCTAGCCCAAGCAGAGTGATCTTGCCAGCTGACTCAGGGAGATATCAGTGACATTGCTGTCACTTGAGTCACATATTGGCAAAGGAAAGTGCAAGAGAAAGAATGTGATGAAATAATTAGTTGATTATTTGGGAAAGGATTTGGGACACCGGGGAAGTGAATAGAGTGACCTGACCAGGTGGCATGATCAGCCTGGAGAGCTCACTCTGGGGACAGAGTGAGAGGCAGGATGGAGGGACAAGGACCTGACATGGGGAGCCCACTAAGGAAGCTGTGGCTGAGCGTTTCCAGGCTAAGAGTGTAGTCCCATCTCTGCTCACTCAGTATGCAGCCACCTCTGTGGTCCTCAGTCTTCATCTGTGACCTCCTTATGACCTTAAAGCATTGGTCCTCTATTACTCACTTTGGCACCTAACACCCTCTACCTGCTGTTTTCACCGTGAAGGTGCAGTGAGGACAGGACCCTGCTCCCTTTGGTCGGAATCTTGCCCTGGTTAGTGCTGTCAGCCATGCAAAGTATGTATTGTGCCATCATCCCCTGAAGAAAATAAGAAGGAAATCTGGGTCCAGATATTCCCAAATGATATGAATGTCTAAAATACTGGGTTTGTGGCTATGTGCCAGTTGTAATTTGTACATTTTGGTAGTAGGTTTTGTTGGATTTAGCATAGTCTTTTTATAAAATAAGCAGCATGGTAGAGTGGAGAAAGTGCTGGGATGGGGCTATTTCCAGCCTGTCTACTACTAGGAAATGTGCCCTTAAATGGGGCCTCTTTAGAGGAGATGGGCTGACAAAGCCAAGGGTACTGAAAAGAAGAAATAAGCATGTACCATGCAAGCCTAACTGGGCCTTTTTTCAACTCTGAGTTTCTGGGGTTTCATAGCCACAATCTGACCAGCAGCACCACTGAGAGAGCTGGTTTTTATCCATTAAATAAAAGCATTACTTCTGTTACTGTCAGCTACACTTACTGCAATAAGCCTAAGTAATGTTAAAGACCAAGTCACCTTCATCTTACATAGATTTTAAACTTTTCAAAGCAGGCAGATACTATACCTTCACCTTGACTTGAATCTTCCCTTGAGCTTAATGTAGCTGACACTCAACAAAACACTCACAAATTGACTCACTGCTGTTCAATTCTTGAGTATATGTATCATGCACTTCCTATGTAACAAGCATTTTACTAAGTATTAAAGACTTTTTTTAAAGAAAAGGAATGAAGCATGGTGCCTTCCATCAAGGAGATTCTATTCTGGTGGAGGGCCGTTCCTGTGATTATATACACATGCAGCAACAACTAAATCCATTTGATAAGCATTCTGAGGAAAAACTGTAAAAAGTACTGTGGAAGCTGAGGTTGGGGATAGTAATGGCAAGTTCATGGAGTAACTGATGCCAGAGCTAAGCCTTGGAAGATGAGTAATATAAGAAGCTCACCATCTTGCAGGGAAATGTGTGTGTGTGTGTGTGTGTGTGTTTAATTTTTCTGAGTGCATCCCTGTAACTCAGTACGAATAGCCTCACTCCATGTTTAGCCCAGATCACCTGCAGAGATACCTGTTATTACTTCTTTTCATTTACTTGCCATTTTTTTTCCTATTGTATAGTAGCAGCAATATTTAGATAGAGGGTTCCCTTGAATTCTCTATTTTTTAAAAAGCAATTAGACATCATGATCAAGGGTAATGGGGCTCTGGGCTCAAGTCCTCTATTTCGTTCCCATTCATCTGTGGGTCAATA
This sequence comes from Hylobates moloch, assembly GCF_009828535.3. Lineage (NCBI taxonomy): Eukaryota > Metazoa > Chordata > Mammalia > Primates > Hylobatidae > Hylobates > Hylobates moloch. The sequence continues at coordinate 2,673,223 of NW_026652285.1, forward strand.
GGTAAGCCACATCCCCTGAGCCTCAACTGCTTCAAAGTACTCATCCTTGCTGGACAGGCAAGTTTCTGGAAACAAGTTTTCCTTCAGCAACCATTCAGGCGGCAAATGTTTTATTGAACATCTACACTGTGCCAGGCACTAGGTGAGGAATCAGGGTCCAATCAAACTCTCCAAACCACTGCTCAACGTACTCTTCCTTTGACAAATGGGTTTTCAAAATAAGCATGCACATGATGTGCCTCCTTTGGCACACTTTCCAAGAGATTTCTCTCTGAAAAGAAAGGCCAACCTCAGCCCTTAAAGTGCAGGCCAAATAAAAACTTGCTTGACTATCAAGATTATATTATCATCTTCCCTCCAGTTCCCACCAGACTTCTAGGAAACAGCCGGACAGCTCCTCCAACCAATCCAGTAGCCAAAATAATCCATTCCAAAGCTTCAACTGAGCATCTTAATGAAATAATTGTTTACCTGATTAGTATTCAGCATCTGCAGAAGGAGGCTAAAACCCACCCCTTTCAACCTTTCCTCTCTCAGTCTCACTCTCTTTCCTTCCCACCCTGTCTCCTTTCAGATATACTTTCGAATCCCACTCCTTTCAGGGGCACAAAGACCAACTCAAATCTAATTGCAGCATCATCAATAAACTTATTCCCTCCCTACCGGGCACCTCCTAAGATATTTTTCACCATTTCTTTCATTCTTTGAAAACTATTTCTTTGTCACCAAGCCTGCGTGGCACTTTCCCTGCCTCTCCTCTTGACCCTGCACTGTAATCTGGACACTCCCGGAGCCAAGCCGTGGGAGAGGCAGCCATGCTCAGTCTCCCTGGATAAAGCCAGGGTTCCCTTGGCAACGGGACCGTGTGGACATTCGCAAAGGGGTTTCCCTCCACCCCCCAGGTCCTCTTTCAACTCAAGAGCTCAGTCCTGTGTCTCTCATGGAGGCGTCTCTAACCAGGGTAGGAAAACAATAGTTCTGAATATCGGTAATTGGTGTTTGGAGACCATTGTTTTGCATTCAACAGGCAGGAAAATGTGAATTGAGTGGGCGAGTGAATTCGGGCGTTAGCTGGTGAGCATCCATGGTCAGGCAGAGGGAAAGCTGGTTTCATTTCTGTAAACAGGCAAATGTTGATCCGAAGTAGTTTGGGTCTGTAATGTGTGTCTTTGTCTTTTGGGAGGTGGGAGAATGGGGAGATGAAAGGAGAGAGGCTTCTAGAGACAAGTTTTTACTTTATGGTCTGTTTTCTCTTTTCTCCTTATCATTTCATTTATATAAAGCAAGGAAACCAGGGATTACTTGTCTCCATGTTAATACCAACTCTTGCTCATGATTTCTGCCTGTGCATGTGGTCTCACTGTCTCCCGCATGGATTCTCTCCTTCTCTCTCTCTCTCACTTTTTATGGACTTTATTGTCATGATGATGAAGAAGTAAAATTTTTTCTAAAGTTGGAAGTGGACTTTTTTTGTAAGAGGTCATCTCTGAAGAGCTGAGCCAGGGCTAGGCAGGGCAGGACTGATTGACACATACTAACCCTGTGGGTTGTGTCGGTGGTATTGGAATCCCTGTTACTGACCCAGGTTGGTCCAGAAGACCTCAGATGTGCCTTTGGTTGATGGGGGGAAATGCCTGTTACTGACTTGGTTAATACTAATCACAGATTTCTATGATAATTCAGAAGGTTATTATTGAAGTCCTGGCTGAGGTCCTGGTAGGGGATACTAATAGGAGGAACTGATTCAGCTACTTCACTTCTCCTCAGGAGTTCAGAATAGGTGAGGACCTTACCAAAAAGCTTTTCAAGAATGAACCTGCAGTTTAAGACCTTTGAAAAAAGCAGAGATAAGTGCAAGTAAGGCATGAAAGGAGGAGGCCAGAGCACCATTCAGTTTTCCTTTCCTTTTCTCTCTTTTCCTTCCTTTCTTTTTCTTTCTTTCCTTATAAAATCACATCCAGAGTGAGGCCTAAGCATAACTACTTATGGAACCTCTGAGAAGGTACCTTGAAGTACTTGCTGAGTTTAAACTGGTTACTGCATTAACCTATTAACCAATATGCCAATACCAAAAAAAAAAAACAAAAAAAACAACAAGTTATTCCTTTTACTATGTATTCAAACTTTCAGTAAACCCTTTGGGGACAGGAACTGTACAGTTTTCAATATTTTACCCCTGATTCTAACCAGTTAGGGGGCCAGGTACATTTAGGGGGCTCCATTCATGGTTGTAGAATTGAATTGAATGAACAATGTGGGGTATCATTACTATTTGTTCCATGAAGTGTAGAGCTAGGACTAGTCTTGTGGTCAGAAGACTTAGGCTCTAGGCTCAGATCTGACACTAATTAGTGGTAGAACTTGGGCCATACTATTTCAGTTCTCTAACCCTCAGTTTCTTCATCCATGAAGTGATAGGGTTTAAATGAAAACAGTGTTTTCCCAACAAAAGTAGTTATCTAAAGCCTTCATGCCCCCCTCAACCCTGGGGGATAGGAGGGTTTGGGAGAGGGAGGCCAGTCTGGTCAAGAACAGCTGCTGCAAAGAGAACACGGCAGACAGAGGAGGAAGTAGAGCAAGAAGTGGCTCATAGACTGGAAGCTGGAAAATGCTAGACCTTAGAGGACTCCTCCTCAGGTCCCTTGTAACTCTGACATTCATTCAGAGTCATGAGACTAATCTCTCCCAGTTTTGTGTCACCTCTCCTGTATTAGGTACTCTTGAAGATGACACAAAGCAGTACCGTCATTTGTTCTGATACAGGCAAGCAAGCTATCCTTTCTTCCATGAGACAAGACTTCTCACTGCTGAGAGGTCTGAATCTCTGCCCTTGGAATGTGCTAAGCAGCTGTTCCTAAGCCAGCCACGTTCTGTCACTTCATTCCAATATAGTCTTTCATTTATTCAACAATCAACAGGTAATTATTGAAAGCCAAGAGCTTTCCTTTTTTCTGGATAGCGTGGTCAGGAAGGTTCTCTTTGAGGAGGTGACAGTTAAGCTGAAGCACCACTTAAGTGAAGGAATGAGCCATGCTTACACTGGGAGAATAGCACTGGCTCGAGGCTGAGGACCCCCGTAAGGATGAGGCTCTTGATTTGGGGAGTGAGCTTGGCATGTCTTAAGGCAAAGCAAGGTGCCTGGGGCAGAAACAGAGTGAAGCAGAGAGGAGAGGTCAGAGGGTTAGAGTGAGATGACACAGATCACAGGGGCCTTGTAGGTCATGATAGGGACCAATGGGAAGCCATTGGACAAATTTTTACATAGAAATAATTATATCTGATCACTCCGGCAACTGCGTGGAGAACAGTGTTCTATAGACGATATCTGCAAAGTGGTTGGTTAGAGTGAAAGGCTTGGAAACTAAGCAGCCTATGTGGGAAGTCACATGGTGTCTGGGAAACTTGGATGTGGTTGGATAGGCCTGGATTTGAATCCTGATCTTGAGGCTGACCTATTATGTAATTTGGGCAAGTTATTTAACTTCCCTCTTCTCCATTTCCTCATCTCTCTCTCTCTCTCTCTCTCTCTTTTTTTCTTTTTTATTTCCTTGAGATGGAGTCTCACTCTGTTACCCAGGCTGGAGTGCAGTGGTGCAATTTTGGCTCACTACAACCTCCACCTCCAGAGTTCAAGCAATTCTCATGCCTCAACATCTCGAGTAGTTGGGACTACAGGCATGCACCAACATGCCAGGCTAATTTTTGTTGTTGTTGTATTTTTAGTAGAGACAGAGTTTCACTACGCTGGCCAGACTGGTCTCAAACTCCTGGCCTCAAGCGGTCCACCCACCTTGGCCTCCCAAAATGCTGGGATTGCAGGTGTGAGCCACCACACCCAGCCTGTTTCCTCACCTCTTAAAGAGGGATCACATTATCTACCTCAATGAGTTGTGAAGATGAAAGCAGAGAGATTACATATGTCATCTCAAAGGAGCTGCTTAAAATGATAGTGTTATTGTCCAAACTAATCCCATGACCTTTGCACTATGGGCCACAGATGAGCAAGACAACTGGAAAAGTAAGGTGCATGGTGGGTTTCATATATTATCCTCTTTCTACCTTGCTCCATTTTGGGAATGTGGGAGGTGGGAAAGGAAGAAGTAAGGTGACTTGTTCCAAGTCTTGCAGCTGATTAAGGTCAGGGCTGTGTCTAGGGGCCAGGTTCTTTGTTCCTGCCTCATGTTCTTTCTTCTACACTTAGAGTTAGCAAACTACAGCCCCACAGGGCAATCCTAGCTTGCCCTCTGTTTTTATAAATAATGTTTTATTTGACTTGGTTATTATTGTTTTATTTGGTTATTAATGTTTTATTTGAACACAGCCATGCTCACTCATTTATATACTATCTGTGGCTGCTTTCACACCAGGGCAGCAGAGTTGAGTAGTTACAACAAAGACTGTATAGCCCCAAAAAGCCAAAATATTTACTTGCCAGCACGTTACAGATAAAGTTTGCCAGCCCCCCATCTACACCATTCTTCTCCCTTAATTGGCATGGCTTTATTGTATTTAGCTTAGATATTACCAAATAGGAAGGGCTGGCCTCTCTAGGTCTCCAAAACAGTGGGATTCAGAGGTTCTCTTGAGGAGAGCACTTTCCTGGTAGAATATTGCAGTGAGAGATCTCAGGCCACTGGGAGCCAGCAGAAACACACTGGTCACCTGGCAGGGGACAGAAAAGGAAGAGGATGGGGACTCTGGGCATAGGTACCTGGGTAGAGCAGAAGGGAATCCCAAATACTTGCTCTTAACTATTTCAGACCCAGAGACAGCTATCTAAAACAGGTGAGGAGGAATGTAGAGGGCTCAGGAAATGGGCAATGCAGCAGCTTTATCTGACGACCACAACTTGAATGTGCACTGCTGAGTGGGTCTCTCTGGGACACACCTGTCAGGGATCAGCTGGACCTCAGGGCTGCTCATCACTTTATACCCTTGGATGACCATCATTAGCACACTGGGAGACAGTGCTTGCTTATTCCCAGAGACCACAGTTCAAATGCAAATAGGTCTTCCTGGCAACTCCTCCTTCCTCTCTCGAGACTTTAGGAGTATGTGTGGACTGTGGTGTCTTACCAGGGACTATTTCCCTGCCTGGCACTCAAGAAGCTCATAGCTTGGCTTCAGGTGTTTGGATTTCCAAGTTCTCACTGAGGCACTTAAATAGGCTCTTCTACATGGACTCTACTTCCTTTAAACCTACCGATGCACTCAGTCTTGACAAGTGATTACTTACCTACCTCAAGGTTTTAATCTAGTGCTTGAGGGTACATTTATAGGTGTAAATCTATAGGTCAGAAAGCAGTGGAGGCTTCACTTGATTGGATACGTGGAATCCGAACTTTAGCTTTAGTGGTACATCTTCCCCTCCACTCCCGATTTCAGGCTTATTGCCTTAAGCAGTGGAAACTGGGTTACACAGTTCTTCAACTCCAGGTAATATAAATATAGTGCCATGTATTCCTTGGCACTCATAACTTTCCAGCCAGCCTACATGGAGAACACCCCAGCTTTCAGGAATGCTAAATAATCCACCAGACGCATCTGCCATGGTGTTTCAGGCTCAGTAGGCTCCTCCCACTGATCCAATGAACAGATGTGCTAATTTTTCACTTGCTGGGAATGCTTCAGCCATTTGAACACCATGGACTCGGGGTTGCATCAGTCACCTGGTGCCCTAACACTCAAGCTAATTTGCAGGCTGAGCACCTCCCCTCACATACACCCCAATGGTTATCTTGCCTAATTCCTAGAAGGTGGTCAGTAACTGAGTTCAAGTGGCATGAAAATCCAGTTCCAACATGGGCTCATCCTCCCAACCCAAGACCTTTTTAAAAAGAAAGGGAAGAAGAAAAGCAATCTTAGCCTCCACAATGATTCCCTTCCATTTGCCTTCTTCCATCCTGGTGCTTAGATGAGGTTACAGCCCTAGCAGAAATGAAATGAAATGAAACTATAAGAAAAAGTCAGCAAATCTAAAACATTGCTGCCTGTTATCAGTGCTAGTAGCCTTCATTAAGCCACTGGGGGCTTGGACAAAGCAAGTGGAGCTAGAACAGCTTCCACTTTCTTGGAATGTACCATCAAAATAAGAAACTGCTGAAATGAATTGAGCAAGCAGATTCAAGGGGGTAAAGACAGACAACAACACAGCATGTGGAGAGGGAGGGAATGTTATAGAGGAGCCCATGCTAAAAATAAATGATTTTTTTATAAGTGTAGTTAACTTTACTGAGGCTTAAAATTGCTAAACACCGCATGTATTTTCCCCCCTAAAATAAAAGCTTTGGGGAATTTTGATCTGCCTCACGTGAAAAGCTACAGAAAAGGAAGGTATCTGTGAAAGCTTTTAAAATTATTACCATATTTCAAATAGGATAATTATCAAGAATATTTGATGCCATCAGAAGTAAACTAATATAAAATTGCTTTATTTACAGCAATTTAGTCATTTGTGTTGCCCCATTAACAAGATTCCCTAGCATTCTTATTTATAGAAAATATTTACCACCATCTAGGAATGGTCTGGGCCAAAAAAAAAAAAAAAAAAAGCAGAAGAAGAAGAAGAAAGAAGAAGAGGAGGAGGAAGAAGAAGAAGTAGAAGAAGAAGAGGAAGAAATGGGCCAATTTTGTTGAATTCTGTCTAGTGTGAAAACTTCCCATCTCCTGAATGAAAGTCATCATTCTGCATTTAATCAATATCCAGAAAATGATATTCCATGTTAAGTGTGACATTTTGTTTTGTGTTTAATTGGGATTGGAACCAGCTGATTGACCGAACAGGCTACAGTGCTGCCCTTATGAATCAGCACTCGAGTCTGTAATGACCTAATTTCATAATTTAGAATTGGACATCTATCACACAGGCCCTGCCCTGTCTCTAATTTGCCTTTTATTTCAGCATATCACAGTTAGCCTCAGCAGATACTACTTCTGTGCGTTCTGAACATTTCTTCAGCAACTCCGAAATAAATATGAGATTTATAGCATTATCTTTGTCCAACCAGCATATATTTCCCCAGATATAATTTTGTTCCCATTTTATAAGATGTTGACAAGTAATAACTGCTAAGTGTTTTTATTCGATGTGATTAAAGCTAGTAGTATGTGAGAGTGTCCACTGGAGATATACTCTAACCTCTACCCTCCCCCTTTCCAAGACACACGCATTAATAACACTTTAGCACCAGTAGTTACTGTTTTTCTTGAACGTTGTCAGTCTTGCAGTCGGATTAAATGCTTTTGCGTTTGAGGTTTGGGTTGTATTTTTGTTTGTTCGACAGAAAGATGGAGGGGCAGAGAGAAATGGGGCACTGTCAACTTTCCTGCATGCTGTTAGAGCAGGGATTGTAATGGAAATAGCATTTTAAAATTATAGAATATAACCAAGGGGGCCGGGGTGGGGCAGGGGATAGAGTAATTAGAGGATTTGACCAGAGTTGGGGGCAGGGCAGGAGGGCAGGGCAGAGAGATGGGAGGGGTGGGCCATCTGGTGTTAATCTCCTGCTGTGTGTTTGCAGGGCAAAATAGTCAGGGTACTTTGTCAAGGTACAGTCTGCTTTTGCAGACACAGATGGAGCAAAAGGGAGATTAATACATGTGGTTCTAACCACCTTTCATATCTTTACAGCTAAACATTATTTATAGAAATCAATTAGTCCTCTGTCTCTGCAATTTTATTATGAGGCTCTGTCCAAGTTTCTGGCAAGCTCTTTAAGAGGATGATTGATGGTAAACTTTCAGAATGAATAAAAAATGAACCCTCCCCTAGGAATTGGTGTAGCGGAGAGAAAGGTAAATGATAAAAATTACAAACTCTGCCAGCTTCTAGGAAAGTAATGTAGGATCAGTGTGGTCCTTGTTACACAGTTTTTCCTTATAGCTAACTTTCTTTTCTCTTTCTCTTCCTTTCTTTCTTTTTTTCTTTCTTTTTCTTTACTTTCCACTACATTCAGCGGTCTGTTTGCTATGGAAACTTTAGCAGAGCTTGATGCCTACAACTGAACTTGTGGGAAAGTAAAGGTTTATTCATTTGCCAAGCTAGTAAATGCCACTTTGATTACCGATGCTCATAAGAGATAAAGAGTTCCAGGAAAAAAATGGAACACAGCTCTCATGTTTTGTCTTATGGAAACTTTTATAAGAGATGGGAGCTGCCGATTGCTTCCATTAAATTAATCTAGGAGCCAAGTAATGATAAGTATGAAATCCCATTGTGATGAATCCCGTGGAAAATGCCTATTGATTTATTCTGAAGTTCCAGTCTTGGTAGAGACTGCTGCCAAAGCTCACACCCTCCAGGCTCAGAAATCAAACAGTAATGATACTTTAGAGGTGAAGAAGGAATGATCAAATAAATCAAGATTCTAAACCTAGGAGAAGACAAGAGACAGTGGCACATAGAGCACAGGTTCTAATGCTATTGAACCTTGGCGTGTGAAGTTGTTCTGTTTTGTTAACTATTTTGAAAAAACAAGAGGGCTGTTTTGGCCTCTAATACTTGAGATGGTGGTGATGCCAAAGGTCAAATAGAATTAGAGGAGATTTGTATGCTACTTTAAGAACTATAAAGATTGCTGGAGAGTTTCCTAGTCTCATTCAACCTCAGTTTTCTCCTCTGTAAAATAAAGATTATAATAGTATCAACCTCAGAGTTTTGCTGTAAGGATTACATGAGATTATGCATTAAATTGCTTAGCATAGTATAAACACAACAAATTCTATCGTGGTAGTATCATTAGGGTTAACAGGATTCAGAATAACTTTTCTCATTGTCTTAAGGTTTGGCATTCACTATAGAACTTGTTCCTATTTACTAATTGAGAAATGTATCTGAAGGGGTCCTAGTAACTGCCTTCAGGGAAGATAATCATTATTTCCATTTTGTATCCCACTCTGTATTACTTTGATATGAAACTCATACACAGTAGGTGCTCAATAAATACTTCCTGATTTTAAAATTCTAGGTTTAAATGAAATTTGCTTGAGCTGCTGATACAAACTTATACAGGCTGTATATAATGGAATTTGTTAATATATGAAATAACTAATTTCTAAATTTCTAATTCCCCACATTACTCAGAACATCTTTCAGCATGTATTTTGATGAAATCAGCTAACATAATATGTGATACATAAATGCTTAATAAACATTTATTGAATGATGAATTATTGCATAAACCCTATAGAGGATTAAAAGAACTAGACACGGAAAAGATTTTAAATTAAAAAAATTAACTTTTCTCTTAGATTTCAGCAAAAAAAAATTCATGAATTGAATTAGAAATACAATTGCTTGCAAGCTGTAGAAAATGTGTCTTCCTAACTGAAAAGAAAATAATTTGTAGAAGATTTGGGACAGTTCTCAGGGTCTATGGGAATGCTGGACAACCATGTTTGCCAAAATGCAGGATGCAGGCGGCAACACAGATGTGAGAGCAGAAACTTTACCAGCTTCACCGATCAGCACCATGAGTAAGTTTCTATTGTTATTTTCATCCTAGTTCCACTTCAAAGTCAAAGTCCCAGGAAAGAGTCTGATTGGCCTAGCTTGGGTCACATGTCCACCCCACCCCCAAGTGTAGTCAGGGCAGGGGGTCTTATTTAGAGTCTCACCAAGAATACATAAAACTAAGGAGAGGTAGTTCTCCCCTACCTAAACGAAGTCAGGATTCTGTAACCAAATTTAAAATGTCCACATTACAAACTTAATAATATCTATGTATAATAAGTATGCATCTATATTTATTTGCTTAGGGCCACCTCACAAACTACCACAGACTGAGTGGCTTCAGCAACCAAAATTTATTGTCTCTCAGTTCTGGAGGCTGGAAGCCCAAGATCAAGATGTCAAGAGGGTTGGTTTCTTCTGAGGACAGTGAGGGAAGGGTCTGTTTTAAGCTTTTCTTTTGGCTTCTAGATGGCCATCCTGCCGTTGGGTCTTCGTGTGGTCCTTCTTCTGTACGTATCTGTCCACATTTCCTCTTGTTATAAGGACACAGTCATATTGGAGTCGGGTCCACTTTAATGACTTTGTTTTTTAACTTAAGTACTTCTTTAAAGACCCTATCTCCAAATAGAATTATATTCTGAAGTGCTGGGGTGTGGAAATTCAACATATGGATTTGGGTGAGGGAACAAAATTTAGGCTGTAACTGCATATTGTAAACACAAATGAGTGGAAATATCAATTAGCAAACACCTATTTTATCTATAACACTTTTAGTAAAAATGGAGTAATGGGCCAGGCGCAGTGACTCACACCTGTAATCCTAGCACTTTGGGAGACTGAGGCGGGTGGATCACCTGAGGTCAGGAGTTCGAGACCAGCCTAGCCAATATGGTGAAACCCTGTCTCTACTAAAGTACAAAAATTAGCTGGGCATGCTGGCAGGCGCCTGTAATCCCAGCTACTTAGGAAGCTGAGGCAGGAGAATAGCTTGAACCCTGGAGGCAGAGGTTGCAGTGAGCCAAGATCACGCCACTGCACTCCAGCCTGGGTGACAAGAGTGAGACTCCGGCCTAAAAAAAAAAAAAAGAAATAAAGAGTAATCGCTTAGTAAAGTCTACAGAGTTATTTAACATTCCACACTTGCTGGTTGAGCTCATCAGAACAGAGATAAACAGGTTTTTCTCCCCCAACCCGTTCCTTCTCTTTTAAACTCATGCTTGAACCTTAAGAAATGAAAGTTGGTAAAACCGTTTCTAACCGAGGTGCCAATTTTGCCTATAACATTGCTCACAGAGATTTTTCTAAGAGCAGAGCCAAGCAGAAATGACTCATTATTACCTCCACTACGCATACAGATTTTCATCTGGACACTAGCCACTGTTTAAACTTGACACTGTCCAGCCTCGAGCAATATATGAAGCAAATAATAGTCATGTAGCGGTGCAGAAAGCCCTGGCTGGCTCCTGGGCTATCTAGCTTGCTTCCTAAAACTTCCAGCTCCCCTGGTTTATAATTCTGTGATTCACATTTTCTCAACACACATACTTGTGGGCTTCTTCCATGACCCATGCCGACTTTCATACCTCCATACCTATGTTTCCTTGGAAAGATGTGCCCTTGGCTACAGGTTTCTACTGATCAAGGAACTGAGAGGTAGCTTACTCCTGAAAGTTTAGAGGTAGTTTATGCTGTTGACATCTTTGTAGGGGGAAAAGTAGCACAGCAGTGCCACGAGGCCTGCCCATCAATGAGAACTCGTCCATTTAGCTCTACCTAATAGTGTTTGCCTTTCTTTTCCTTCCCTTCCAATGCCTGTGAATATTAATCCATCAGACTTAGAAGACAATCTGAACAAACACATAAGCTACATGACTGAAGGCGCCAACTCCCATCTATGAGGGAGAAAGCATCTAGACATGCAGAACAGTTTTGGTTTATTACTCTTTCCTCAGCGTAGGCATAATGTGATGTGTTTTGTGTGGTGTGTGTGTTTTGGTGTTTGTACACATCATCATGGAATTTGGGTAAATCTGCATCAGCAATAGCAGGTGTGACTTTGGTGTAAAAAGTAATCCCCTATGTGAGTCAAACAGTAAAAATGTGGACCCCCAAGGCCTCTCATGATCTGTCTTCCATCCATATCTCCAGCCTTGTCTTTTATTCCCCTCAACTCCGGCCACATACTCCGCTCACCTTGCTTTTCCACCCATGTGTGCCTTTGGATCTGCTGCTCCCTTGGCCCAGAAAGACCTCCATTGCATCCCACCCTCCTCTACATCCAGATGACTTCTAATCATGTGTTGCACTTCAGCCTAGATGCCAGATCCTCTGAGAATACTCTGCTCATCTCCCTACTCCGTGGTCTCAGTCAGATGCCCTTCCTCAATATGCCATAGTTCGCTGCCCATCTCTACCAGATCTGTTCTCATGTTGTACCCTAATTCATTGTGAGTTTGTCTGTTTCTACCCAGACTCTGTGCTGCTTGAGGGTGGGGACTGTCTATCTCACCTCTTATTCTCCAGCCCTTAGCACAGTAGTGGCACATGATTAATGTTTAATGTCTAGATCAATGATTGAATGAAGAAATGAATTAATTAAGTGAAAAAAGATTTAGAGACACAGCTTTCTTAATATCAACAATCTGGAAGTTCTGAAAGCCTCTTTATTTGAAAATAGCAAAGTCTTTTTAACACAGTCAAATGCCCCCGAGATTCCAAGTTGAAAATTGTCTGTGACCTATAGATTATTCTTGGGGCCTCTCATCATAAAGTTCAGCCAGTTTCTCAGGATAATGCATCAATTTGTTTCTCAATAGAAATCTGTTCTGTCAGTTAAAAATACTTGATGGTGATAACTATTGCACAGCCACAATGGAAAATAAAATCCAGTACAGATTGCCAAAATTATAACCTACTAAGAAGAAATGGTAATATACATGAAATGCTCATTATTATGGTGTAGTGAAAAGTACACTGGATTTAGAGCCAAAAGGCATCAAACCTGATCCCCATCATTTGCTTGTTAGGTGGCACTGGACAACTTAGTTAATGTTTCAGAGCCCAACTAATTTGCTTTTCATCCTGTAAAATAGGTTCACTCGAGTTGCCTTATGAACTTTAAGCTCTGTGTCAGTATCATGGAATGAAAATTGATATTGCTTGATTAACTGCTATGTGCCTTTCATTCTGTTAAATGTTCTAAAGTTGAGTAAACCCAAATGCAGATTCCTTTAAGGTCACATAGGACCTGTTTCTTTCTATACCATCCTCTATCTAGCTCTGGCTTAGCAATTACTTTTTTTTTTAAGAAAATATTTCATAATCACCCATCAAGTGAGTGTTCCATGCCATTATACTTGCTATTACATAGACTGCTATTCTATATTACACAAGACCACTATTAACTAGGCCACTCACTATTCTAAGCAGAATTTTATTTAAATGAGATAGGGTATGCTTTATGTCTCATTTCCTTGTTAAGTGAAGTAGATCTGCCAAAAGGATTCAAATAAATGTTGTCTAGGTAACATGTTCTACATACCCAAATTTTTCAGAGTCCTAGTGGAATTTATAAAACGTCCACACCAACAGTCAGCACCACACACCCTCTTGTTGCCTCTGAATCAGCCGCGTGGGATGCTTGGCGTCATATAGATCAAACATTCAGATGTTGGACTCTTCTTTTTTTAGTTTTCATATGGGTGTTTGGCACTCAGTGAAACAATCAACTTCAGCCTGGAATATAAGATCCAAGGATTGTTTAAACATGGGATTAGTCTGGGTTTTCTGGAGGAAAACGTTCTTTTCAACATCACTTTCCAGAACAGGGATCTGATCCTGTTTATGAACAACAGTGCCAGTGTTGTTACCAACAAGAATTGTTCCTCCTCTGTTGAACTCACACTCATCCATCCTTTTTACCTCTAGTGCCACGATTCAGGTCCTAGTCCATGAGTTCTAATTCTACTTGGGAATTTACCTAACCCTTCCCTGCCTCTGTTTTCCACATGTCAGTCTGCCTACCATACTCTCACCATCATTTCAATGCAATCTCCCTGCTGAAAAACTTGCAGAGCTTCCCTCTCACCTACCAATAGTTCGAATGCACTAGATCTTCCAAAATCTGGTGCCTAGGGTGAAGAAAAAATGCATAAAAAAAGAAATCAGGTGGTCCTTGTTCTAGTTCCAGTTATGCCACAATGTAACCATGTGACCTTGGAAGAGCTACTTTCCCTCTCTAGTTTGTAGTTACCTTTGAAGAGTTGCTTTTCCTCTCTAGATCTTAGTTTTCTTGAACGTGAAATGAATGAAGTGATTGGACAAGATCAGAGATGCCAGATGAATGACATTCAGGCACCACTACTTTCCTATAGTGTCCTTGGAATTCATCATTAATTGATCTTTGGCTTTTTCCCACTGAGCCCTAATGAGCTTCAAAATCATCCATGCAGTCACTTCCAACAGACCAGCTAACTTTTGAAATCAAAGCCCTTTACCTCCCTCGATGGGATGATCTCTGAGGTTGCTTCCTGCTCTAGCATTCCACAATTCTACAGTCTCTTTCCATCTTAACCACCTACTATTTCTAACGTGAAGCCTATACTGCAGCCAACGGCATTTTGAACAGTTCCTCTAAATGCATTTTGAACATTTTAGGCCACTGGAATGGCCTAAAATGCTTTCAGTCACAGTTTTCAATCAAAATCTTACCCACCCTGGCTGGGCACCGTGGCTCACGCCTGTAATCCCAGCACTTTGGGAGGCCGAGGCGGGTGGATCACGAGGTCAGGAGCTCGAGACCATCCTGGCTAACACAGTGAAACCCTGTCTCTACTAAAAATACAAAAAATTAGCCGAGCGTGGTGGCAGGTGCCTGTGGTCCCAGCTACTCGGGAGGCTGAGGCAGGAGAACGGCGTGAACCCAGGAGGCGGAGCTTGCAGTGAGCGGAGATCGCACCACTGCACTCCAGCCTGGGCAAGAAAGCGAGACTCTGCCTCAAAAAAAAAAACAAAAGCAAAAAAAAAAAAAAAAAAATCTTACCCACCCTACAAAGCTGAGGTGAGTTCCACTCTCCCTTGAAGCCTTTGCCAGTAAACTTGGCACTCCTTAATCCCCATAGTATTTTTTCGTTTAGTTATAACATTTATTGACAACAAACTCTATACCCCCTCTGTGAGCTTTTTGACTGCTATATTGAATATTTGTGTAGCTTTCTTTGCCTTCCATTAGATTATAAACTCTTGAAATTTAAAATCAGACAACCTATGTTCAAAGTCCAGTTCTTCCCATTAGTTGTCATGACAGAAATCATTGAATCTCTTTAATTATTGGATCAGCCATCACTATATACCCAGCCCTAGTGCTGTGCCTGGCATAGCTTAGAAAATCAATAGTGACTTGTTTAACAGAAGGAAGAAAGGAAGAAATGGACATAAAGAGAGAAATTTACTAAGATCTACCTCATGAGCTTAGTGTGGAAGTTAAATGAATATACATATACACATAAATATTATGTTAAACATGCTATATAAACATATATCATGTATACATATATGTTACATATATACACATTCATATGTGTGTGCATAGATATATGTGTGTGTATCTATCTATCTATCTATCTATATATATATATATATATATATATGTAATTGAAAACCTTGGCTCAAATGTTGAAAAGGTCTAAGTTACTATCAATAATAATAATACAATAATAGGGATAAAATACTTATTAAATTCCAATTGTATGCCAAGGACTTCACATAATTATGAAAGCTGGCATGGTGTGGTAAAGCAGTGCAAACTTTGGAGCCCAATTATATCTGGGTTTGTAGCCCCACTTTTCTGCCTTAGGTGACTTTGGGTGAGTTACCTGACTCCTGAATACCTTCATTGTGTATATTCAAATGTACTACACTATAGTTTAGTAACAACTCCAAAATCTCAGTGGTTTAGCATGACAAAAGTTTCTCACTCATACTACATATCCATTGCAGGCAAACAGGAAGCTCTGCACCATGTAGTCACTCAGGGACCTAGGCTGATGGAGGCTTCACCACCTTACCACTATGTCATCTGGAACATGTGAAAACTTCCAGTGCTACAGCAGGGGAAGAGGGAGACAGAGAGTGTAAAGGCTCTCACTTAAGCAATTAATGGCCAACACAGAAGTGACCTATGTCACTTCTAGTCACAGACCCAACCTCAGTGGGCCTGGAAAACGCAGGCTTCCACATATTCAGAAAGAGAGGTGAACGAGATGTCAGTGACCACTAGAAATGTCTGATGAATAGGCAGGTGTGGTGGCTCACGCCTGTAATGCCAGCACTTTGGGAGGCAAAGGCAGGCAGATCACTTGAGGCCAGGAATTTGAGACCAGCCTGACCAACATGGGGAAACTCCATCTCTACTAAAAATACAAAAATTAGCCAGGCATGGTGGTGTATGCCGGTAGTCCCAGCTACTCAGGAGGCTGAGGCACAATAATTGCTTGAACCCACGAAGTGAGAGGTTGCAGTGAGAGGAGATCCTGCCAGGCTGGATGACAGAGTGAGACTCTGTCACCAAAAAAAAAAAAAAAATGTCTGATGAGGATAGTAATCACTACTGTGACTACTGTGTAGGACTCTTAGGAGAATGAAATGTAATAACCTCATCAGGCAGATAGGACAGGCCTTCAGCAACTGTTGGTGTTTTTCCTCTTTTTTTCCTAATGAATTGGGACAAGTTGTTTATGTATTTGTTATTCCTTTTCCATTTCAAACTCAAGTCTTTGCACATATTACTCAGTAAATATTCACTAAATAATTTAAATAAGAAATCTGCAATTGTTTTTCATAGGCTATTTTAAATTCACAGGAAATGTATTTTTGTGGTTATAATCAATTGCAAGACTAATTTACCATTTTGGATAATTGTATATCTAGAATATCCAGCTACCATTTTGGATAATTGTCATATCTAGAATATCCAGCTACCATTTTGGATAATTGTCATATCTAGAATATCGATAGACATCATAAGCTCTTAGCTTTGTTTTTTCTTGTTTTGTTTTGGTTTAGTTTGTTTGTTTTCACAAACACTTTTAGAATTCACACAACTTGTTGATAAGCCTATATTTCATTATTATCATGAAGCATCTTGTTAGCATGATGATGCTGGTTTCATACAGGTGCTAATGAATCCCAACATCACCCTAATTGGAGCAGTTACTTTAGAGGGGTAGAGGCCATTTGGAAAGGGAGGTTGAGGAGTGAATGGATAAGTGGAGACAGTAGGCTTAGACCATTGCTTCTAGAATTTTGACTAGAGATTACTACCTTTGTTGAGACGTGGTTTCAAAGGAGTCTTGTTTTCATTTTAATATGGAGGGAACCGAGCCTGCTTGAATACTGTGAGGAATGATCCAGAAGGCAGGGGGAGTTTGGAGATGTAAGAGAAAGCGGGGAAAACAATGGTCTTTAGAGAGCATCAAAGAGGCACATCCAGAAATCATCTGAAGGCCTGGCCCCGGGCCAGAGGAGGGCTAAAGGAGAGGAGCAGAGGAACTGTGCAGAGGCAGGGAGGTGTGGGGCCCTGGCAGGAAAAATTTAATTTCCATTAGAGAGCTTCTAATTCCGTTTAAAATTATTATCATCATTTTTTTTTTTTTTTCAGAGACATCTCACTCAGTTGCCCAGGCTAGGGTGCAGCGGCACAATCATAGCTCACTATAACTCTGAACTCCTGGATTCAAGCAATCCTCCTGCCTCAGCCTCCCAAGTAGCTGGGACTACAGGCACGCCACCACATCCGGCTAATTTTTTAATGTTTTATTGAGACAAAATCTCACTATGTTGTCCAGGCTGCTTTCCAACTTTTGGCCTCAAGTGATCCTTCCACTTCAGCCTCCCAAAATGCTGGATTATAGGCATGAGCAACGATGCCCAGGCTTCTAATATTTTTATGAAGTAGTACATCCACCAAGCGAGAAGGAAAGGGATGGAGGGTAGCAGGATGAGTGGGAGATTTAAGAAAGGCAGAAAAGTAAGATGGGCATTGATCAGAGTGGCAGAGCAGGCTTCCTAGAGATCCCAGGAGACAGCGCCAAGCCATCCCGAGGGCTCAGTGTAGAGACGTTAATAACACATTATGGCAAGCTGCCCTGCTACTCCTGTTCTGCCCTGTTGGCAGCCTCAGTGACAAACCCTAAAGGTGCTTGTGCTGGGGAGGCAGCAGGCAAGAGCAAGTCCCCCAAGGCTGCTCTTTGTAATCCTAATCAAGTGGGTACGTTGACTTTGGTCAATCTGATGATCTATCCAGAAGCTTAGACTGCAGAGATTGGGTTCACAGAGAGAGGCCCTGATCAGGCCGATCTGGTAAATCCACGTGGATCGGTGGCAGCTATGTTGAAGAAAAAAGACCTTGCAAGCCCCCATCCCAGGTCCTGAAAGTATCCTCTTGTTCTAAGACTGAGGGATTCATTCACCTTCTTTGCTCCATCGTGAAAAACAAATATGGAAGAATCTTCAAAAAATGACCTTGGAGTCAAAGAAAATGATTAGTGAAGTCACCCATTCACTCAGTCAGTCAACATTTATTGAGCTCCTACTGTATTCCTCCTCCCGGAGTAAGAAGGAAGGCTCCCTGCCCCTTCAGGGATACCTGCCCAGAGAGTAAGATAGACACCTAAGCCAATAATTACCAATGCAAATACAGGAGTACGTATAAGAGCTATAAGAACTCAGAGAGGGAGCGACAGAGTCTGCAGGAGGCAGACAGGCTGCTGGAGCTAAGTGGATCATCAGGAAGTATAGGGCTGTGTCTAATGCCAATCTTCATTAAATGTATTAAAATAACCTAACAGGCCGGGTGCAGTGGCTCATGCCTGTAATCCCAGCACTTTGGGAGGCCAAGGCGGGTGGATCATCTGAGGTCAGGGGTTCAAGACCAGCCTGGCCAACATGGTGAAACCCCATGTCTACTAAAAATACAAAAATTAGCCAGGCATGGTGGCGCGTGCCTGTAGTCTCATCTACTTGGGAGGCTGAGGCAGGAGAATCCCTTGAACCTGGGAGGCGGAGGTTGCAGTGAGCCAAAATCACACCACTGCACTCCACCCTGGGCTACAGGGTGAGACTCTGTCAAAAAAAAATTATATATATATATATACATATATATATGTATAGTCCCCATATTTATATATCTAGTTACCTGCCCTTACTACCACCACCATACACACATACATATGTATATATGTATAGTCCCCATATTTATATATCTAGTTACCTGCCCTTACTACCACCACCATACACACATACATCCCTATTTTCTCAAGTTGATGTAAGTCTCTGGAATAAGAACAACTTTTAAACTTATCTTGGGGGGCTGGAAGGAAATGGAGAGCAGGCATGGTAAAGCTTTCTCAGTACCAGGTGTGGCAGGGGCTGATCCTCAAGAAAGATATTTTCAGGAGTTAGAAACTCAGTGAGAGTCTCTAAGGAAGCAGGGACTGGCACTGCCGGGGAAATGCATAACATGGGAAATGGTCTCAGGGCTTCGCTAGGAACCCTCCATTTGAAGGTAGAAGTACCAGGAAGCATTGTCTTATTTCCATCTCTGCTGGCCTTTTGTACTCACTCTCCCTTTTGAAGGAAGTGAGGGACTAGGGCTGGGGAGACTGGAGCCAGTGGTTTTGATTCATGGCAGGGAAGGAACAATGTACAGACGGGAATCCTGTCTCCAGGATTAATTAGCTTGGTGGATGGGCCAGGAGCCTGTGTTTTTCCCTCTGACCTAAGCAGCACCTTCTATACCCCAGGAGGCTCTCTGCAAACCAACGGTCTACAGCAATGGTTGTAACAGCAGTGTGATGAGCAGCCAAGGGCATTCCAGGAAGTTGTGTTGTTTATCCCCAAACTACCTCTCCATTTGTGTGAATGAGTGGCATGATTCATTTTCCATAAACAGCGTGGGTGAACAGAAGGGGAAAAAATTCCAAAGGCTGGGGACTGGCATTTCACTTTGTAGAAACTGCCAAGGAAAAGTTTTCTTCATTTTGGTATCCCTCTGAGAAGAGGCCAATCCTCTGAAACAAGAGGCTGTCCACAGCTGGGTCACATACACTGAGTCTGGGTCTTCACACAGACCCATTAAGACTGTCCAGGCACAGATGAGAAGACAGAAAACAGCAGGGAAACATGTGATTGAAATGCAAACTCTACCCAGACATACCCTGAGGTCTTAAGCAGGAAACTCCTAGCTAGCAGGGCTAGCAAAAGAATCAAGGAGGGTCTCTGTCCTGGCTTTTCTATTTATCACCGTGACATTTAACCTCCTTGATCAAGATCTTCTAGAACTTCATCCCCAGCATCCTTTGGTATTTGCTGTTATCAGGAGCAATAATAATAATAATAGCAAAAAACAAAAACAACTCTGTGTTTAATTGCAGGCTTACCATGTTCTTGTTATATATATGAATGATTAATATAGTTTATTTTATACTCTCTGCTTTTCTGAAAGGTAAGTATTATTATCCTCACTTTATGAATGAGAAAAATTAATCTCAACGTGATAAATAACTCCGCCTCTGATGAGACAAAGCAGAACTTGATTTCAAATGCATGCCTGTCTAATTTGAAAGAATGCATCCTTTGGAAAGGCTGTGATGCACTATTCCTTTTATTTGCCTTTTAACTTTAGGGAAAATGGTATGTCTACTCCTCTGTCCCTCAACAACTCCTGTAGCTTTCTTATTCCACATCCTTGATTGCAAGCAGCATCTTCTTCTCACCCTTTCACTTATCTGATTTTTAATTATCATGTCAAGTGAAACGCCAAGACATCAGGCTGGGAGGAACTGTATCGAGCAGATCCAGGACCAGGAAGCAGCAAGCAGGTGACAAGCTCAGTGTGATACAAAAGGCAGGGCCATGAAAGCTGCCATGCTCAGTGCTAGGAGGTGGCAGTGAGAGCTCTTCTTACTGGTCCCAAGAGCAGGACATGGCAGGTGCCAACTCAGAGTCTAGAGGCTGAGCCCAGGATTAAGAGCCAGGGGAGCTGCCAAGTAATTGGAGACAGAAGCGTGGGGTGTATTTGCTGAAACAAGCTGTTTGGCCTGGAGAGCTGATGTGGGGCATCCAGGGAGTGCTGGAGCGGGAGCACTTTCTCAGCTGGCTCTTGTCCCATGCTGTCTTAAAGGCACTACCTGACAGCTGATACTACCGGTCAGGCAAGGCCCATTTCAGGAAGTCCCTCTGGAACCAGCCAGCAGACAGGGACACACTGATCCCTCCCCGGAGCACTTGTATCATCTGTTGTCGGCGCTGCACGCTTAGCTCTTGGCAAACGTCATGCTGTGTGGTTAGTTTTCAGTCCCCACCACTGTGATACAAGGTCCTAGAGGGCAGGCTGAGAGCAAGAATGCCAGTTACACTTGTGGGTTGGCTTTCTCCATCCATTCCCTGGGCCTCTATCTGACCCTAAGTAAAATTTGTGAAAGTGGATTTTATCAACTAGCTCCAGTCATTGTAGTTTTAGAACGATGTCCTCAAATGTCAGCTTGCCTGTGGATCTGTGTGCCTGTCCTCTGCTAGATCCTGGCTCCCCTCTCTGGTCACTCCTCATCACTCTTGGGCTCTGCCACTTTGCCACCTGGCAGTTGTCCACACACTCCTACCTTCACCCTTTGCCTTCTGTTCCCCCTGCATGGAATGTATTTCCCCAGACATGGGTATGGCTTCTTTCACCACCATGTTCAAGTATGTGCTTAAGTATCACCTTGTCAGTGAGGCTTTCCTTAACCTTCCTACCACCCTGGTTTATACTGCATAGACACCTGTGCTTCCTACGCCTTTGTATTTCCCCATAGAATTCAGAATGTGCCACCTTGCCATATACTTCACTCTCTCTCCCACAAGAATGGAAATTATAGGAGAACAAGGATTTTTGTCTTTTTTTTTTTATGCTCCCACCCCAACCTTCCAAGTAGCTGAGACTAAAAGTGCATACCACCATGCCCAGCTATTTTTTATTTTCTTTTTTTGTAGCGACACGTTATCCCTATGTTGCCCAGGCTGGTCTTTCTTGAACTTCTGGCCTCAAGCGTTCCTCCCACCTTAGCCTACCAAAACACTGGGATTGCAGGTGTAAGTCACCACACCCAGCCAGATCTTTGTCCTTTTAACTTACTACTGTACTGTCTCTGCAACTCCTAGAACAGTGCCTGGCACAGAGAAGATACTCTATAAATATTTGGTGAATGAATGAGTAAGTATCATCTGGGAAATGTCAAAATTCAGATTTCTGAGACCCACTGATCCCAAATATTAATTACTTGGCTGACATTCTCCACAATCTGCCCTGACTATTCCTTCTTCATCAGGGTAGACTCCTGCCTCCTTTCTCTGATACAGTTGAGTCCTGGGGCCAGGCAGGTCCATGCCATCTGCCAGGTTCCCCTGTACTTGCTGTGCTATCAGGTGCCACTGCTGCCTTCCAAGAATCCGTGGGTGAGCTTGACACTGTGGGTGGTGCATTTGGGAGGGGAGGGACTGCATTCATTCTCTGGAGGCTGCATTCATTTCCTGGGCTGGCCACAGAGCCAGATGCCCGCAGGGTTCTCTCTTTGCCAGCAGCCCTTCAAAGACTTGTGAGCCCACTCAGCCCTCCAGAGACACTCTTCACTGCAAAGCCTCAGGCAGCCTAGCCAGGGGACCCTGGAGCTGATGCCACCTGGAATCCTTACCAAGTGTGCAAAGCAGCCACATTCTGGGACAGCTGGATTGGAGGAGGGAGCAGAGGCTGAGGTTGGCTTCCAAATCCTCCAAGCAGTGAGCTTTTTAGTGAATTGCTTGAGGGTTCTCTGGCTAGACCTGGTGCAATTACTTGCGCTCCCCCTCCTTGGAGTCTCTCTGTGCCTTTGGGACAGCCTCTCTCGCTTCTCACCATCATCTTTGGTGATTCATGGTTGTTTTCTGCCTATGGATCAGCTGTTCATTCCTGCTAAGGGTCCTATAATTAGACAGAGCACAAGAGCTACAGCTCCCTGTTTGTGTTTTGCCCAGAGAAGTCTCCAGGGACACTCAGACCCCTACCTACTCACCCTCAAATCTATTCACTGACTCCCACATCAGAGAATAAGGATGAACAAAGACTGATCTCCCTAGTGGAGTCCCTCCTCCCGCCTTTATGATTCCCTTCATCTTTCCCTTCCCCCAGACTGAATGTCAGTGTTTGAAAGCCAAGCTTAACCCTGGGGATTTGAGAGGGAGTGGCAGGGAATGGGTTTTACTCAGGTCAAAATGAGTCTAAAAGATACATAAGCTTAAGTGGACCTTCTTTCTTTATTTTTTTATTAAGTGGGAGGGAGTTAATTATCTCTCTCTGTGCCATAATTTCTTTTCCTGTCTCCTAATCACCCCCACCCACCTTTTGAAATGAAGAGTAATACAGGAAGAAAACCTATATCCATGTTTGTATTAAGCAAATATTTTCTAACTCTTACACCCAGACTACCATCTACCACTGTTCTTTGATGTCTGCAGGATTTTACTTATACATAGTAAGATATCAAAATAAGTGCTCCATTGATTGAGGACCTACTTCATATTGTCATTTTTTAGTCTGGAAAAGGTTACTTACGATATGACAGGGTAGGAATTTTGAGTGCCAGACAGTTAGCTCTTGTCGGTTTGTTTGTTTTTGTTTTGTTTTGTTTTTACAAGGAGAGAGGTAAAACGAACAAACAAAAAAGTAACAACTAACAAAACACCTAGATATCACTGGTTGGGAGTGAAGACACTAACACTCATGGACATCAGCACCTTGAAATCCCCTGTGTTGTCACAAAGATGATGCCGCTATACCTGGTGCTGTGAGGTAGTGAGTTGAGTTGTTTGGGGAATTTGCTGCACACACTGCAAAGCCCTTGTGAGACATCTTCAGAAAGGAGCAACTCAGCTCATGAAGTCAGAGCCAGCGAGGCCAGTTGACAAGCGATGGTGAAGTCCAGATTCCCACCTGCCTTTACTGGATAAAATGCCTTGTCACTATCCATTTCCACCATTCCCCACTCCCTCCTTGGACTACTCAGATATGCTTACTCCTGCAGTCCCAGCTGTAGAACTTTCCAGCCCTATGCATTCAGTTATCAATCAATGGAGATCTCAGCTGCACTTGGGCTGGAGCAGGACAAACCAGCCTTTCTTTATGCCAACAGGGAATGCTTGAAATAACTAGACACACAACTCTGATTGATGCAGCCACAGTTTACACACCACACTTCAGACGGTCTGAAATGGCTGGAATTAATAGCCTATTATAAGATAGTAGTAGGGGGGTGGGGGTTGGGGGTGGGGGGTCTGGGAAAGGGAGGCAGGAGAGAGAGAGAGAGACCAAAAAAATGCTTTTTTTATTATCTTCTATTTTAAATCTATTTCTTTGATTTTTGCAGAGTGTGACATGAAGGGGGGTACGGGGAGGGAAGAATTGTTCTTATCACCCTGCTATGAGTCCGCTGGGGGGCTCCAGCCAGCTCGGCACCAACTTACTGCATTTTTCTAGTAAATGATGTGAATCCATGTGGTTGGGCAAGGAGGGGTTAAAAAGGCTAGGGAGTCAGGGACTGAGGGAGGGAAGAATGGCAGTCGCTTGGTTCGCTTGCTTTCATGCCAGGCTCTGCTAGCCAGCTGGAGAGAGGGGAAATGGAGTTTAAAACCCCTGGTAAGGAATTTTTCCTTGGTCTGAACATTGTTTAAATTCCTGAAGTGGGTGATCCCTGTAATAAATACCTTGGACTTTGTAAGACAGATATATTTACTCAAGTTTAAAGTTTGGATTTGATGGATATGCACTTGGGAATGCATGGGATCGGAGTGTTTGTTATAGGTTGGAACCCATTCAATGCACACAAGGAGTTAAGAGAACTCCATTTATAGCCAAGCAGACTGTCTTCACCATTCTTTGTGGTCACTATGTCAAAGTCTGTACCTGATCCCTTATTTCGAACATCATTGGCCCTCAAAAGACATTAAATGAGAAAGAGAATTTGGCCCAAGGTACTCAAAGCACTTTTTTAAGACTTACGTGCAAATGGAGCCTTGAACTAGGTCACCTGTCTTGTATGTAGGAAAACACTTCTTTGAGGAGAGAGTAGATAATATGAAGCAGAGGACAAAGATGAAGGTAGAGCCAGAAGGAGCTGAACACTCCAGCTTATGTTCTATTTTCCTGTAATGTCACTGCCTCAGGACTGATTACATATTGTAAGAGAAAAAAATTCATCCTATCATTGGGAGTATGGAGTCTCACAGGACACAATGCCTTTTGTCCAGATTGAAACACTTGCTATTCCCCTAAAGAATGTCACTCAATCCTATCACTTAAAACAAGCAAGCCAGGTAATTCCAAGAAGGCCAGGTTGGAGTTTCCAGGAACTCAAGCCACCTTTGCCCTCTTTGACTGTAGAATCGTAGGGATTTCCCCAGAGCCCCCAGGTGAAAGGCCCCCCTGCCCTTTTCTCCTTGGTGAATGACATGATTCCAGCCTGACCGGCAGAGTGAACAGTTGACTAGCCACCACGGATTCTGTTCAACCATTTGGTTTGGTTTTCCCAAGGGGGCTCCCATCTAACCACAGACCTATGCCAGAGCTGCATGATCTTGCCAAGCTTCACGGGGTCCATGTTTAAGAGGGCACAGCCTCAGGCCACTGTGTGCATGCCATTCTGCCGCTGCCCAACAACACAGATGGAATTTTGGTTTCCCAGCATGGGAATGAATGCCCATTTTCCATGATGCATATGTGTGATGTGAAAAATCATCTCACCTTGGGCTTAAATAGGCCTCTCAGAAGCAAGAGCCAAGTACAAGCTGGAGATTCCTGTTCCATCTGCCCTGTTAAAATAGGTTACAAGCGAATATTTTTCATAAGCCACTTACGATTAATTTTCCTCCTTTGGCTGATGCTGAAGCCCACACATCAGTGACTCCCACGTTCCAGATGGACTTAGTTGCGGGAATCAGAATGTGCCTCACAAAATAAAAGATCAATGTAACATTTGTTTGAGAAACCACATTCCTCTTATAGGCTGAAGTACGTGATGTCTGCAACAGCAGAGATAAAGATGTGAAAATATTATTTTCTATGATATTGGTAGTTTAACTGCCTAAGCTCCTGATTTTACTATAACTGCCAACATAGGTTTTCGGTTTTGTTTTTGTTTTGTTTTGTTTTGTTTGTTTTTGTGAGATCCTGGGATTTATTTTAATACATTATTAATATTTAAGTTATTTTCTATGCAGTATTCTCCAATTAAGTTCATTATTTAGTTAGGATTTCACTGTCACTTAAGGAATGTCACAATGGAATTGGTTATAAATGCAGAATAACTGCTAAAGAAATTTACCAAGTTTTCTTGTGTATTAATGTAACCAGCCCTTAAAATTGATTGCCAGTCTTTTGGGGGTAGCAGGATGTCATTCGCCCTCCCCTGAAAGTCCATACCAACTTTGTTTTAACCAAGCTGAAAAGTCCTAAAAGGTTGTAGGACTCTTCAGAGGGAGAGGTGTAGACTTAGGTGAACTGGACCTGGATTAAACTCTGATGAGACCCCGGAATGATCTGACCCATCAGGCTGCTTCATGTATTGTATGACTTAAGGGCACCAAGAGAATCATAAGAACTGCTTCAAAAATTTAAAGTAGTCATTTGGGGAACATTCATTTAAATATGCCCCACTATAAGTCGTATCATTAGATACACAAAGTCCCCAATATAATTTGGCAACATAAGCTAATTTTGCTGATGTAAACACATTTCAGCCTGTGGATTCCTGAATACATAGAGTGCTAACCTAGATTCAGACTCGAGGCTGCATGTGGAGAATCTCAAAGGTAGGAGCTGTGAATTCAGCAGTTGGTTATTAGAATTAAAGTCACTTAAAATCTATACTTAAGAAGGTACTTAAAATTCTCTAGGCTTTTCCCAAATCAGACTCTCTCGGCGTGGGCCTGAGGATCTATATATTTTTAAAACTCAACCTTGAAAAATGAGTAGGATTTTTATCCTCAGGGTAGGCGGGAATGACATTCCAGGGGGCATGATGGTTTAGTTGAAAGGCACGGGTCAAGGAAAGATAATGCGTTTCATTTACCTGGTTTTTGCTGCAGAACTTCTCAGACCTTTTATATGCTGATGGACATCATAAAGCATTTGAAGGATGTAACATGTAGCATTTGCCAAACCTATTTGAACATGTTTCTTGATCATAGGATAAATGTCCCTTAAAACACACTTTGGGAAATTCTATTATTAATATTAAGTTATTTTCTATGCAATATTCTCCAATTAAGTTCGTTATTTAGTTGAGATTTCACCGTCACTTAAGGAAAGTAACAATGGAATCGATTATAAATGCAGAATAACTGCTAAAGAAATTTCTAGTTACTAATTTTTCTTGTGTATTAATGTAACCAGCCCTTAAAATTGGTTATCAGTTTTTTGAGGGTGCTGAGATATCATTCACCTTCCCCTGCAAATCCATACCAACTTTATTTTAACCAAGTTCTAAAGCCTATTTGAACATGTTTCGTGATCATAGGTCAAATGTCCCTTAAAACATACTTCGGGAAATTCTAGGCTTAGGAAAGGAGAAGACAAAGTAGAGAGACTTCCTGTTAACACTTTCTAAGCTTTTAGTCACACAAGGGCATGGAAAACAAACTCTCTTGTGTTTTCTTAACCAGGAGCAATAGGCCAGGCTCCTGCCAGTCACCATTGCTCTCTTGGTGCTGACCTGGCCTTGTTTGGTACATCCCTAGCCTGTTTGAAATGCGGTACTCCTGCTCCAGACAACTTGAAGAACGGAACACATTTTTTCTTTTTTTTTTTTTTTTTTGAGACAGAGTCTTGCTCTGTCCCCCAGGCTGGAGTGCAGAGGCGCAATCTCGGCTCACTGCAAGCTCCGCCTCCCGGGTTCACGCCGTTCTCCTGCCTCAGCCTCCCGAGTAGCTGGGACTACAGGCACCCGCCACCACGCCCGGCTAATTTTTTGTATTTTTAGTAGAGACGGGGTTTCACTGTGTTGGCCAGGATGGTCTCGATCTCCTGACCTCGTGATCCACCCGCCTCGGCCTCCCAAAGTGCTGGGATTACAGGCTTGAGCCACCGCGCCCGGCCAGGAACACATTTTTTCAAAGCGCCAGAGAGGGGGATAAAACAACAGGCAAAAATTGAGACAAGAGCCATTTGTAGGGCAGCAGAATGAGCTTTGGCTTTTCTGCCACTAGCTCGGGCTGGGAAAACACAGAGACCTGAAGGAGCTGAATGTTAGGAAGAAAGGCCATCTGAGACACGAATTTTAATCCCTGCTTGGCTTCTTGCAAACTGTGTGACCTCGAGCAAGTCACTTTACCAGTCCAAATCGTGGTTGCTTCATCTGTAAAACTGAGTTGTCTGCCCTACATAGGAGTTCTCTGAGGAACCAATGAAATCATATTTGTAAGACGCCCAGTACAGAGCCTGATGTTTAGTGGAGACATACTAAGCCTAATAAAACATTCCTTCCTTCCTTCCCAAAATCTGGAAGCAATTTTCTTTAAGCTTACTTTGATTAAAGAAGCAATCATTGCACATTCTATTATATGCAAACCAGTAGATTGAGCTCATCTCATAGCTTGATGCCTAAGCAAGGAAGGTGTTCAATAAATACTTTTGTATGACTGAATACTCATACGTGAATAAATAAGTCAACAAAAAGAACTATAGATTCACAGAGGAAGAAGTGATTTCTGGGGGAATGCGTGTAGCCTTCCATTCCTCTTCTCATACATGGAGTATTGGTGGGCACTCTTCTGGCCTCTCTACCCTTTACTTGACCTTCTCCAAGAGAGGAGTGTGGTTACTCTGATAGTTCACTAGACCACATTTTTCTGGGAGGCAAGGTCATATTCTTTCTCTGAGCTACAAGTAGAATAGAGCCAAATTTAGCAGACCTGCCATTCTTTGTTCTACCTGTTGCTAGGTGTGTCAGCATGTCTGTGGTCCTCATCTATGTTTATGGCTGTGTAAGGGGACTCAGGGTCTCTTCTGTAAGCCCATTCTTACCTCCTCACATTACCCAAATGTGCAAACTCTAAGATTCAGGCTAGAAGCCTTCATCTGAGCCTCAGGCCTCCATATAACATTCAACTAAGCAGTTAAAAGGAACTTTATTATAGAGATGACACTACTGAAAATCACCAGAGTAAAGTATTTAGCATCTAATTTATAAAATGAAATCATAGGTTCCCCCAGTATATAGTGTTTTCATTGGTAGAACAATTATACTGTTTTCAATCCTTATTAACTCTCCTACAGGCAACATATATTGGTATCCCCCATGACAACATAATTAGTATTCTAAGCATATTTTTCACCAGCTGCTTCTATCTTCAAGTTAAAAGTCAACAGCTAAATATATAAAATGGAAAGAGCATAAACAGTAAAATTGATTTTAGTACTCAGAATGACTTGATTATCTATATTTATAGCTGTAATTAGAGAAAGACTTAATGCCTTATATAATCAGTTCTTTATTGAAAGATTCACGACACAGGACTTGATGCTAATTTACCTTGTAGCATCGAGGAAGGAGTGCTGTTCTCTTACCCACACCAATGACTTTAGCTTCTAGGTTCATTAACTACAAAACATGTTGCCTTACATTATGTGTAGTACATTAAGGGCTCTTTATTGAGCAGCTTTCAAAGAGAGTTTCTATTCCAAGTTGCTAATATAATATATGCCTTTCCCCAGAGTCCAGTTGGCTGTTTGAGTCTAGGGAATGAGTGATGCTCTTTGTTATTAGAAAAGTAATGTTAATTCCGTATAATGTCAATATATCTATAGCATAACACAGCGAAGAAGTTTCATTTTTCTTGCATGAATGCCTTTTTATCTGGAAAGTTTTAGAGCTATTCCCATATATTTTTAATATTCTTTTTGTATTCTGATCTCTGAGACTGGAGGATTTCCCCTAAAGTTTTTTTTAAAAAAGTACACATTTTCATAATAGCAATAACTACTAGTTATTGAGCACTTACTGTGTGCCAAATACTTTGCAAAGCACTTTGCGTAAATACTGTGTCATTTCATCTTTGCAACAACTTGACAAGGAAGGCACTGTTATGTGTCTGTTTTACAGATGATGAAACTGAGGCTTAGAAAGGTGAAGTGACTAACCTAAGATGACACGACAATAAGTGGGAGCACTGCTAGTTAAGCTCAGGCAGGCTGGCTTTCGAGGATGAATTTCCAGTCATCCATTACAGCGGAAGATCAGTCAAGTGCAACTTCCAGTGATCAGATCACTGCTTATCGCCTATTGTTTTCTTTCTCTTCTTAGCATATACAACCATTACATATGCATGTATGAATGCATATACACACATGTCATATATGTATGTATATATGTTTTTATATGCTCATATATACAGACATACTCATTTAATTGTGCCTCGTTTTATTGTGCTTTGCAGATATTGCATTTTTTACAAATTGAAAGTTTGTGACAACCCTGCAGTGAGCCTATGGGTGTCATTTTTCCAATAGAATGTGCTAACTTCATATCTCTGTGTCAAATGTTGTTAATTCTCGCAATATTTCAACCTTTTTTGCTATTATTTTATCTGTTGTGGTGATTTATGATCAGTGATCTTTGATGTTACCATTGTCATTGTTTTGGGGCATCACAAAGTGCTCCCATATATGATAGCAAACTTAATCAATAAATGCATGTACTCTGACTGCTCTGCCAACGGGCCATTCTGCCATCTGTCTCCTGTTCCTTGTATGTCCCTATTTCCTGAGGCACAATACTGAGAATAGGCCAATTAATAACCCTACATTGGTCTGTTAGTGTTCAAGTTAAAGGAAGGGCCACTCATCTCTCACTTTAAATCAAAAGCTAGAAGCGATTCAGCATAGTGAGGAAGGCAGGTCGAAAGCAAAGAGAGGCCAAAAGCTAAGTCTCTTATGCCAAGCAGTAAGCCAGGTTGTAAATTCAAAGGGAAAATTCTTGAAGGAAACTAAAAGTACTACTCCGGTGAACACACAAATGATAAGAAAGCAAAACAACCTTATTGCTGATATGGAGAAGGTTTTAGTGGTTTGGATAGAAAATCAAACCAGACACAACATTTCCCGAAGACAAAACCTAGTCCAGAGCAAGACCCTAACTCTTTGAATTTTCTGAAAGCTAGGAGAGGTGACAAAGCTGCAGAAGAATCGTTTGAAGCTAGAAGAGGTTGGTTCATGAGGTTTAAATAAAGAAGCCATCTTCATAACATAAAAGTGCAAAGTGAGGCAGCAAGTGCTGATGGAGAAGCTGCAGCAAGTAATTCTGAAGATCTAACTAAGATAATTGGTGAAAGTGGCTACACCAAACAACAGATTTTCAATGTAGGAAAAATAGCCTTCTATTGAAAGAAGATGCCATTCATGACTTAATAGCTCTCTATAATAGCTAGAGAATAGAAGTCAATGCCTGGCCTCAAAGGACAGGCCAACTCTCTCGTTAGAGGCCAATGCAGCTGGTGGCCAATGTCAAAGCCAGTGGACATTTATCATTCTGAAAATCCTAAGGCCCATAAGAATTAGATTAATCTACTTTGCCTGTACTCTATAAATGGAATGAGAAAGCATGGATAACAGCATACCTGTTTACAGCATATGGTTTACTGAATATTTTAAGCCCACTATTGAAACATGCTGCTCAGAAGAAAAGATTTCTTTCAAAATATTACTGCTCATTGACAATGCAGCTCATAATCCAAGAGCTCTAATAGAGATCTGCAAAGGAGGCTAATGTCATTGTCACGCCTGCTAACACAGCATCCATTCTGCAACCCATGGATCAAGGAGTTATTTTGGCTTTCAACTCTTATTATTTAAGGAGTACATTTCATAAGGCTATAGTTACCATCAATAGCGATTCCTATGATGGATCCTGGCAGAGTACATTGACAAAATTCTGGAAAGGATTCATCATTCTAGATGCCATTAAGAACATCTATCATAGATGGAAGAAAGTCAAAATACCAACAATTAGCCAGTGATATAGTTTGGATGTTTGTCCCCTCCAAATCTCATGTGGAAATGTGATCCCTAGTGTTGGAGGTGGAGTTTAGTGGGAGGTGATTGGATCATGGGGGCAGATCCGCCATGAATGGCTTAGCATCCCTTGGTAATGAGTGAGTTCTCTCAAAGTTAGTTCACATGAGATCTGGTTGGTTAAGAGTCTGGGACCTCCCCTTTCTCACTCTTGCTCCCTCTCTTGCCATGTAGTATGCCTGCTTTTGCTTCACCTTTTGCCATGAGTAAAAATTCCCTGAAGCCTCACCAGAAGCCAAGCAGATGCTGGTGCCATGCTTCCTATACAGCCTGGAGAACTGTGAGCCAATTACACCTCTTTTCTTTATACATTACTCAGTCTCAGGTATATCCTTATAACAATGCAAAAACAGACTAACGTAGCCAGCATTTGGAAGAAGTTGATCCCAGCCTTTGTGGATGACTTTGAGAGGCTCAACCCTTCAGCAGATGAAGAAACTGCAGATGTAGTACCAATATTAAGAGAACTAAAATTAGAAGTAAAGCCTTCAGGTGTGACTGAATTACTGCAATCTCATGATACACCTTGAATGGATATGGAGTTGCTTCCTATGAATAAGCAAAGAAAGTGATTTCTTGCCATGGGATCCACTCTGGTGAATACGCTGTGAACGTTGTTGAAGTGACAATAAAGGATTTAGAAAATTACATAAACTTACTTGAGAAAGCAGTGGCAGAGTTTGAGAGGATTGACTCTTATTTTGAAAGAGGTTCTACTGTGGGTAAAATGCTATCTTTCTACAGCATTTTGTAGAAAGAGATATTTTGTGAAAGGAAAAGCAATCAATGTGGGTGAACTTCATTGTTGCCTTATTTTAAGAAATTACCATAGTCACTCCAGCCTTCAGCAACCACCACCCTGATCAGTCAGCAGCCAGCAATGTAGAGGCAAAACCCTTCACCAGCAAAAAGGTTAAAACTTGCTGAAGACTCAGAGATGATTGTACTCAATTTTTAACAATATTTTAAATTAAGATATGTACATTATTTTTTAGACATAATGCTGTTGCATAGTTAATAGACCACAGTATACTGTGAATATAACTTTTACATGCACTGGGAAACAAAAAAATTAATGTGACTTGTTTTATTGTGAGATTTGCTTCATTGGAACTCAACCTGCCCTATCCCAAGGTAGGTCTGTTTCCTACATGCAAATGATATTGACTTTGATTTTGATATTCAAAACCACTTAATTATATTTGTTGCTGTAATTCCTCAAGGCCTATACACATATGCACTCCTTTGTGCTTCAGTGTCATTTGAGAAAATTTTCAAACTTTTTAAATATAAACCATCGTTCTCATGATCTCATTTGATCCTCAGATCTGCTCTGAGGGGTCGGCACATCCTGTGCTATTGTCTCATCTTAGAAATGAAGCGACACGTCCAAGGTCAGTTCACCACTTGTAGTAGAACTCAAACCAGAACTCCCCCTCAGCTGTTACGCCAGAATGTTAAAGTACTGTGCTGTCTTCCATAGGTCCTCAGGCAAAGAATAATACTCTGGGCTGCACGTAAGCTAACAGAAGGAAATAAAATGTCAACCTTCACGCAAGTGATGGAACAGGAATCTCAGGCACAGTGCTCATGTAATAGCATTTCATGGGTGAATTTGTCTTTTTTGTGGAGAATCCACCATCTTTGCTTTTCATCAATCTCTGTCCATGTAGTTAACTATGTAGTTCACCTTGTACCACCTTGAAACCCTGACCTAAACTCCAATCCCAAATGTCATCCTAGGGTGTTATCTGGCACATATATACTGATGTGACTTCCCCCACTAGATTGTGAGTTCACTCCTGTGATCCGGTTTTCAGCATAGAGCCTGGCAGTAGAAGGTCTCAAATATTTATCCATTAATGCATTTTTTCTGCATAAATTTTTGCTGAATTTACTGGCAATTGGTAAAGAAATGGAGAAATAGAAAAGGAAAAAAGTTTGAGACATAAATCCCCGTTTTAATTATTTTGCCATAGGACAGGGTCTCCATAACCTTTATAACCCCCCCTTCCCATAATACCAAACTTTGTGTGGAAAAACATCCCTAAGAGCTTCTCTGTCCAAGAATGGGTCAGAGCAGGGCTGGTTGTTCCAAAAATGGCCTACAAAGATGTTCTTTGGGGGAGTTAATGTGCCCTCCAGGACAGTGGGACCTATAAAACTTGTAGGAGGGAATTCTAGGGAGGAGACCAACATGGCAAAGCAAACTGCTCCCTCCCACCACAGAGTTAAAAACAATGTCCAGCCTTTAAGTTGTGGGAAAGAGAATGGTGAAATCATTCTCTGTCTGGCACAAGTTGCAGACTATTAAGTCGTTTGGGAAATGCGGACTTGTACCAATCTACGAGATTGGCCATGGCCATTTTAATATGTTTTTGAAAATCAGCAAGTGCTTAAAAACTTGTAGTAAAAGCCCTAATAAACTAAATTCGACCAGGACTCGGCCAGAATTGTATTTACCTCCTGAAGTGGAGGGTTAGGAAACCGCGTTAAAAAGTAAAGCGAAAAAAAGAAAGACGAAAAAGCAATAGACCCATTAGTTTGGGCAGTTGTTTGGTCAAAATAATTAATTGTCCACTCTCAAAGGCAGCTCATGTTTCAAGTGACAGGTGAGTTTGTTTGATGGCACGCAGTTACAAATAATGCCATCTCCCCCCTTTCTACTTTTGTTTTGTTTTACAAGTCTTATTTGTTTTTACAAGGGTAAGTTTGGAGGGGGGTGGGTAGTTACTGTAGCCAGAAGAATAAATGCTTTGTGCATTGTGCATACCCATGTAGTATACTGAACAAGTACTAATAAGAATAAAATTATTGGAGCAAATAAAATCACATATGCTTTTTAGTCACCTGGGAGAGGGGCCGTGCCAGCCTTCTTGAGCATATAAAAATAATAATTCCTCACATCTGAATAGCATTATAGAACTTATAAAGCCCTTTCACATATATTATCATGTTTGATCCTCAATAACGTGAGTTAAGAATGATCTGTTTGTGATACCATTTTACAGTTCAAGAGGGGTTAAGCGGCTTGTCCAAGGAGCTACTAAGAATTGGTCAGTCAGTGATTCCAACAACATCCTGGCGCCAGAGCATTCCACGTTGTCCACTGTGACGCAAAAGAGCAAAAATGTATGAATCGGAGCAAAAATCTCTAAGGTCATTTTGTGTAGAAGAAAACTATTTGGCACAGGAAATGACTTATCCCCTGGCTCCCTAGCCATCAGAGAAATGGTCTACACCAGGACGAGAGCACAGTGCTAAGGATCACATACAGCCCAGTTCAGGCACAGACTAGCTGAGTGTTGCTTAGGGCACACTTGCAAAATGAGGAGCTAGTGTATGGCATCCTGTTACCTAAAGGTGTTAAAAATCGCATGGAACTGTAGATGGACAAAAACAAGAAACGGGGAAAGGATTCCCTATTTAATAAATGGTGCTGGGAAAACTGGCTAGCCATATGTAGAAAGCTGAAACTGGATCCCTTCCTTACACCTTATACAAAAATCAATTCAAGATAGATTAAAGGCTTAAATGTTAGACCTAAAACCATAAAAACCCTAGAAGAAAACCTAGGCAATACCATCCAGGACATAGGCATGGGCAAGGACTTCATGTCTAAAACACCAAAAGCAATGGCAACAAAAGCCAAAATCGACAAATGGGATCTCATTAAACTAAGGAGCGTCTGCACAACAAAAGAAACTACCATCAGAGTGAACAGGCAACCTATACAATGGGAGGAAATTTTTGCAATCTACCTATCTGACAAAGGGCTAATATCCAGAGTCTACAAAGAACTTAAACAAATTTGCAAGAAAAAAATCAAACAACCCCATCAAAAAGTGGGCAAAGGATATGAACAGGCACTTCTCAAAAGAAGACATTTATGCAGCCAACAGACACATGAAAAAATGCTCATCATCACTGGCCATCAGAGAAATGCAAATCAAAACCACAATGAGATACCATCTCACACCAGTTAGAATGGCCATCATTAAAAAGTCAGGAAACAACAGGTGCTGGAGAGGATGTGGAGAAATAGGAACACTTTTACACTGTTGGTGGGACTGTAAACTAGTTCAACCATTGTGGAAGACAGTGTGGTGATTCCTCAAGGATCTAGAACTAGAAATATCATTTGACCCAGCCATCCCATTACTGGGTATATACCCAAAGGATTATAAATCATGCTGCTATAAAGACACATGCACACATATGTTTATTGTGGCACTATTCACAATAGCAAAGACTTGGAACCAACCCAAATGTCCATCAATGATAGACTGGATTAAGAAAATGTGATACAAATACACCATGGAGTACTATGCAGCCATAAAAAAGGATGAGTTCATGTCCTTTATAGGGACATGGATGAAGCTGGAAACCATCATTCTCATCAAACTATTGCAAGGACAGAAAACCAAACACCGCATGTTCTCACTCATAGGTGGAAATTGAACAATGAGAACACTTGGACACAGGGTGGGGAACATGACACACTGGGGCCTGTCATGGGATAGGGGGCTGGGGGAGGGATAGCATTAGGAGATATACCTAATGTAAATGACAAGTTAACGGGTGCAGCACACAAACGTGGCACATGTATACATGTGTAACAAACCTGCACGTTGTGCACATGTACCTTAGAACTGAAAGTATAAGAATAAAACATAAATAAATAAATAAATAAATTGCATGAGGCTAATGTAAGTTACTGTGCCTTTTGATATTGCCTAATAACTCACTGGCTTTGAGGTAGCTTTTTCTATCTATATTAATGAGGAGCTGATGGGTTAATTTCCCAGTGTTTCTGTAACAAATTATCCAATACTTAATGTCTTTAAGCAATGTAAATTTATTCTCACAGTTCTGGAACCAGAAGTCTGAAATCAAAATGTCATTGATTTTGAAAAAGGCAAGGAAGAGGAATCTGTCTTAAAGCCTTCTTCCTTCTAGGGGGTTTAAAAGATATTCCTCTTCCTTGCCATTTTCAGCTTCTAGAGGCTGCTTATGAAATAATAAGAGATAATAATTATTATAAGTATTAAATAAGTATATGTGTTTCTTAAATATGTATATGCATATGTATTTCTTATATATAAGAAATAAGATATATATATGTGTGTGTATATATATATATATAGATATAGATGAAATATACACATTGGTCTCTGCTCCCAGTTATTTACACAGAGCTCTTGAAACACGTATGCTTTTCTGAGTGATAGGCATATTAAAATCATCTTTTGTGCTAATATTTGGTCTCTGACCTGGTCTTTGACTCAGAACTCCTAAATCCCTCAGAATATCCTGGGTGATAGGAGTGTCTTTTGCCCTAATGAGGCAACTCTTGATGAGCTCCTAGATGGCTTCAGGATGGGAGCTAGTCACCAGAAAGACCAAACCTTGATTAGAAGCTCAAAATTTTCAGTCCCATTTCCCCATCCTCTAAGGAGAGCATAGGGACTGGAGACAGAGTTAATCAATCCTGCCTATGTGGTAAAGCCTCTGTAAATATCCCTGAACTAGAGCTTCTGGGTTGGTGAACACATAGGAGTACTGGGAGGGTGGTGCACCTAGAGACAACATAAAAATCCCACACCTCTTCCCTATACCTGGCCCTTTGCATCTCTTCCATCTGGCTGTTCCTGAGTTGTATTCTTTACAATAAACTAGTAAACCTAAGTAAGTAAATGTTGCCCTGACTTTTCATGAGCCATTATAGCAAAGTATCAAACATGAGGAAGGGGATGCAGGGACCCTCACTTTATAGCCAGTTGGTCAGAAGTGCAGGTGACAACCTGGGACTTTGGGATCTGAAGTTGGATACAGTCTCATGGGACTGAACCCTTTAGCTGTGGGACCTAATGCCAGCTTATGATTGACAAACAGCTCCAAAAACACTATCTGCAAAGTTCCTTTTATCATACAATGTTGCATATTCACAGGTTTCAGAGATTAGGATTTGGACATCTTTGAGGGGGCTATAATTCAGCCTACCACAGCTGGAATAAACAAAACTTCAGTCTGAACTTGTAATTCTGCTCTATCATTCATAAATACAATTCTAAGACTTGTGGTTTCAATGGAACAAAATAGAGAGCACAGAAGTCAACCCAAATAAATATAGTCAACTGATCTTTGACCAAGAAGCAAAGGCATTATCATGAAGAAAAGACAGCCCTTTCAACAAATGATGCTGGGACAACTGGACATCCATGTGCCAAAAAAAAAAAAAAAGATCTAGACACAGACCTTATACATTTCACAAAAATTAACTCAAGATGGATCACAGACCCAAATAAAAAGCATAAAACTCCCAGAAGATACATAGGCAAAAATGTGGATGGTCTTTGATTTCACAATGACTTTTTAAATGCAATACCAAAGGCACAATTCATGAAAAAATATTGATAAGCCGGACTTCATTAAAATTAAAAATTTCTGCTCTGCAAAAGATACTGTCAAAAGAATGAAAAGACAAGCCACAGACTGGGAGAAAATATTTGCAAAAGACATATCTGATAAAGGATTGTCATCTGAAATATATAAAGAAATCTTAAAACCCAACAAGAAGAAAACATACAAGTTTATTTAAAAAATGAGGCAAAGATCTTAACAGATACCTCGCCAAAGAAGATACACAGATGGCAAGTGAGCACGTGCAGAGGTACTCCGTGCCTTTTGTCACTAGGGAACGAAAATTAAAACAGTGATATACCACTATACACCTATTACAATGGCCAAAATCCAGACTGCTGAGAACATCAAATGCTTGTGGGGATGTGGAAAAACAGGAACTCTATTCATTGCTGACAGCAATGCAAGCCATTGTGGAAGACAGTTTGGTGATTTCTTACAAGACCGAACATACTTTTGCTGTACTACCCAGCAATCACACTCCTTGGTATTTATCCTAAGGAGTTGGAAACGTATATCCACACAAAAACCTGCACATTGATTTTTATAGCAGCTTTATTTATAATTGCCAAAGGTTGAAAGAAACCAAGACATCCTTTAGTTTGTGAGTGGAAAAACTGTGGTACATCAGGCAATGAGGTATTATTTAACACTAAAAGAAATGAGCTAACAAGTCATGAAAAGACATGGGGAAGCCTAAATATTTATTACTAAGTAAGAAAAAGGCAACATATTATATGATTCCAACTATATGACGTTCTGGAAAAGGCAGAACTATGAAGACAGTAAAAAGATCAGTGGTTGCCAGCGGTTAGCAGGGTGGGAAGGATGATTAAGCGGAGCACATAGGATTTTTAGGTAGTAATATTCTATATGATACTATAATGTTGGATACACATTAATACATGTGTCTTAAACCCACAGAATATACAACACTGAGAGTTAACCCTAATGTAAACTCTAAACTTTGGGTGACAATAATGTGTCAATGTTCATCAATTGTAACAAATGCACCACTCTGGTGAGGGGGGCTAGGCAGGTGTGTGAGCAGAGGATATATGGGAAATCCCTGTACCATCTATCAATTTTGCTGTGAATCTAAAACTACTCTAAAAGAGAAAAATCTATTTAAAACAAAAACCAACAATATAGATGAGCCATCCTTTCCCTCCTTCCTATCATTCATCTCTGTTCTCTATGACTCATGTAGGCAGCTGAAGATGTTTCATGAATGAAAGGGGGGAGAAGAAACAGAAGGCACTTTGGGAGCAGGCACATGAGTTGCATCGCTTAGCTCCCTTTTTTGCATTACAATGAATATTTGATCAACCTATTTGAACAGTTCACCCTAAGAGCATTAATATTCCTTTGGCCTTCAAACTCCTCCATCTAGATTGGCATCTTCCTTGGCTCTTACAGGAAGTTGGATGGCTTTTTTGGTGCTCCCATGCACTTTGCACACAATACAAATAGAACGTTTACCATTTTGAATGTTAAAAACTAACTTGTAATCCAGAAATCATGTTTTCTCCCTCTCTAGACTCTATGCTTCTCGAAGACTGTGTTTAATTCATCTCTGTCTATTCAAGGGTCTACCTAGCTCCTGCAGGCAAGTCCTTGGTCAACGTATATGGGACGAGTGTGTTATAGAGGGACTTTATTTTACACAATCACAGGTCCAGAGGCAAATTCAGTTCTTACTGGTTCCCTTTGCTTGGCCCCCATCTCTAATCGCCTTATTTCCTCCATGTCATTGTCTCTAACCCTGGTGCCAAACCTCCAATCTTTATTTAAACAACTGGCTCTGTAGGAAAACCCAGGACCCAGAAGGAAGCAGATGCTTATATGCTCAAAGCAAAAAGAATAACTCTGAGCCCATTTCCTTCTCCTCATCAAGTAAACTCTCAAGGGTCTATGACAGCAGCCAGACTCAGGGCAAATGACTTAAAGTATCACTCAGCATATTATTCTCTTTGCTCTGCGAGTGCCTACAGCTTTTCAGCTTCCATTCCATAACAGGGCATGTATCTTTATTAGTGATGTTCCCATGTACTTAAATAAGAAGAAAAAATAAAATAAGGAGAAAAAATAAAAATGCTCAGGCATAGTACATTTATATGCCACATTACAGTATAATTAGTTCCTCCCTCAAATATTTTAACACTACTTATTAACATAAAAAGGGATACTTAAGAGAAAAGATGATCTCAAGTAAAGCATTCAAAATGTGAAGGTATGGGCTTTCTCACCTTCGAAGGCTGAGGCAGGAGGATCGCTTGAGGCCTGGAGTTTGAGACCAGCCTGGGCAACATGGCAACACTGCATCTCTGCAAAAAATACAAAAATTAGCCAAGTATGGTGGCTCGTGCCTGTAGTCCCAGGTACTTGGGAGGATCAACTTGAGCCCAAGAGGTTGAGGCTGCAGTTATCCATGATTGCACCACTGTGCTCCAGCTTAGGCAACAGAACCCTGTCGTCTCAAAAAACGCAAAACAACCACCACCCCCACAACAAAAGTAAAGTCATGACACCATTTAGGGGACATGTAGATATAAAGAATTATTGTTTCCTCCAGGTATTCAGTCAAGTAATTCTACTAGGGAATCAAGTATGAGAATTGAAGGTTTAATCAGAGTTGCAGCCAGGAGGACTGGATCAAGTACCTTTCAATCCTGAGAAAGGGCCAGGCATGGTGGCTCACATCTGTAATCCTAACACTTTTGGACACCAAGGCAGGAGGATCACATGAAGCCAGGAATTCTAGACCAGTCTGGGAAACATAATGAGACCCCTGTCGCTACAAAATTTTTTAAAAAAAATTTAGCAGAGCATGGCACCATGTACCCTGTAGTCCTGGCTACTCAGGAGGCTGAGGTGGGAGGACTGCATGAGCCCAGGAGTTTGAGGTTGCAGTGAACTATGAATGCATGACTCCACTCCAGCCTGGGTGACAGAACAAGACCCTGTCACAAAGAAAAAACAAAAAATCCTGAGAAGGAAGATTCCCTGATGCTCTTTTTCATTTTGAGCTGCCATAGCTGTTCTGGTGCCTGATAGAATATTAAGGACTTGGGAAGAAGTTATGGCCCATCACAAAGGTCGTGCACATTGTGTCATGCAAATGACCCTTTCTAACCTGGCAATTTGAAATCCTGATGTGAGCAGGTCTAAGGGCGTCTTGATTTGAATTGTGTCAGTATTTACTTCACTGATACAACTTTACTGTTGGATATTTCCTAGTACTTCATAAAAAACACTTTTGTGTTTGTTCAAATGAAAGAAGATTTGTCTCCCAGGAAAACCATTTAAACATGTAGAGGCTGCAATCTCATTTTCAAATATTAGGTTTCATTTTATGACATATCATGCTGTTTAGTACAGCGTATCTATATTAAAAAGCATGAACAAGTCAGCCTTGTTCTGTTCCATTCCTGTCCCTCTCTAATGTACATTTATGAAAACACAGACCTATCTGATTCTGCACACACTGTACAATATTTTATCGATTACAGTGGAACTTAGTTATATCGTGTTTCCAGAGACTGAGAAAAGAAAACATAGAAAGTAGGAAACACTGAATTTGATTATGCTAGGCGTGGAGTTTAAAAGACCTGAACTGTGGGGAGGTCTTGTATGTGGGAATAATAAAAATAGGTTTTACTAAAAACTACCCTTTTACAAACCATCGGACAGAGGTATCCCTAGTGTATTCCTTTGTGTCTAGACGCATAGTACACACAGCAAATTCCTAGGGAGGCTGCTGTTACTTTCCATTTTCTTCTGCATTTTCCTCACTGCTAAACTTCAGTTAGGCCGCTGGCGTCTCTGGATGATTATTCCAATGGACTTCTAACTAACCTGCTGACTGCAGGAACTCTCTCCTCAGTTAGCAAATGCTCTGAAAAGGACAAATCCCCTTAAAAACGCTTTATGTCTTCTGACTACCTGGATTTATATCCTTCAAAGACTTAAACCAAGTGGAAAATAATTTACATCCAAAGATCAGCTAAACCAGCAGTCCCCAGCCTTTCTTGCACCAGGGACCAGTTTTGTGGAAGACAATTTTTCCATGCACAGGGGCATGGGAAGGCGGGGGATGCTTGTGATATGTGCCTGTAGTTTCAGCTACTCGGGAGGCTGAGGTGGGAAGATTGGTCGAGCCCAAGAGGTCGAGGCTACAGTGAACCATGATCGTGCCACTGCACTCCAGCCTGGGCAACAGAAGGAGACTGTCTCAGAAAAGACAAAACAACCCTAATGTGAACTGTGCATGTGAGGGATCTAAGTTGCACATTCCTTATGAGAGTCTAATGCCTGATGATCTGAGGTGAAGCAGTTTCAGGATGATTACAGTGGAACTTAGTTGTACTGTGTTTGCAGAGACTGAGAAGACAAAACATAGAAATTAGGAAACACTGAATTTGATTGTGCTAGGCACAGAGGTTAAAATACCTGAACTGTGGGGAGGTCTCGTATATGGGAATAATAAAAACAGGTTTTACTAAAACTACCCTTTTATAAACCATTGGACAGTTTCAGGATGAAACTGTTCCACCTCACGACCTCGATCTCTCACATGCGCAGTTCACGATAGGGTTGGCGCTTCTATGAGAATCTAATGCTGCTGCTGATCTGACAGGAGGAAGAGCTCAGGCAGTAATATGAGTGATGGGGAGTGGCTATAAGTAGATGAAGCTTTGCTTGCTCACCCACTGCTCACCTCCTGTCGTGTGGCCCCATTCCTAACAGGCCACCCACCAACAGGTACCAGTCTGCAGCCTGGGGGTTGGGGACCCCTGAGCTAAACATTTGTCCTTATTTTCTTCTTTTTGGTTTTATTTCCACCTTTCACTCTTCAGTGTATCTGAAAATTAGTGTTTTCTATGAGGTAAAAATTACTATTTTTTCTCCCAATATTCAACTATTTATAACGCCTTTTCTTAGGTGATCCTTCCTTCCCCGCTGATCTGTATTTTCTCCCATGTTGTGTAAGGAGATGTTTCAGACACGTGGGTCTGTTTCTGGGCTCTCAGCTCCATTCTGCTGTCTTCCTGCCTATTCCTTCCCAAACACAACTCTGATTTAAGGAATGTAGCTTTGGGAATGTTTTAATGCCAGGTAAGGATCGCTACCACCTTCTTTAATCCTTTTTCTTAATAATTATTTAGCTCTTCTTAGTAACTTGTTCTTGAAGATAAATGTTAGATTCATTTAGGAGTTCTGGATATATTCCACTGAGCTCT
Source organism: Hylobates moloch (assembly GCF_009828535.3). Classification (NCBI taxonomy): domain Eukaryota; kingdom Metazoa; phylum Chordata; class Mammalia; order Primates; family Hylobatidae; genus Hylobates; species Hylobates moloch. The sequence continues at coordinate 2,716,469 of NW_026652285.1, forward strand.
TGGTTGAAATTTCATTAATCCTAAAAAATACATTTTGAGAAAATTTATGTCTTTACATTATTTGCTCTGCTCATATGAGAATATGGCATGGCCCCCATCTTTTCATCTGCTTTTACGTCTCTGATAAATTTTTTCCTATAAGTCCTGCACATTTTGTGGTTTTGTAGGTTACCTATAGTTGCTTTATATTTTTTGTTGATAATCCAAATACAATTTTTCCCATTATGTTTTCTGGCTCGTTATTGCTGTTACAAAAAAAAAGACACAGACTTTTAAATGTTCATTTCATACTTTATGACCTTACTGAACTCTCTTCTGTTCCAACATTTTTTCAGTCAATTCTTATGGGATTTTTAAGAAGATATTTTCTGAAAATAATGATTTTCTTTTCTCTTTTCCAATAGGCAGAGGTCATGCTCTTCATTTCTGCTCTGGTTCTCATTACATTGGCCTGAACTTCCAGAACAATACAAAATCACAAAATCAATTTTGATCTCCCAACTTTGATGTTTCTCTCTCCCCAGCCCAGCTCCTAAATATCCTCCTTTTCCTGGCATTTGAATTTGACTCCCCTTAGTGCATTCCAGCATTTCTCTGTGTCTTGGATAAGAGCCCCCTTTTCTAACACTCATCCCATGGAACTTCATCCTCTAGTCTGTCCAGGTGTACCAGGCAGGGTCGCCAGATAAAATTGAGGACACCCAGTGAAAACTGAATTTTAGATAAACAACAAATACGCTTTTAGTATAAATGTGTCCCATGCAATATTTGGAACACATTTATACTAAAAACCTATTTGTTGTTTATCTAAAATTTAGATTTCACTGGGAATCCTGTGTTTTTCTTTGGTAAATCTGGCAACCCTAGTGCCAGTTCCAATTCTGAAGCCAAGTTCACATCTGGGATCACACATCTCTGTGCACATTTGTCTATTATCATTTCTTTAATATTCTGCTATAATGATATGTTCATTTGCTACTTCACATCCTCAGACGCTACTGGCAGCTGATGTATCCTAGGCATTTGGTTGTTAAATGAATTTTCAAAATGCATGAATGATGGCAAGCAGATCATCAACTATTGAGTATTACTGGAACACATGAACTGTAAAATGTTTTGAGGCTTGAGCAGAGGAACAAACAGGTGTGACTGAGTTTACTAACTGCCAAAGAATCCAAGAAAAAGAGAAAAGTACAGCCAGTTTTTAGAATTTTCAAAACGGGAATTTTTTTTAATTCAGAAGATAAGTGAATATATGACTTTATCTTTTTATTATTAGAAAGAACCATGAGCACTGAAATGGAATCAAGAGACCCAGAATCTAATTCTGACTCTGCCATGAATTGGCTATTTGGCCATGCACAAGTCACTTCAACTTCCTGATTTTAGTTGCTTCATCCGTAAAACAAGACCATTGCAATAGGAGTGGTTATCAAGCATTGTTTCAGTGGTGGGGTCCTTAGAAACGAAATACGGAGAACCTCAACATCTAATGCAGATAAAAGAGAGCAATTCTATTTGAAGAAGATGCAGCAAGTCCAAGAAGGTCCCCCAACTCAACTCCCCCTTGCCCTTCGGATGGCCCCTTAAGGAACTCTGTAGAACATTGGACACCCTTGGGCTGTACAGTCTTCAAGACCAGCGTCCCAATCTGCTTTGACATATGTACATGGTACCGTAGTATAATAATCAGGTACAGATTACCTGAGAAGATATAGGCATATAGATATATAGAGAGTAACATCTCAAGTAACCAATGCTTGATATCTACTCTTGATGCTTCTTTGATGAAGCAGAGGCAATCTATTAGTCTGAAGTTATCCCAATCCTCTATAGCTACAGTCTCATTTAATGAAAATAGTCATAGCAATGATCAAGGTCATCAGAAGATTCTGAAGCATTACATAAAAAGATTAATTTCTGTGGCATGCTAGATTTCTCCTTGCACCTCTCCAGAATAGCCCCAGTGGGTGGGACTACTGCAATCACCTTCTAATGGTGGAGCCCTCACAGTCCAATCTCTTTGCCTCCTCAAGAGTGACCCTTTCTAAATGACCACCCCATCATGTCACACACATTGCAGCCTTCCCACCATTACTGTTGCCTTTCATTGCTCTTAATATAAAATGAACAGCCTTCAGTGAAACTCACTCAGTCCTGGATACCTCTCAAGCACTCTCTCTCTAGCCAGGATGCTCCTACTCAAACCCACCATAGTTCCTCCCACCATCAAGCATTTACATCGCTGTTCCTCTACCTAGAAAACTATTCCCTTCTCTCTTTTCCAAGTTAACACCAACTCATCTAGCAGACCTTTGTTTGAGCACTCCTTTCTCAGCTGTACGTAGACTGCCTTATTGTACACTGTCATAGTGGCCCATATCCTCACAATCACTTGTTATTGTATATCCATGCTTGTTCATATGATTGTTTGATTAATGTCTATCTTCTTTACAAAACTATAAACTGTAAACCCCATAAAAATCCAGCAGCACAGTGTCTGACATGTAATGTATCCTTAATAAATACTTATTGATTAAATTACTTATGAGATAGAAAAATGTGTTCATACCTTTTGCAAAGATTTGCCACAAGACTTAAGAACTAATGAGTGCTTTGGCTGATCGAATGTTATTTGTGAAAAAAACAATTGAGCTATTCAGTATATCTAATTCTCTATATATCTGTAATTGTTGTGACTTAATGTTTTATTCATACATTCATACCAGCCACAAGTAGGGAAAGGTTACTCTAGCGTTTTTAACACAGAAAATTTAATAAAGTATTTTCACAGGGGTAAAACCACTGAAAAACTAAATAGGAGACCATAAGGCAACTGGCAAATTAGCAATAGCAGAAAACTACTACTACCCCTGCACTGGAAGAAGAAATAAACTAGGGCCATCCAGTGGGCACTGAGACGATGGTGGGAGGATATGTCCATGGGAGCCAGAGCACAGAGGAAAAACTGCTTCTGCCAGAGATGCTTCTGGAGGCAAAGTGCAAAGGGCAGAAATGTCCTATCTTCCCCATTCCTCCAGTCCTTTAATCTTTTCCAACCCTTTTCCAGAGGCCAGAAGGCAAAGTAGCCTGGGAAGTGATTACACTTGATATACAACAGAGCAGGGGGAGAGTTGGAAATGGATGTGAGCTCAAAGAAACAGTAAACCCTCATGGTACCCAAAGTAAATTATATGATCAGCAATAGTATCACATCCAAGAGTTACAGAATTAGTACCTAACTGATTAGGAAGAGTCAAAGACTTTCTCCTCCTCAGCCTAGCCTAGAGTAGGGCTTTCCTAACTCGTCTCCATGCCTCCAGTCTGGGTGGCCTTTGTATGGTTACCAGCATAATCTTCCTAAAACACTTGTATGCACAGAGAGGACACTAGTGGGGGCCTTCTTGGGTTCTACACAGTTTGTGGAATATTGAGGAAGCTTCTTATCCTAGCATTGCTGGCCTTCCAGTCTGCCCCTACTCTCCTCTCCAATTAACCTATGTATGATGAACCAAAGAAGCCCATACATCACCCATGCTGTTCCTGTTCCATTTCCCCCCTCCACACCCTTTTCACCATTCACCTATTCATCTTTTGGGGACCAATAAATATTCTGCCTCCTCCAAGAAGATATCCTTGATTTCATCAGCTCAGATGAAATGATTCATAATGGAAGAACGTGGATTTGTATAGGGGTAGATTGTCCTTCATAATAGGGGGGAGATACCATGAAGTGTCCCTATATTAGAATATTATGGAACTGTTCAAAAAGGTTTTGAAAAAAATATAATGATGCAGAAGAATGCTCATTATCACGTAACTGTAAAAAGTAAAAACTCAAAACTGTATTTATAATTTTTTAAAATACATACACATGTATACACACATAAAATACTAATGAGAAATGTTAGCTAAAATGTTAACCCTTATTATTTTGGGGTCAGGGAAATTTGAGTTACTACCACTGTTGTCTTTTTAGATTTCTGTGGTATCTAAACTTTCTGTAACATGCTCTGCTTTTATTATGAAGGAAAATAAATAAAAGATACAATGAATGTGGACTTTGGATACACACAGGCCATTTCAGACCTTGATGAATATTCTCTCTCTTAATTCATACCATGATGTAGGTAATCTACTGTAAGTTTCCAGGCACATTTTTTATTTTTATGAATATATCATCATTCTGAAGGTCTCCCTAAGTATCTAAGATCTCCACAGGACATACATACATCTTAGGCCTTTTCATCCCCAGTGCCCCAAATTGTAGTGCACACATCCCATACTTTTAATAAGGGACATAATGAAGACATCTCTTTTCCCCTGTCCGTCTCCTGTGCCCATTCCCATCCATCGTCATGGTGATGCTCCCCTCCTGGTGCTTTTCTGACTGCCCTAGCCAAGTCTAGGCCCTCAATATTCATTCCTGATCTCTAGGACTTTGATCTCCGTAGCCAGTCTCCAAGCCGCGCGTCACACTGTGTTCAGGTTCATTTTCCTAAAACATGACCTCAGGGACTGAGGGAATGCCCACCATCTTGAGCCGGACTGGTTGCCATACCAGAGGGCAAACAGAGTTTCCAGAGTCTTGCCTCAGCAAATAAATGAGCTGTCAAGGAAGTAACTTCCTGCTCTTCATGTTTGCTCTTTACTCATTGGCTAGAACTAGTCATGTGATTTCATTCATGTACAAAGGAGTCAGGAAGTCAGCTCTCCATGTACCTAGAAGATGGAGAGTCAGAAATGTTGGCAAAGAGTGTAAGTAACTATTATGAGGCTCAGTAAAAGTTGGATATTGGTTTAGAATACAAGTTAGGCATAATCTAGCCCGGGGCATCTATTTTTATAAAAAAAATATATAACTAGCAAAGGAAGCTCGTAGTGGGATATAAATTGGGAGGAAGAGGGGCAAGAAATGGGCAAACTTTCAGACTATGCCTGATTTTTCTCTGAAATGATATCTTAATGGTCCCTCTTAGGAAATCAGGCACTGTTTATTTTATTTATTTATATTTAATTAATTAATTAATTAATTTTTTAGAGACGGAGTCTCTGTTGCTCAGGCTGGAGTGCAATGGCACGATCTCGGCTCACCACAACCTCCGTCTCCTGGGTTCAAGTGATCCTCCTGCCTCAGCCTCCTGAGTAGCTGGGATTACAGGTGCCCGCCACCACACCAGGCTAGTTTTTGTATTTTTAGTATAGCTGGGGTTTCACCATGTTGGCCAGGTTCATCTCGAACTCCTGATCTCAGGTGATCCATCCGTCTCAGCCTCCCAAAGTGCTGGGATTACAGGCGTGAGCCACCCACACCCAGCCTATTTTTATTTTTGAGACAGAGTTTTGCTCTGTCGCCCAGGCTGGAGTGAAGTGGCATGATCTCAACTCACTGCAACCTCCGCCTCCTAGGTTCAAGTAATTCTCCTGTCTCAGCCTCCCGAGTAGCTGGGATTACAGGCGCCTACCACCACGCCCAGCTAATTTTTGTATTTTTAGTAGAGCTGGGGTTTCGCCATGTTGGCCAGGTTGGTCTCGAACTGCTGACCTCAAGTGATCTGCCCACCTCGGCCTCCCAAAGTGCTGGGATTACAGGCACAAGTCACTGTGCCTGGCTCAGACACTGTTTATGATCACACATTACGGATTGGAAACCACTGTCATAATGTAGACATTTCAAAATCAATGTCAAACCCTTTTGGTGAGCTTTGCCCCTGTACCTCTTCCCCATCCGTAATCCCAGCACCACTGGTTTTAAAAACTTTGTATTGGCTGGGTGCGGTGGCTCACGCCTGTAGTCCCAACACTTTGGGAGGCCGAGGTGGGCAGATCACGAGGTCAGGAGATCGAGACCATCCTGGCTAACACAGTGAAACCCCGTCTCTACTAAAAATACAAAAGAATTAGCCGGGCCTGGTGGCAGGTGCCTGTAGTCCCAGCTACTCGGGAGGCTGAGGCAGGGGAATGGTGTGAACCTGGGAGGCGGAGCTAGCAGTGAGCCAAGATCGCACCACTGCAACTCCAGCATGGGCAACAGAGCAAGACTCCATCTGAAAAACAAAACAAAACAAAACCTTTGTATTATACCCTCCTTGGCTCCATTCTCCTAAATCAAGATTTCCTTGGCTGCAGAAGGAGGCTTGCAAATCACTGTGATTTCAGGACTGAAGAGTTTATTTCTCCGTGGTACAAAGGGGTGACTACCCAGTCTTGTTCCCCAAAGTGTTCTTCAGATCAAAGACATTAGCTGAGCTACTGAAATATTAATTAGCCGGGTACAATTGTCAAAAATTAGTTTCTGTGTGAACCAATTAAAATAATTGGGAGTTGTCAGCACTTCTAAATATTTATAAAAGTTGATGCAAATATTTATTTACATATCATCTGTTTGCAATTTTTATTTCTCCTGCTCTCTGCAAAGTTACTCATAAGCCGTTAGATCCTTTCTCTTGATACTTAAATTAAAACCTAAACTTATTCTACTCAACTGACAGAAAGCTAAAATATTTTTGTTTGAATTCATTTGACAATGTGTGTTTTTGGCAGTGTGTTTATATTCCTCATTTATAACGAAAAGTGATACTATAGCCATCCCTTCGAGGAGAAATTTCTGATTTTTTTTTTCATAGCCAATTCATTCTATTTTTCCATGTGGTATTCATTAAGTCATTCTCAACTTTGTTGATTTTCATTATATCTATAGAGTGTTAAAATTTCTTTCACACTTCTGCAATTGGTTAGCAATATTAGGCCAGCTTTGCTTGATATCTTTTATTGTGCATCAAATCTACACTAGTCCTGAAATATCAAGAAATGTCAGAATCTCTTGGTTAATAATCCCTTCCCTACAGGAGGAGTAATCACCCTTTCCTCTTCATACATCCCTTATCAGATCACAAGTCTCTTCATCACCTCAAAGCATGCTTCCATCCACATTTTCCCTGCCATTTTGAAATTTATTTTTCTGCTTTTCCTGTCTTTGAGAAATAAAGATCCTCCTGACTTTATAATGTTAACATTTGCATTAAAATACTTAAAGTTGATAAAGTTTATTCTTCCTATTATATATTAAATTTAAATTCATAATAAAAAATTTTGGAGAAAATGCCCACCACTTACCAATAGCCCTAGTGTACATTTCAGTGTATTTCCATTTATAGTTTTGTCTATATATAGTATTTTATTTGTTATGTTTTCATGTAATGGTCATATTATTATCTATTCAATTTTCTTCTGCTTTATTTTCCATTATATCATGAGCTTTTCCTCCAAGTAATTACACCTGTTCATAAAGTTCTCCCCTCCCCATGGCCCATGGTTACATGATAGTCCCTTAGTAGATGGATGTATACAGTTTAGTTGAGCAGTCTCTTACTAGATTTGAGAAGCACAGGATGGAGTTTGTTGCCTGAATCTAACTATTCAACCCCCCTTTCTGCTGGTAGGAAATATGTATGGAGAATGGCAAAGAAGACAATGGGATGGAAAGTACCAGGCCCCCGCTGTGGTTATCAGCTATGGATCACAGTGTTATCTGGGGGAGAAGCGTTGGCAGAAAGATCTGGAAAAAAGAGAAAATGTTTTTGGTTTCAGTTTTGTAAGAATGCCGGTCTAGCAATCGTGACCTGGGAGCATAATAATTGAACATAGAAATTTTGTGCCAAGCGATATGAAGAAATTAATACTATCCCCGTGCTTCCCATATCCTTTGGCAGGAGATGGGGATGGGCCCATGCATCCTGTGTCCTTTCTCAGAGAATGGCCCTTGAGACACTCCTCTCTACTTGCAAAATTAAAAAATTTCAGTGGTGGCCTGTGTCTCTGGGTCTTCTTGTGGCTCAGTTCTATGCTATACATTTTAATGTTTTTAATTTCCATTCCAGGTTTGAGCCCTACGTGTTGCCCCCTCCTCAATGCTCAATCAAGGGTAGGTTTTTACAATAGCCGAGCATCCTCTACCTCTCAGAGCAGAGTGCTCCAAGAGGGACAGCCCCCTGTCTAAGCAAAGTGCCTGGTTGTGCCTTCCCCAGAGTTTCAATCTTGTTCTACTTTTTATATTTCTCCATCTGCAGCAGAATCACAGGAGGCAGTGTCTATTGTCTTTGCTTCCTACACTGGAATTCTGTAGACTAGTGCTTCTCAAAACGTGCCCCCTGGACAGCAGCATCAGCGTCACCTGGGAGTTCATTAGAAATGCAGATTCTCAAACTGCCTGCAGACCTCTTGTGTCAGATACTCTGAAGCTGGGGCCCAGCAATCTGGATTTTGACCAGCTCTTCAGGTGATCCTAATGCACACTGTGTTTGAGAACCACTGCTGTAGTCATGTCTTTGAGTGATGTGCCTCCTCTGCTGGCATAGTTATCTCAACAGATCTTCCAACTGAAGCTCTTACGGATGCAGCTGCAGCTGGCTTGCTTAGGTAGGCATTCCATCCTTTACCACGTGCTTTTCCTTTCCTTGGTCCTTAAATCTCCAGGCCTTGAGTGAATTATGCTACTTCACTGATAGCCAGAACATTCATCTCTGCCACCTTCATTCCTCTTGCAGTGGCAAATGCCTCTGCTGTTTCATTTGTCTTCTTTCTCCACTCTTTTCAAACAAACTCAGCTGTTTGTAAAAGTGTAATATTCCTCCTAATTTGGCTCCCTCCCTTTTCCATATGTGGTGCTAATATCTTGGCTGGATCATAGCACCTCTCTCCTTTTTCTTTCTCTTTCTCTTTGCTTTCATCCCCATTCATTTGTTTTCATCATGACACTATTCCAGATTTTGTCCTTTTAGATCCTCCTTAATAATAGATGTGAAGCCAGTAACTTCAGAAGCTGCCAAAATATCCATAGTTTAAGCAAATCTTGTCCACGTCCAACTCTCCAAGCAGGATACTTGTACCCATCAGCGCAACATCTGACTGCATCTGGACTCAAATATTATAGCCCAGACTGGCTTTACTTAGACAAGATTTCTATTTTTTCTTATTTGAGACAGAGTCTCACTTGCTCTGTCACCCAGGCTGCAGTGCTGTGGAGCGCGATTTTGGCTTGCTGCAACCTCCGCCTCCCGGGCTCAAGCAATTCTCCTGCCTCAGCCTCCAGAATAGCTGAGACTACAGGCACATGCCACCAAGCCTGGCTGATTTTTTATATTTTTAGTAGAGATGGGGTTTCACTATGTTACCTGACGAATGCCAGGCTGGTCTTAAACTCCTGACCTCAGGTGAACCACCTGCCTCAGCCTCCCAAAGCGCTGGGATTACAGGCATCAGCCACCATACCCGGCCGTTAGACAAAGTTTCTCAATCTCAGCACTAGTGACGTTTTGGACTAGATAATTCTTTGTTGTGTGTGCATTATAGGATTTTTAGCAGGCAGTAGCTTCACCCCCTCCCTGCCCCTCAAAATCCTGATTATCAAAAAATGTCTCCAGACATTGGCAGCTGTCCCCTGGGGGTAAGGTGCAAAATCTCCCTGGGGAAAGCCAGTGCCTTAGTCTATCTCATTCTCCCTGAACCTTCCATTAGAAGATTACCTGCATGCAGTTCCTCATGATATCCGCTGATCCTGCCTCACTGCTATAATAACTGTGTCATCTTGGCATTAGTGAAATAATCCCTGAAAAATTTCACTGTGATCTTCCTGGTCATCCTTTATAGTCCAATACAAATTTTATGCCCCTATTCAGTGTGGCTGTCCTATTCCTCAATGCAGCAGCTTTAAGAGTACATCTCCTAGTAGTCCCCCACATCTGGACAATCTTTCAGGACAGAGGTCTCCTTTCTTTTCTTTCTTTGCTTGTTGGATGTTTAGGCACCAGTCATGATGCCTCTTTTATTTTATTATTATTATTCTTTTTTAAGACAGTCTCGCTCTGTCACCAGGCTAGAGTAGCACGATCTCAGCTAACTGCAACCTCTGCCTCCCAGGTTCAAGCGATTCTCCTGCCTAGGCCTCCCAAGTTAGCTGGGACTACAGGCGCATGCCTTTAAGAGTATTTAAAACTTTTCAGGTTTATATCATCCAACCTAGTCTCTAAAATAACATTTTTCCTAAAGAAGTAACTCCTTTTCTTCCACTCATTAAAGCATCTTCCATCATTTTTCTTTCATTTCCACCAGCTCATGTTCTAAATGCAAGATCAAAGCCTGTGGTTTAAACAATTCCATTCTTCCTTACCTCTCTGAGCAAATTTACCCTAGTGCTCTTATCCTATTGACACTATTTCAAAAGATAGAGAAAGAGGAAATCCTTTCTAAATTGTTCTATGAAGCCAATATCACCCAAATACCAAAACCAGGAAAGGATATAACAAAAAAAGAAAACTACAGATCAATATCCCTGATGATAGGATATCAATAGCATAACAGCACTAGGGTAAACTTACTCAGAAGGTTAAGGAAGAGTGGAATTACCCTAGTGTCCAGAAAACAGCTTTTTAAATATACTTCTTAGCTGAATGCCTGAAGAGAACAAACCAGGGGCCCCGATTCTCTTTAACCATTATCTGAAACCAGGTCTCCTAAATCACAGGTCATAACCAGATATGCATTTAAGAAATAATATCTTATATAAGAAATAAGCTGTATTGTTTTTAGGAGAGTGACTTTTTTATTATTTCAATAGGCTTTTGGGGAACAGGTGGTGTTTGGTTATATGAGTAAGTTCTTTAGTGGTGATTTCTGAGATTTTGGTGCACCCATCAGCCAAGCAGTGTACACTGTACCCAATGTGTAGTCTTTTATCCCTCACCCCTCTCCCACCTTTTCCCCTGAGTCCCCAAAGTCCATTATATCATTCTTTTTTTTTTTTTTTGAGACAGAGTCTCGCTGTGTCGCCCAGGCTGGAGTGCAGTGGCGCGATCTTAGCTCACTGCAAGCTCCACCTCCCAGGTTCACGCCATTCTCCTGCCTCAGCCTCTCCGAGTAGCTGGGACTACAGGCGCCCGCCACCACGCCCAGCTAATTTTTTGTATTTTTAGTAGAGACGGGGTTTCACCGTGGTCTCGATCTCCTGACCTCATGATTCGCCCGCCTCGGCCTCCCAAAGTGCTGGGATTACAAGCGTGAGCCACCGCGCCCGGCCTGTCCATTGTATCATTCTTATGCCTCGTGTCCTCATAGCTTAGCTGCCCACTTATGAGTGAGAATATACAATGTTTGCTTTTCCATTCCTGAGTTACTTCACTTAGAATAATGGTCTCCAGTTCCGTCCAGGTTGCTGCAAATGCCATTAATTCATTCCTTTTCATGACTGAGTAGTATTCCATGATATGCGTATTATAGATAGAGAGATAGATAGATAGATAGATAGATAGATAGATAGATAGATAGATAGATAGATAGATAGATAGATAGATAGATAGATAGATAGATAGATAGATAGATAGATAGATGGATAATGTATGCATCACATTTTCTTTATCCACTTGTTGACTGATGGACATTTGGACTGGTTCTATATTTTTGCAATTGCCAATGGTGCTGCTATAAACATGCATGTACAAGTATCTTTTTTGTATAATGACTTCCTCTGGGTAGATACCTAGGAGTGGGATTGCTGGATCAGGATGGTTTATTGACTTTTAGTTCTTTAAGGAGTCTCTACACTGTTTTCCATGGTGGTTGCACTAATTTACATTCCCACCAACAGTATAAATGTGTTCCCTTTTCACCACATCCATGCCAACATCTATTATTTTTTGATGTGTTGATTATGGCCATTCTTTTTTTTTTTTTTTTTAGTAGAAAGGATTGGTATTTAACTTTATTGATGTTACAATCAATATAATTTTCTCATATCTTATCTCTAACAGTAAATATTGATTTTTATTCAGCATAAGTGATTTTCTTCTCAAATTTTAATATGCTTGCTAATATAATGTATAATAATTATTATATTATATGTTTAAGAAATTTACTATCTTTTACATAATTGTTTCTATCCAATTCTTTTTCTATATCTCTCTTCCCCAGTCCGGGCATTCCAACAGCTAAAAAGGATTGAAACAAAATAGAAATATTTTTGAACACAGTATATGATATAATATACTAAGATTTAGCATCTAGATAATTCCAATCTATGAGGTTATAAAGCAAAATAGTTGATGATTTCAATGAGTATTATTATTATGCCTGTAATTTTAAAAACCTTCTGTATACAGTGGGTTTGAAATAAAAATATGACACAAGAAGTGGGGTGGTATCATATTGTGGTTTTGATTTGCATTTCCCTGATAATTCGTGATGTTAAGCATTTTTTCATATGTTTGTTGGCCATTTGTATGTCTTCTTTTGACAAATGTCAATTTATGTCCTTAGCCCACTTTTTGATAGGATTGTTTTTTTCTTGCTGATTTGTTTGAATTCTTTGTTGTACTAGTCCATTCTTACGCTGCTATGAAGAAATACCTGAGATTAGGTAACTTATAAAGAAAAGAGGTTTAATTGACTCAGAGTTCTGCATGTCTGGAGAGGCCTCAGGAAATTTACAATCATGGCAGAAGGCACCTCTTCACAGGGTGGCAGGAGAGAGAATGAGTGCCAGCAAGGGAAATGCCAGACACTTATAAACCCATCAGATCTCATGAGAATTCACTGTCACAAGAACAGCATGGGGGAAACTGCCCCCTTGATTCAATTACCTCCCATCGGGTCCCTCCTATGATACATGGTGATTATGGGGATTAAAATTCAAGATGAAATTTGGGTGAGGACACAGAGCCAAACCATATCCCTTATAGATTCTGGATATTAGTACTTTGTCAGATGTATAGATTGCAAAGATTTTATCCCACTCTGTGGGTTGTCTGTTTACTCTGCTGATTATTTCTTTTGCTGTGCAGAAACTTTTTAGCTTAATTAAGTCCCATCTATTTATCTTTGTTTTTGTTGCATTTGATTTTGGGTTCTCGATTATGAATTCTTTGCCTAAGCCAACGTCTAGAAGGGTTTTTCCAATGTTGTCTTCTAGAATTTTTACAATTTCAGGTCTTAGATTTTAGTCTTTAATCCATCTTGAGTTGATTTTTGTATAGGATGAGAGATGAGGATCCAGTTTCATTCTTCTACATGTGGCTTTCCAATTATCCCAGCACCATTTGTTGAATAGGGTATCCTTTCCCTACTTTATGTTTTTGTATGTTTTGTCAAAGATCAGGTGATCGTAAGTATTTAGCTTTATTTCTGGGTTCTCGGTTCTGTTCCATTGGTCTATATGCCTATTTTTTTTTGTACCAATACCATGCTGTTTTGGTGACTGTGGCTTTATACTATAGTTTGAAGTCAGGTAATGTAATATCTCCAGATTTGTTCTTTTTGCTTAGTCTTGCTTTGGCTATGCAGGCTCTTTTTTGGTTCCATATGGATTTTAGGATTGTTTTGTCTAGTTCTGTGAAGAATGATGGTGGCATTTTGATGGGAATTGCATTGAATTTGTAGATTGCTTTTGGCAGTATGGTTATTTTCACAATTTTTTTTTTTTTTTTTTTTGAGACAGAGTCTCGCTCTGTCACCCAGGCTGGAGTGCAGTGGCACAATCTCGGCTCACTGCAAGCTCTGCCCCCTGGGTTCATGCCATTCTCCTGCCTCAGCGTCTCCGAGTAGCTGGGACTACAGGCGCCTGCCACCACGCCGGGCTAATTTTTTGTATTTTTAGTAGAGATGAGGTTTCACCGTGGTCTCGATCTCCTGACCTCGTGATCCGCCCACCTCGGTCTCCCAAAGTGCTGGGATTACAAGCGTGAGCCACCGCGCCCAGCCTATTTTCACAATATTGATTCTACCCATCCATGAGCATGTGATGTGTTTCCATTTGTGTCGTCCATGATTTCCTGCTGCAGTATTTTGTAGTTTTCCCTGTAGAGGTATTTCACCTCCTTAGTTAAGTAAATTCCTAAGTATTTTAATTTTTTTGCAGCTATTATAAAAGGGGTTGAGTTCTTGATTTGATTCTCAGCTTGGTCACTCTTGGTGTATAGCAGAGCTACTGATATGTGTACATTAATTTTGTATCCTGAAACTTTTCTGAATTCACTTACCAGTTCTAGGAGCTTTCTGGATAAGTCTTTAGGGTTTTCTAGGTATATGATCATATCATCAGCAAACAATGACAGTTTGACTCCCTCATTACCAGTTTGGATGCCCTTTATTTCTTTCTCTTGTCTGATTGCTCTGGCTAGGACTTCCAGTACTATGTTGAATAGAAGCAGTGAGAGTGGGCATCCTTGTCTTGTTCCAGTTCTCAGGGGGAATGCTTTCAACTTTTCCACTTTCAGTATAATATTGGCTGTGGGTTTGTCATAGATAGCTTTTATTACCTTAAGGTATGTGCCTTCTATGACGATTTTGCTGAGGGTTTTAATCATAAAGGGATGCTGAATTTTGTCAAATGCTTTTTGTGTGTCTATTGAGATCACCATGTACTTTTTGTTTTTAATTCTGTTTGTGTGGTGTATCACATTTATTGACTTGCAGATGTGAAACTATCCCTGCATCCCTGGTATGAAACCTACCTGATCATGGTGGATTATCATTTTGATATGCTGTTGGATTCTGTTAGCTAGGATTTTGTTGAGGATTTTTGCATTTATGTTCATCAGGGATATTGGTCTGTAGTTTTCTTTTTTTGCTATGTTATTTCCTGGTTTTGATATTAGGGTGATACCGGTTTCATACAGTAATTTAGGGAGGATTATCTCTTTCTCTCTTTTGGAATAGTGCCAATAGGATAAGAAATAAGCCATATGAAGAAATCCAGTTTGAGACCAGGAGCCTGTGGGCAGACTACATGAATGAGAAGGTTAGTCTTTCAGCAGTCCTCCTTGAGGCTATGCAACTCCATACAAAAGAAAAAGGAACCCAGGTTGGATCAGCTGAGCTAGTAGTTCCAGTGCCTAGCACTATACCCAAAGGCCCAAACCACTCACTCTAGTTCTCTTTATCTTGCATGGAATTTAGCTGGAGTCTTTTTGCTACTTGGTCCAAATAACACAACGTTGGTCTCAGCAGCACATTTACTACAAGCCATTGCTACCAAAGCAAGCCAGAAACTAAGACTGGCATTGCCCATTCATGCTAAAGCTGTTCACAATAGCGGTACCAAGAGCAGCAGCCTCACATCTGAGTTCTTTGTGTTTATTCTTAAGGTTTCCAGGCAGTGCACTAACTTATTAGGATTGAGATGCTAATCCTTCGCCCCCTCTTCTTCACTAAATGGTATCAAAGCATCAACTTTATTGATAGCTAGGGAGTATCCAGTAACTTTAAAATACAAAGCAGCTGGGAAGCTTGACTAAAGAAGCCAAACCAGGGTTTCTAACTACCCTTCTCTGAACTGAAGAGCCTGGAGCTGGCACCAGAGCAATGTGACTCAACCATCCTGTCACACGCTGAAAAGCTGGCCTCAAGAGAGCAGGTCCCTGACTTGCAGCATCAACACAGGAACCCAGGTCTCTGTGCACACAAGAGCAGTGGCTGTAACCAGCAAGCCTACCACTGTAGAAACATGGCCCACACTGGATGTCTGGTTTTGCACAGTCTAGTAAGACAATCTCCTCCTGGACAGAGGAGAAAGTAAAAGGGTGAAGAGAGAAGTCAGTCATTCTCACTTCACATCCCTCACTCATGTGTGGGAGTGTGGAAGCCTCCACCTCAAGGAAAACAGAGGGAGGCAGGAGGCAGGAGAAACATTTCTCCCTCTCCATCTATTTAAGCTATCTACACCTTTCCCCTGATTTAAGAAAGCTTTGCTATGTACCAGGTGCCATCCTAAGTGCTGCCCATAGAGTAACACATTTCAACTTTCTAACAATCTTGGGGGAAGACTAACATGATCTCTGGTTTACAAAGGAAATTGAGGCTGCAGTAATTTGGGATTTCAGTCCACATAACTCTTACCCCAAAAGCTGTTCTTTTTTTTTTTTTTTTTATTATACTTTAGGTTTTAGGGTACATGTGCACAATGTGCAGGTTTGTTACATATGTATCCATGTGCCATGTTGATTTCCTGCATCCATTAGCTCGTCATTTAGCATTAGGTATATCTCCTAATGCTGTCCCCGCCCCCCCACCCCCCACCCCACAACAGTACCCGGAGTGTGATGTTCCCCTTCCTGTGTCCATGAGTTCTCATTGTTCAATTCCCACCTATGAGTGAGAACACGCAAAAGCTGTTCTTAAAGCAATAAGCACATGGCTATTTAATATATGCTGAAATCCCTTTGAGTTTCACTTCAGTTCACTTAAACATTTCATATGTTAGGGATCGTATTGTGCCCAGGGAGGCAAAGGATGGGAGGACAGTCCTGAAGACTTGTTATTAATATATATCCACACATCCCAAATGGGCATTCTCATGTCCCAGGAAGCAAGACGGTAGTACGGCAGGTTTAAAACTAGGGTGTCTCTTACTCCAGATATAGGTATAAAAGATGGATTGAGTGACCTCAGTGGCAATTAATTTAAAACATTTTAGTATTAATACAAACTAGAATGTATTTGGGAGCTGAAGCACAATTAGCCTGTATTTATTAAGAGAATACATCAGACTTCACAAAAATGTGGGGAGGTCTCTTTGGCATATCCTCAAACCTCTGGGGACGTGCCTTTAACTCACCTCTGTTGTAGAGCTCTTTTAGTAGAAAACTTTTAGAGGAACAAAATATGCATTAATAAGAATACATCCAAGATACACCGTGATGATCTCTGTCTGAGATGGTGAAGCTTGAGGGGCGGAGGGCATCAAGAAAAGCTTCGCAGAGGGGCTGCTGCCTTTCTAAGCCAAAATTTGTCAAAGAGTAGGAAAAGTAAGTTTTGAAAATAGATAAGCCAGGAGCGTGGCCTGAGATAGTTACATCTCTGAGATTACATCTTTGTATATTGAAAAATGGAATGATGCTCCCCATTGCACAGGTGATTTGGAGATTCAAATTAGATAATGCGTATGCCTCATACATACATGGTTAGCAAAAAAGAATGCTAGTGTCTCCCCCCGTCATTCTGTCTTCAACTGCAGCTCCCACTAACTCCTCATTCTCTCTAACCTGGCTTCCACTCCTTCCACTCTGCAAAATATCTTTCTCTAAGATTTCCCCTGACCTTTCCATCACTAATCCCAAAGGCTACTAGTGAGCCCTCATTCTTCTAGACCTCTGGAATATTTAACCCACTTGTCCTCTTCAGCCCATTTGAGTCTATTTCTCCTAATGATTTCCATTATCTGCTGCTGTTGTCCTCTGTGGGAAAAAATGGGCTAACATGCAAACAAAAAATATACAGCTATTAAAAATAAGGATGTATAGCAATGTGTACTGATATGTATAACCCAACTGCCCCAAGGCCTCTAGCCTTTCGGGGCAGTAACCCTTTCCTTTCATAACCGAGTTAAAGAAATAAGTCCCCATCCACATAACTGGAGGAAATCCACCCACTTTTCCAATATCTCTGAGGATTTCCTGCATGATGCTTATGTTCACTTATGATTATCTATCATCCTCATCTCCAGACTCCTGCCTCTGGTATAGAGTCACCTTTTGTGGCCAAGTAAGTTGGGCTCTGTACAAGGAAGCTGTATACTTTAGCCCTGACTGGGGATGACCCTGGAGCAGCAGAACACCGTGGTTAGGTGTGAGAGCACCACACTGCCTGAGTCCAGATCCTGAATCTATCGCTTGCCAGCTGTGACTTTGGGCATTGTATTTAACTTCTCTGTCTGACCTTCACCACACCCAGTTTCCTCATCTGTAAATTGAGATGAGAATAGCACCTACCCTACAGGGTTATTGTGTGAGAAAGCCCACTACCCATAAGGTGAGCAGACACACTGAGAAGGCTGAGATAGAGGTGAGTTTTCTCAACTTAAAATAGGGGTCCAGAAAACACAACGAAAGGGACAAGAACAGGAAGATGGAGGGGCATGGGCCCGAGAAGAAAGAATCTGATTGAGACAGGAAAGAAGGAGCTCAGGGTAGCCCAAGCATAGGTTTTTCACTTGGCAGAGGAGGTACGATTCATGTAGATGAAGGAATCAGAAAGCTGCAAAACTAGTTGGGCACAGATAGGGCCAGCTCCATGGGCTTGCACTCAGTGAAGCCACACAGGACTCTGTGCTCAGTTTAATGCTCTGCTGTCACTGTCTTGAAATTCTTAATAATTTTATAACATGGGGCACCATTTTTTCATTTTTTCACAGAGCCCCACAAATGATGTACCTGGTCCCGGGCACAGGTATCGGTGCCAGAGGCAGCATGGGTGGGAGGCTGCTGGGCAGACAGAATTGTGTTGCTGGAGAAGCCTAGAGGTTCATTCACCTCACTGCACTCTATTGAATAGCCATGATGTGTTGAATATGCTAGACACCGTGGAGGGTAAAAAGATGAGTGAATAGTTGCCTGAGTTCATGCTCCGATTCATAAGGAATTCAAGCCATTTACTCTCCTGTTAGAGGAGTTTTAGAGCAGCATCAATTGAGGTCATCTTTTGTGAGAAAGAACTTCAGTGTGGCTTTTTTTTCCCCCAAATTTCATGTATGTAAGCTTCATAATATTTTGTAAGTGGCCTCAAAGAAAATGTTCTATTAAAACTGATGGCTAAATATGTAAACACTGGTCATTGATAAGCTTTCACATTATCCACGGCAGTTTTAAAAGCAGATCCTTTATTCCTTGCCAAAAACCACCACTCTGATGTTGGAATAACTAATCCTTGGAAATTTATTATTTAATTATAACATTTGGACAGTAGCCTACGAGACATGAAAGATTTCTGTGAGTCCTTATTGTCAACTGACAACTTGGAGTTAGAAATTTGAAATATCTGAAAGTTGAAAATATTCAGAGTCGGATCACAATGACGTCACATAGAAAAGATTTGAATATAAATGGAACTTCAAGGCATCATTGGAGAGTCTTTAGTCAAACAGCTCTTATTCTGCTTTTTTATTCTAGCAGGGTTATTACATTGAAGTGGCTAGTGCAGAAATCAAAGACCTTTCTAAATGTTGATGTCAGTTAATTGGAGAAGGGTGATTTCCATAGATGATATGCTCCACTAGAAAAAGCACAAAAAATGGGAGCCAAAAGACCTAATTCTATTTTTTAAACAAGGCATACTCCTCTGTGCCTCAATTTACCCATCTGTAAAGCAAGGCCTCAGGTGGAGGACCCCACCTTGTTAATGATGCCGCTCTTTAGGTGAAACTCTGCCCAGATCAGCCTGAAGGGCCTTCCTGGCCTTCTACACCTCAAATTCAGCATCCCATGGGATAATTAAGCTTACTGGGAATTCTAGTCAGAGAAATAATGCTCAATGAAGGAAAGCTTCTATTGTAGGATGTGAAATAAAAGGAAGAAAAAGGAAAATGTAAACAGAGAAGATGACAATGGCGCAGTCAAAGCTTATAAGCTTAAACCCCACCCTTAAAATCTCTGCAAAATCCTGGGAGATAACATTCTCTCACCCACATCAGGACTTTAGGACAAGGGAGGAATCTTACTCTGCAGAACAGTAAATAATTTAGGATTGAATATGAAGTATCCCTGTCTTTAAAGGACCTCCCCCCATCCTTCCAGCCAGCAAAAATTTCACACTGCCCTCCCTTCTCCAGAGATCTCACCTCTCTACTGCTCAACAAACTCCCCCTAGCTGACTTTAGGAATTTCATCCCTCTCACTGTCTTCCGTAGCAGCATTTGGTTCCTAGACCACTGATTCAAGGTCTAGACCAACTGTGCATTTGCTAAGTCAAAGACCGTTTCCCCATGGTTTCACTTTCAGTGACTCCAAAGTGTTAGCAGAGTTCTTCAAAATTCCACCGCATTATGTTGAACGGAATGCATAGAGCAGTGGTTCTTAATTGAGGAGGAAGGGCCCAGCAATTGTGCCCCTCCAGCAACATTTGACAGTGTTTTGTGACTTTTTTGTTGTCACAAATGACGAAGAGGATAATACTGGCATGTGGCAGGTAGAGGCCATGGACACTGCCAAATATCCTACAATGCACAGAACAGCCTCCACAACACAGAATCAATCAGGCCCCAAATGTCCATAGTACTAAGGTTGAGAAACCAATATAGAAATTTATTTTCCCACTGTTATGAGTAAGTTCATCTCCCCTTCAAAGGCAAAGGAAGCTAGTCCGTTTAGCTTTTGAATAATAATTTTTTTCACCATACTGTGTTTAAAAATAATTTGTACTAGTCTTTCCCCAGTTAAGGGGTTTTGGGTATAGAACTTTTAAATGATGTCTGTGTTCCCTGAAGAATAATTAGTGACTTCTAGATTTCTAGCACTATTATCTCTAATAGATTTACTTGCTAGGATCTCAACAGTTACATGTCCCAGTGGCTCCGCAAATTCAACGTGTCTAAAACTACTTTGGCCACAGCTATAGCTTAGAATTTCATCCTTTCTCACCTGCATTCTACCTCCTAGTGAGTCATTAGATTCCAACAAAATCTTCTCTCATATTGCTCATTTCTGTGGCTAACCATATCAACCACCCCATTCTCCAGGCGTCACCTAATCCCCTATTCACATGCAATAGATCACCTGGTCCTGCGACCTGTTTCTCCTTAGCCCCTTCTCTCTCTCTCTCTCTTTCCCCCCCTCCCTCCTTCCCTCCCCTCTTCCCTCCCCTATATTACTCCTCTGGTTCAGTTCCTCAACACAGATATCTGGGTTAATTAAATAAATCCTTCTGACTATTCCTTTATCCAAGCTGACCTTCCTAAAATCCATGCTGTACAAATCCATTCATATTTCTTCCCTATTTTAGGAACTTTTAAATACATTTCTTGGCTTTCAGAATAATGTTCAACCCTTTACCTGGCTGAGATAATCTAACTCTTGCTTGTCTCTGTCCCATCTCTTTTCACTCTTCCATGTGGAATTCTTTGGTCTAACTTTTTTGAGCTACTTTGTGTTACTTCAGCACATGCCCTGTCTCGGGGACTTCACACATGCTGTTTGCAGCAAAGAATATTCTTTTCCACCTTTTCTTCTTGCCCAACACCTAATCATCTTGAAATCTCAGCTCTGACATGAACATCACTGCTCTGGGAGAGTGTCTCTGGATCCATCCTTCATCATGTGTGTCCCTCAAATACCCTTGGAATAAAGGGTACTTTCATCACATAAATTTGTGACAGTCTCTCTCCCTGGAATTCATACCCAATATCAGAATATTACAAGTTCTGAAAAAAGACCGCCATAAAAAGATTTATTGATCTTTGATCCAATGTTCCCCAAACTTACTTGAACATTTAACTTATTTTTTCTGCAAACCTATTACCATCTTTTTTTGGAAAATTTTGCCTTCATCTGATTTAGGAAGAACTTCCTTTGCTCCTATAGGTACCCCAGGCATAGGTCTATTACAGTACTTTTCACACATCCCTATAATTACAGAGTCATTTTCTAATAGGTCTCATATACAATAGACTGACTACAAATGCCTCAATAATAAAATAATCACCGTGTTTTTATCAGCATTATACACCCAATACCTAGAACACATTTTAGATGTCTGATAAATATTTGATAAATAAATACATTATTGGACAAAGGACAATCTAGTTCATTGCTATTAATAATTCACCCATGTTAAAGAGTAGGTGCATTTTTTGTTTGTTTTTGTTTGTTTATTTGTTTTTGATACACAGTCTCACTCCTTCACCCAGGCTGGAGTTCAGTGCTGTGATTTCAGCTCACTGCAACCTCTGCCTCCTGGGAGCAAGTGATTCTCCTGCCTCAACCTCCCAAGTAGCTGGGACTACAGGTGTGCACCACCATGCCTGGCTAATTTCTGTATTTTTAGTAGAGATGGGATTTCACCGTGTTGGTCAGGCTGGTCTCGAACTCCTGACCTTAGGTGATGAACCCGCCTTGGCCTCCCAAAGTACTGGAGTTACAGGCATGAGCCACTGTGGCCAACCAATATAATTGTTTTGATAAAATATTTTAATATTCAAGATAGAATATAATTTATGATATTGACATGCTTTCTGAGAGTGCCATGTTTAAGTGAATTTCTTAATGTCTTTATCCTGAAGATAAGGGTTTATGCTTGGTCTGGCTTATAATCTGGGATTGGCATGGAAATCTTTTTATTGTTTTGGGAGTCAGTTTTTTTATTTGTGGCTGTTGTGTGTTTTTTTGTTTGTTTGTTTGTTTGTTTGTTTGTTTTTGAGACACAGTCTCGCTCTGTCGCCCAGGCTGGAGTGCAGTGGCGCAATCTCGGCTCACTGCAAGCTCCGCCTCCCGGGTTCACGCCATTCTCCTGCCTCAGCCTCTCCAAGTAGCTGGGACTACAGGCGCCCGCCACCACGCCCGGCTAATTTTTTTGTATTTTTAGTAGAGTCGGGGTTTCACCGTGGTCTCGATCTCCTGACCTCGTGATCCACCCGCCTCGGCCTCCCAAAGTGCTGGGATTACAGGCGTGAGCCACCGCGCCCGGCCTGTGTTTTGTCTTTTAAGAAGACCACAACTAAAGACCACAACTCAATTGTGAGTTATTTGGGGTCATTTTCTGCCCCAATGGCGGCTACTGAAACCAGTACAAACTGTCAAAGCAGTTTCATTAAAGGTATTAGGAGGTCCTTGGCTTTTTAATATTAAGCTCAAATCCAAAATGACCTTAAAAGGTAGTAACATTGAAGTCAGAAAATCTGTATTCTAGTTCAAATCACTTGTAGCATGATTTGGAGATGATCATTAAATCTCACTGATTCTTGTTTCCTCCAGTAACTTAGTATGCTGGTAAACTTATTCTCTGTCTTCTGAAGGTGATGTGAGAATTATATCAGATGATCTATGGAAAAACTGTGTAAGCTTGAAAGCGTTCAACAAGGTACCCCCAAATGAAATGCCATCCCCTCAAAGGGGGAGCTCATCACTTAGTGATCACTCTCATACTTAATACAATACCTGGAAAAAGAGATATTCATAAATATTGAATTAATGCAGATAATAAAATGATAAAACAGTAACCCTGAAGCTATGTTAATGCAATGGGAACAAAAACAAAACACATTTAAATATTGTACTAGTCCAGTCTCCCGTTATCATAAAGAAATACCTGCTGG
The DNA here is from genome assembly GCF_009828535.3 of Hylobates moloch. NCBI lineage: Eukaryota > Metazoa > Chordata > Mammalia > Primates > Hylobatidae > Hylobates > Hylobates moloch. The sequence continues at coordinate 2,739,537 of NW_026652285.1, forward strand.
GCGCGGTGGCTCACGCCTGTAATTTTAGCACTTTGGGAGGCCAACTTGGCAGGTGGATGGCTTGAGTACAGGAGTTCAAGACCAGCCTGGGCAACATGGCAAAGCTCCATCTTTATAAAAAAAAAAATACAAAAATTAGCTGGGTGTGGTGGGGCATGTCTGTAGTCCCAGCTACTCGGGAGGCCGAGGTGGGGGAATCACCTAGACCAGGGAGGTTGAGGCTGCAGTGAGCTATGATTACACCACTGCAATCCAGCCGGGGTGACAGAAACTCTATCTAAAAAGAAAGAAAGAAAGAGGAAGGGAGGAAAGGAAAGGAAGGGAAAGGAAAGGAAAGGGGAAAGGGAAGAGGGAGGAAGGAAGGAAAGGAGGGAGGGAGGGAGGAAGAAAAGGAAGGAAGGGAGGAAGGGAGGGAGGGAGGAAGAAAGGAAGGAAGGAAGAGAGGGAGAGAGGGAAGAAAAGGAAGGAAAAGAGGGAGAGAGGGAAGAAAGGAAGGAAGGAAGGGAGGGAGGGAGGAAGGAAGGAAGAGGGAGGGAGGGAGGAAGGAAGAAAGGAAGGAAGGAAGAGAGGGAGAGAGGAAGGAAGGAAGGAAGGAAAGGAAGGAAAGAAAGAAGGAAGGAAGGAAAGAAAGAAAGATGGAAGGAAAGAAAGAAAGATAGACCTGAGACTGGGTAATTTATAAAGAAAAGAGGTTTAATTGGCTCACAGTTCTGCAGCCTGCACAGGATCATGATGTTAGCATCTGCTCGGCTTCTGGAGAGACCTAAGGAAACTTAGAATCATGGCAGAAGGTGAAGGGGGAAGCAGGCAGGTCACATGGCCAGAGCAAGAGCAAGAGAGAGAGAGCATAAAGATGCCACACACTTTTAAATGACCAGAACTCATGAGAACTCACTGTCATGAGGACAGTACCAAAAGATGGTACAAAACCATTCATGGGAAATCCACTTCCATGATCCAGTCACCTCCCACCAGGCTGCATCTGCAACATTGGAGATTACATTTAAACATGAGATTTGAGTGGGGCACACATCCAAACTATATCAAATATATAAATATATGCCATATTTATACATCTGCTCGTATATATGCCTATTGATGAAAGGCCTGAAGTAGATGAAAGGTGACCAAATTATGAAAATTTATAAGGAAAATTAAATGTCAATAAACATTAGAATCAAACAGAACCTTATATGATGTACAAGAAATTAATACTTTTTTAAGAAGTTCAGTGATAGCCAGATATGTCTATACCAAGAGCAATTTTAAATGGTTAAAAATACATTCAAATATTCTTATAGCAATCAAGATATACAGAAGTCCAAATATAATTTGAAGTGGTTGGAAACATGGATGAACTTTACCTGAAGAAACTCTCTCCCAGCTCTCTGCAGGGGTGACGAAGCGATTTCGAACACAGTTATCTGTAGATGGGAAAAGCTAAAGCTCGGCCCACATTTGTTTGCAGTACAGGAGTCCCTGACACCCTGGCTTACAGGTTTTGGAGGTGGTGGGCAGATTCAGCCATTGGTGGGCATCTTCTGGACACCATCATTTACAGGGCTGGGGAAGGTGAGGGCACTGAAGCCTGGGAAGGTGCCTGCCTCCCAGGAAACAGGGAACACAGGCTCTTTTTCTCTTCAGTCCAAGGGGCCCACCCCATAGAGCCTACTGCCCTGTGTGGAAACTTGTAAGAAATGCAGAATTCCAGTCCCCACCCCAGACCTTCCAAATCAGAATCTGCTTTTTAGCAAGGTCCCAGGTGATCCGTGGACACATTCAAGTATAAGGAGCACTAGCCTTAGTGGTTGTTCTCAGCAGGACTGCTTGCTTTAGATGTATGGCTGGGGAGGAGCACGAAAGACTCTTTTTGTGTAACACGAAGAGACTTGCCACACACTGCACTTGCCTGGAGGATGCTGAGAACTTGGAGGCTTCGCCTGCACCCTCAGTTGAGGGGTCCTAGCCTACCAGCCTGTCCACCAGGAAAATATTCCTCCTTTGCCTCTCGCAACTTGCAGACCCACTACTAGTTAGGAGACCCCAAAAGCCTGCCTACATGTGTGCTGAGGACTTATTTCACTGTAATGGGTCAGAAAGATCTGGATGTTTGCAGACAAGTAACAGTGAGGAGAAAAAATGCACAAGGCATTGAAGATGACTCAGCAGTTTGAAGGAGGAAAGAACAACACAATCAGAACAGGTGGCTCTCTGTGAGATAGTCTTAAAGAAAGAAAGACAAAGGACACTAAAAGAATATAATGCAAATTCCTAGGGAGACTGGGGAAATTATTACAAAGGAATGATCTAGAAAAAGAGAGTTCTTGAAACTCAAAAATATTGCTGAAAACTGAATAAGGCATCTTGAAGTTCAGGTGGAAGATGAGCACACAGAGAAGAAAAACTCAAAGAAATGGAAGTTATGCATGCTAAGTGAAAAATACATATAGAGGACACATCTTATTGTTGATAGAGGGTGAATAGTTCCAACCTTCTTGAAGAGTGATTTGCACAACCCATCTAACATTAAGCTGCATCTACCCTATTATAAAGTACTTGCAATTCTAAGAACTACTTTAGAGTATAAGACCACACGTCTAAAAGCACATGTTCAAAATGCTTGGTCATTACAAGCCCACTGTAATTGCAAAAAATTACTAACAACCTAAATGTCTATGAATATGGGATTAGTTAGGACATGTCCATAAATGGAATCCTACTTAGCCACTAACAAGAATAAGGAGATCTCTATACAGTGACTTGGAATCTGTGTCCACAAAAATGTCATTAAGAGGATAAAAGCATATTATAGAAAATTATCTAGCATGACCTTGTTTTTGTTATAAAAATTTTCATGACGTAAATATCTATGGATAAAGGTTTATATGTGCATGCTTTCATAAGCATAAAAATATTTAGAAGGATACCCTCACACGCTGTTGATAGAATTGCTTCTGGAAAACGGGGGTGTTGGGCAAAGTGTTCACTTCTTTGTGTGCTTCAAAATAAATCTGTGCAGTTCTGAGTTCTTTTACTTTATTTGAGTGGGTTTTAAAATATTTTCTAAATGTTTGATAATGAAACTTGCTTATTTAGATTGAAAATATTTTTAACTGTTAAAAAGCTATAAAGAAATCAAAACACAAAGAGTCATTTATAAATAAGCATGCTAAGTCAGTGGAATGGTTCACCAAGGCCTCAGCAAAGGCACAGAGTCAAGGCTAGGAAAAAACAAAAAACAGCCAAATTCCAATACCGTAGGAGAAGCCATTGGCAGTGTTTATAAAATTAGTAAAATACGAGTGAGGCCAAGGGATTAAAAAACAACTGTGAGCAAAATTATTAGAAGTCATGAAAAACAATCTGATATCACTTTTTAAAGTTGCGCTCATTGCGGGTCAAATCAGAACCCACAAAGACAAAAGAGGTCATGTGCCCTGATTATAACCATTTAAGGAACTAGTACAGAATATTTTAATCCAGTGGATGGTACAGTTCTTTGTACAATACGTTTTCAGTTTGGACTTAATGAAGACAACATAACTGTCACATAGTAAGCACTAGGATTGGACAAGTTCTCTTCCAAATGCTTTATATGTATATCCTCCAATAAGCACAATAATCTTAGGAGAAGTACAGTGCTACTCTTCTTTCTATTTTATAGATGAAGGCCTTGAGACTTAAACAGATTAAATAACTGGTCAGAGGTCACACTGGAGGTTGGTGGAAGAATCGAGACTTGAACTCCTGGCCCTCTGACATTGCTTCTGCCCCCAGAGTGGGGGCCATGGGCAGAGCCCCTACAACTCTTGACATCACATCCCTATGCCTTCATCACATAGTCTTGGCTTTTAAAGAACACTTGATCAAAGCAAAGAGGAGATACACTATTCATAAATTATTTTTATTATCTGATAACTGGCATATTCTATCTTAAATAAAACCTTCATTCTTAAATTAATTTCACAGATAATTTAAGTGGTTACCTATACTCCTGAGAATCAGTGGGATAGAGAATAGGTAGTCCTACCATAGCATTAAGCAAGTAAGTAAAATTAACATAAAATAGACAACTCAAAATTCAGAATAAGAGTACAGTAGCCCCTCATCTCAACATTCATAATCTTGAACATAGAGAAACTAGATTATTGTGTATCATAAAGAGGAATAGGTATATAGGAGATTTTACTCCACAGGTTACGTTATACAATTATACTTGCATTGAGGCAGCTTTTTACAAACCATAAACATTTTAAATAACTGACAACTCAAGCCAGATATCCTCATCAGCATAGAACACTCAGAAATTTCTAAGTGATCTTATTTTCTAATGAGTATCAATTGTAGGTTACAGGTGACAACCAGATGGGATCAACCACAGGAACCAGGGTAAGAAGTTGAGATCAATGAATGGTATGAAGAATCCCCTGGTTGGGCACTTGGTTTAAAGATAAGATGTTCTCAGAAGAGATCACAGAGATGTATCCTCAGTGTTCAGCACAGTTCATATGAAAGTGGATTCCAGCAAAGGGACCAAAGAATGTGTCCAAGGGCTTCGGACAAAGTCTGTTCTGTATGAACCTTGCTACTGAATCAGGCACATGTCCTACCATGATCCGAGGAGGGTAACCTGCTGGCCATGCAGATCTTCTGAGGTGGGCATAGCACAGGGCTGAGCCAGAATGTACTTCACATCTCCCCTGAGGTGGGAGCAGAGAGACTAGGCTTCCCTAGCTAAAGTCTTCTGGGATCCACATAAGAAGATCCCCATTTATGATCTCTTAAAGACCTTTGTGTGGTGGGAGAATGGTCTCTGCCAAAGTATATGCAAATAATACAAATGGTGGTCCCTCAAGTGAGCCAGTTCCTCCTGCCCGGGGTCTTGCACTCGGTGATGTTCCCTTGCTTGGTCTGTTCCACACTCCCCATCTGCCTTCTTATGTCCTGTTCTAGTGTCAGAATAATTTCTCCCTAGGGTTATTATGTGGAATAAACTGCTCAGTACATTAGGAGGTTCTTGATGCATTAAGCACTCCATATTATTAACTATTATTATGAAATATTAATTTTTTACCAGATGCAAATAAAAAATATTAATTTTTTATTTCAATGCTTCCCCAAATTAGACTTCCTTGACCTTTCTATCTGGATCGATTACCCAATTCCTTCTTCCCTCCTCACTGACCACTGTTGTAACTTTGTGTTATGTTGTGATGTGATCCCTCTAAACTGTCCAGTTGTCCCTCCAACCAGAGGTTAATCACGAGAGGAGGGGATGTGTTATTAGGGCCCAGCACAGTGCCTTGCACATAGTAGGCACTCAATAAGCATTCAGTGAAGGAGTTAATAATTTGAAGGCCTCTCTTTCTCCTTTAAGAATTCAGATTTTTCTTTGTCTGTTGTGGAAATAAGCTTCAAAAAAGCAGAGGTGAGTTTTTATGTAACTCTGGTCTGAAAAAGCACACCGCCACAGTATGCTTAACTGCTTGATTTATTTTGTACCTCAAGAAAAATGATCAGTAACATTGAATTGAATAGATACATAATGCAGTCTCAAGGACATCCCTGAATAGTTTTCAAAGTAATCAATGATATTGCTGTGAAAATGTTGCCCAAATGAAGAGTTCTTGTCTAATGAATCTGTGAAGTAATAGAAAGATAATTTTCTTTGTGAATACTTTTGTGGCCAAAGAAGAACGCATTATGTGAGGCAGCAGTAAAAACTTTTCTCAGTAGGTGAGAATGTTCCAAATTTGTTTCCTAGCAACAAGTACTTCAAAGGAGCTGAAGGGTACACAATTTCAGAAGAATTTTCAGTGCACTTTTTTTATTTGGAAGGGCAAGGGGTGGGAGGAAATGTGTGTCAGGCTGTGATCAGAACAGTGTTCCAGTTAGTGCCACATGTGAGATCTTGTTGGGTCAAACTATAGAATAATAACTAACAACTAATAATAATAACTTCTTCCAGTTAGTGCCACATGTGAGATCTCGTTGGGTCAAACTATGGAATCCATCTAAGAAATTCAGTCCGATAAAAATGTATCAACCTCTTACCTGTATAAAGAGGAATTATCTGTATTATTTATGGGCCCAGAAATTTAATAATTTAATGATTTGTCAATCCATGAGCCCCACTCCTAACCATCTTCACAGATGGTAAATGAAGAATTACGTGGCTTGCTAAAACACGTAGAGATTTTTTAATAAGGATGTTGATTGCAGATATTGAATAGTTGGAGGAATGAAAATTGGAGAAAAGCAATCTGGAAGAGGAATTTGGGATAAGGGTACAGCTTTGACTGTCATAAATAGAGACATCTTACCCAAGCAAAACCTCCATAGCTACCTTCCCAGCTCCCATTTCATGGATTTATCATGTGTTCTTAATTTGGTTTTACAACTTGGCCTTCTGATAATAATAATAACAACAGTAACAACGCCAGGTGGAATTGGAGAGAGTGCTGGAGAGAGGAAATACGATAAGTCTGGTTGGCTAGTTCAATGGCTTAAGACTTTCATCATTTTCTTGCTTCTGGTTCACACTGACACGAGGAGAACTTTATCTAACTATTCTATATATATTATTTTATTTAACCCTTATGGCAATTCTTTGAAATAGCCATGAGTAATATTTCTATCAATCTCAGAGCATTGAACCAATTTGCCCAAATCACACTATTATTAAGAAATGGCAGAGCCTGGAAAAACATTGGTCACTGAAGTAACTAATCTGACCTATCCAGATTACGGGTGGTGTGGAAAGATCTTTCTGTAGGTCTGAGGACACCATGATTTGAGTGCTTAGTCTTAGAGATGATCTGGAATCACTTGAATCTCAGAATGCTAATAGTTCATATCAATCATAGGGACTTTCCTGCCATTTCCTATTAAACCTACTACACTAAAAAGTACCCCTTTCAATATAACCACAATAGGTCCAATCAATTATGGATTTGGAAGCAAGCTGAATTGTCTGGTGGGCTGCCACACTGAACAAATTGCCTGCACAATTGGCCTTCCAAGCATAGGCACAGTCTAATTGTCCCTCCCCTTTCACCAACATCTTGAATGAAGAGAAACTTGGCATTGGTTTCAATCCCCCTCCTCGAATCTCCCACAAAAGCTTTCTATTTCTTGGAAAAGAAAACTGTCCATTTATCCTAATAAGTATGAGTTGAGAAAACCATAATCTTCAGGAGAAGTTTCATTTAAAGAAACAACGTGTCAGAACTTGGCCAACAAGAACAAGGTACAATGTCAGTGTGAACCAGAAGCAAGAGAATGATGAGCGTCTAAGCCATTGAATGAGCCAGCCAGACTTACCATGTTTTCTGTCTCCAAGATTGGACCTGGGAGACAAAGTGAGCATCAAGTAGTCTTGAAATTCTAGGACACTAAGGAGCAGGGAGCTGAGCATGTGATGAGACACAGCAGCTAGCATGAATGTTTTCTTTCTGGGCTACAGCCTCCTGTATCCCCAAGAAAAGTCTCCCAATAAATATATATTCTTCTGTAGGCTAGGCTTCTCTCTCTCTTTTTTTTCTGTCAGTGGCTTCGAACGTGACCCCTTTTTCATTTTGAATTGATTACTGTACAATTTTTTAACATTCTTTTTTTCTTTCTTTGTTTCAGAGGCTACTCTTTAAAGACAGGCATTTTACTTGCAGCAAAATGTAAGTACATTTCCTCCTTGAAATGGTATCTACTTCTCAGCTGTAATTCCTAAAGCCTCCTAATCTTTAAGGCTCCCATCTCACATTGCTGCATTTTTAAAGTCTGGCTCAACACACACAGCCAATCTAACATTTCATACTGTTGATTTGTATAACGTCATGGAACATTTCAGAAACCATTTTGGAGGCAGATTGAACTTAATTGTGGTTGTGACAATATTGCATCTAAAGCTAGATAAAAGTGAGGAGTAAAAAAATAGGCAGTTTATATATTATGACCATGTGACACTAAACATTTAAATATTCAGTTCTCTCAAATGACTAATTTATTACTCTTTTCCCAGTTGCTCCTCACCGTGTAGTCACAGACTGTTTCTTGTTTAACAGCGTGGTAGTAACCTTAATAATTCCTTCCTGCGTGTACTGCGTTATGGCCACTCTATAAACCAGTATTCTCTCCAGAACTAATCTCCTGTGTATTATGTTTCTTTATTCTTAGTACTTCCAGTGTCTATACCTAAATTACAAATCCCCTCTATTCGGAACGACCAGATAAAATTATAGCAGATCTGAACTGGGAGTTCTGAGTTTTGTCTTTGGAATTAGGGTGATTTTTTTTTCTTTTTTAATGAAATGAAGGTAAGAATAATTTTAACAAAGGAAAAAAAGAAAGTTTCATATGTCTCTGGTGTAATTTAATAATATCCAATTTCCAAAAGCAGGAGGTAGATTTCGCTTTAGTATAAAGACCCTAGCTGTTCAAAAGTAGCTCAAAATGTAGTAAGTTGCTTGTCACTAAGCAAGTAATCAACAACTATAATGTAGATGGTTGAGTCATGTACCCTCATGGAGGATACATCAACTTCTAATTCATGTAGAATTTCCAGCAGAGAATGCATCTCAGTAGTCACTGAAGCATTTAATTAGACATTCTAGTACCTATCAGAATCCAAAGGGTACAGTTGAATTATATATATTATACATGTTCTAATAAATTCTCTTGTGAATCATTCAGTCCCTGAGAAGATTATGTGTTCAGCTGAACTGCAGGAAAAACTTAGTTTTTATTGATTTCCCTGGATGATGGTTTTTTGTTTGCTCTCTAGAATAAATTGATCCCACTGCTATGCATCAAATATTCAAGCGTTAGCACAAAAGACATTCACTCTCAAAACATTCAGAGTTAATATCAACGTATTAGGCATTCACTGATATTTTTTAAAATGTCAATCTCTGTATTGTCTTGCTTTAGTCTTTATTGCATTATCAAGACACCTGCATGCTATGAATGTTTTAAGCAGCTTTTACCAAGAAAGTCATGTTAGATTTTATGAGTAGTCTCCTTTTCATGTGCTATCATGAGTATATTGTTTGTACAAATGTTAACTTTTGACTGTATTATTTCTGTTGAACACAGAAAGCCGTTCAGGGGAAATTGCCTATGTTTACTTTCTTGCATATTCATATTTGGTAGCTCTTTACCATACTGTTACTGCCTATTTAGGTTTACTAGTATTTTAAATGAGTTAATGTTAAATACCAAAAGATACTTGGTATATATTAATCGTGAAAATTTGATGAAGGGCAATTTAAGGCAGCATTTTAAGTCACTGTATGTAAATTTAAACACCTACGTGTTACCCCAGGATGTCTTTATCAAAATTTCAGTTGAAAGCACCCTTTATCTTTCAGACTGCAAAAAAAAAAAAAAAAAAAAGGGTCGGGGGGGTGGCTGTTTTACTTTAGAGGTCTCAATTTGTGATTGTTTTCTTTTCACATTTTTTTTTCCTCAGAAACATACAGGGTACTTAGTGACCTATTTCATTAGTAAATATTTTGAGAAGGAAGCTTGCACTGGGATTATACACAATCCAGACAACATGGATCTACCCAGCTCCCCAAGCAATCTCTGAGCAACTGGGGAAAGGTTGGTCGGACCCATGGAGTCATGGAAACATATTAAAATCACCAGGCAATCTTGACCTGGGTTCTTTTTGGCAGCTACATTGAACCAGCCCCCCTCTGGAGTTGACATTTTGTCCTAATGATGATTGTATTATTCAGCCAATACAGATGGAAAACGACCTAATCAACGTTCCATTCAGCCAAGGCTTAGATCTATAGTGAATGACAGGAGACTTAAGTAAAGGTCCTGGAAATGTATATGCAACACATAAAATCCCAACCCACGGATGGAGGACAGCTTTAGCCAAGTCAGGAAAATATGCCCCCATAGAGGAATAAGGCTGGGCGATGGAAGGAACTCAGGAGCAAAAATCAAAAGGCTAATGGCTAAGTCCCAGTTCACTCCTTCAGTAGTATGATTTGGAGTATGTTACTTAACCCTTCGGTTTCAAAGTATCTTTTTGGGGAAGGAGAGAGGAAGGAAGACATTTTCTCCTGACCCCTTCAAAGGGTTGTTGTGATAATCACATGACATAATGTTTTGGAATAATTTTACCATCTAAAAATGCTTTGTATTACCAATAATCTTATTAAATTATTGGAGACCATCCCTGTTTTAGTGGGAGTCCTTGGGATTCTGGTGGCAAGCTTTGGGCCTTCGAATTAATGCTACACAATAGAAGAAAATAGAATACCACTGGGCCAGGTCAGTGGTCTAGAAGGACTTGCACCCACATTCTTTTGTTTCTTTTCAACTGCTCATATTCTTTAGGACCACTGCCCCTGATGGAAGAGAATCATCTTCTGGGTGGTATGGGTGAGAAAGTTGCCAAAGAAACCTGAATTATCCAGAGGCCTATAAAATGCACAATTGCTTTTTAAGAGGCTTGGTGATATCGTGTGTTCCTTTCGATTTTTGGCAGTAACCATTTTCTGCAATTTGTGGTTTTGCAATTTCTCTTTTCACAGACAACACCCTGGCTCTCATTCAATGCCCCATTGGTGGGGGTGAGGTGGGGAAAAAGAAAGATTCCCTGGGGCCCTGACTGCTCTGGAAAAAGAAGGACATGTTAATAAGTCAGAAAAGAACGCTAGAGACCAGTGGAAGCTGGTTGGTTATGGAGGAAGAAACAACTTTTAATAAATTGCATGGTATGGCTAGGATTTTAGCTGAGGCTTTCATCGTCTGGGCAAAGACCTGTTCTCTTAATTCTTCTTGCCTCTCCACTGAGCTTTGTTTGGGTTACAATGTCAATCTTTTTTCTTCATTTTTTTTTTCTGTATTCAACAAGCCTAGAGCAGTCTCTTTCACTGGCTCCTTGGCCTCTTCTAGAGGGATTTTCTTTAAATATTCCATCTCTAAGTATCCATTTGCCAATTACATTAACTTGGTTTGTGTAATTTAGCTCAAGATCTTTGCACCAGAATTTTTTGCCCTCATCCTGGGTGCCTTTTCTTCCCCTTCCCTATGGCTTTAATGTCCTTTGCAGAGGAGGTCTATGACCAGCAAAGCAGTACAGGGATGTAGCATTTATCTAGGCGAGAGTGATTTGTTCTGTTTCTATTCATCGCCTCTGGAAAGGGTTTGCAGACTTTTGTTTGCTTTTTTATGGCTGCTAGGCACTGTGCTGAAGGATTTAAAGTTGCATCCAGTGTTAACCTTGTATTCTTTCTCTGTTCACTTTTTTATATCAAAACAGTCCTCCGTTTCCCATGGAGAGGATTCCCAGGGCCTATGCCCATCGTTCTTGGGCTTTCCATGCACAAAGGCCACATATTTCTTCTCTTGTCATAACCTAAATGTCACTGCTTCTTGTACTTCTAAAAGGACAATAAAGGTAATTGCTACTCATATGTTAATTACAATCCCCCAAATTTCACATATTTTGGGAAAATATGATTTTACTGTGTGTGTGTTGTAAACGTTTAGGGAATTACTTCTGTTATGGAATCATAAATCATGGAACTTTAATTTTGGAAGATGTTTTCAATATGATACAGTTCAGCAGCCCGCCCCTAGCTGTCCTCACAATATCTTCTCTCGAAGCCCTTCCTCTATCTCATATGGTAGCCTAATCCATTTTTTAATAGCTCAGTATTCAAACTTTCTTTCGCTAACCTGAGATAACCTCCCTCTGACTTTGGGTCATTTGTGCTAGTTTATCCCTTCTGGAGCAGCTCAGAAGAAGTTGACTCCTTCCCCACATGACAACCCTCCAAATATTTTGGAATCTGATCCCGTATACTCTCTGAGTCTTCCTTGTCCAGGCTAAACATCCTCAATTCCTTCAGCCATTCTTCACATGACTTGGTTTAGTTATCCTTTTCCATTTATCCCAGTTGCATTTTTCAACGCTCCTTTTAAAATGTTACAGCCTGAACTGAAAAGAATACTGCTGAGATGGCTGACCAGTATAGAGCTTCTAGAAAAAACAAAAACAAAAAGAAATTCTCATTCTGGTGTGTTAGTTTTATTACAATAACTAAGAGCACATCAAAAATTTTAATAGCACTTTAGTCCTGAGGTTAATCTAAAACCCCTAGATACAAAAGCTGCTACAAAAACAGATTTTTCAGTCATGTATCTTTGCAGTTGGTTTTGAATATGATCCAAAATACATTTATCCATGCAACACTTAGTAATTTCAGAATATAAGTGAGACTATTAGGAGTTTTTTGAATTTAAATTATTTTAAATCCTTTGCCAGTTTGATCTGCCTCTTGGCTTCATTCAAGAGATTGGTAAAGACAGTGAATATCTGGATTTTAAGCTCCTCAAAGGTGGAACCACGTTTTATTCATCTTTGTCTCTCCTGAAATGTCTGTGATATTCTCTTAACTAGATGCTCAGTAAATGCTTACGTTAACTCAATCAACAGACTCAAATACCAAGTAGCTTTCCAACACCCAGACCGGGACCTATCTTTAGACTGGCATCCGTGCTCTTTAGAAACTAAGATAAATACTTAAAATACACTATACTGCTAATGCTTGGCAATTTTGTAGCATTGTAGAGTTAACTAATAGTGCCACCTCAAGGGCTAGATAATCTGAATTCTAATCTTGCTAGACTTTACTGGTTATGTGCTTTAGAGCAAATTAGATCACCTTGTCTGTTCCTGACAAATAAAATATGGTAATAAATTATGTGTATCTGCCTCATAAGGTGTTTGTGAGGCATGTAAATACATGCTCAAATTACGTGTAAAGAATATAGAAAAAATTCTGGTAATATAAAAATAATAATTATAGTAATAGTTGTATTGTTGTTGCTTTTGTTATTATTTTCAATATATGCTAATAGAACCACCCAATCCTGAGGAACAAAAAACAACTTTGATATAACTTGTTCATATTGACCCATATTGACTTCAACTAATAATTTTATTATCAAAACGCTAGTGTGATCTGAATATAACCGACTGCTTCATGGGCCATTTAAGCTCAGCCATGCATTCGAAAATGGAAAATCAAAACATCTAAAAAGATGACAACAATGTACATTTTTACTAAAGCCCTTCAAAGGGGAATTATGTTACATTCCACGGCAAAATATTCTAAAGATCTTCTTAACCCAAATTTCTCATTTTGAGTAACAGCTCAAACATTTTACCATTCTCTCTGTGCTTTGTAAAAACAAAATGTGCTGTTTTGTTCTTGTTTTTTTCTCACTTACCTCTTCTCTCCTAATCATGTCCAGTTCTCCAGAACTACTAAATTACTAGCCTCATCTTTTCTGTCTACAACTGCTCCATTCCCTATATAATTTTATGTGGCCCTTCCAGGTGGCATGTGAAAAGATGTGTATGTTTGCCTGTGTGTACATGTGTGTGTACATTATATATTGTATGCCTAATATATAATATATATTATGACTTTCACTGATATAATAGATGTGTAACAAAATTTATGACTGATGAATGTTGTTTCCATGTAAATGTGGTTGATATTTATATATATGTTAATGAGTAAGACAAAAATGAAACAGAAAAGATATACACCACAGGTCCACTCTTCATCAATAAATGTGAAAAACTTCTTCGCTAAACTGGGTAATAGTTTTGAATACAGTTGAATATTTCCTCAAATTTCCATGTTACTCACAATATGACAGCTATAGACAGAACATTCCTTTTTGTTTAATCTACATTATTAACATTCTCATCACTTTCTTAAACGTAGACAATCAACAAAACAATACATCAAGACTTGGTTGGTAGCATTTGCCAATTTCTGTGGTGTAAATGCTGTTGCCATGGCCACTTTCAAGTTACCAACATGATGTCACTAAATGTGTAATTAGGAAGATGTGCAGTAACACACCTTTATATGGTATTCACACCATACGGATACAAAGCATGCAAATAAACTAAAAAGCATAGGTAATTTAAAATGCAGCAAAATAATTAAGAAGTGATGAGTTTTTAGCACTTATTTCCTTTGGGTTTTTCTTTTTTAGCTTTTATTTTAGGTTAACGGGTACATGTGCAGGTTTGTTATATAGGTAACAGGAATTTGTTATACAGATTATTTTATCACCCGGGTACTATATTGTTACAGGAATTTGTTGTACAGATTATTTTATCACCCAGGTACTAAGCCTAGTACCCAATAGTTATTTTTTCTGATCCTTTCCCTCCTCCCACCCTCCACCCTCAAGTAGGTCCCAGTGTCTGTTGTTCCCCTCTTTGTGTCCATAAGTTCTCATCATCTAGCTGCTACTAATAAGTGAGAACATGCGGTATTTGGTTTTCTGTTCCTGTGTTAGTTTGCCAAGGATAATAATCTTCAGCTCCATCCATGTTCCCACAAAAGACATCATCTCATTCTTTTTTATGGCTGCATAGTATTCCATGGTATATATGTACCACATTTTATTTATCCAATCTGTCATTCATGGGCATTTAGGTTGATTCCATATCATTACTATTGTGACTAGTGCTGCAATGAACATTCACATGCATGTGTCTTTATGGTAGACTGATTTACATCCCTCTGGGTACGTACCCAGTAATGGGATTGCTGGGTTGAATGGTAGTCCTGTTTTTAGCCCCTTGAGGAATCACCAACACTACTTTCCATAGTGGTTGAATTAATTTACACTCCCACCAACAGTGTCTAAGCGTTCCCTTTTCTCTGCAACATTGCCAGCATCTGTTATTTTTTTACTTTTTACTAATAGCCATTCTGACTGGTATGAGATGGTATCTCACAGTGGTTTTCATTTGCATTTCTCTAATGTTCAATGATATTTGACTTTTTTTCTTATGCTTGTCAGCCACATGTATGTCTTCTTTTGAAGTGTCTGTTCATGTCCATTGCCCACTTTTTAATGTTTGTTGTTATCGTTGTTTCTTATAAGCTTGTTTAAGTTCCTTACAGATGCTGGATGTTAGACCTTGGCGAGATGCATAGGTGGCAAACATTTCTCCCATGCTGTAGATTGCCGTTTATTCCGTTCATAGTTTCTTTTGCTGTGCAGAAGCTTTTACATTTGATTAAATCCCATTTGTCAACTTTTGCTTGTGTTGCAATTACTTTTGGCATCTTCATCATGTCATTTTTGTCCATTCCTATGTCCACAATGGTATTGCCTAGGTTGTCTTCCAGAGCTTTTATAGTTTTGGGTTTTACATTTAATTCTTTAATCTATCTTTAGTTGATTTTTGTACATGGTGTAAAGAAAGGGTCCAGTTTCAATCTTCTGCATATGACTAGCCTGTTACCCCAGCACCATTTCTTGAAAAGGGAGTTCTTTCCTCACTGACGGTTTTTGTCAGCTTTGTCAAAGATCAGATGGTTGTAGGTGTGCAGCCTTATTTCTACGCTCCTTATTCTGTTCCATTGGCCTATGTGTCTATTTTTGTGCCAGTACCATGCTATTTTGGTTACTGCAGCCCTGTATTATAGTTTGAAGTTGGTTAAGGTGATGACTCCAGCTTTGTTCTTGCTGCTTAGGATTGCTGTAGCTATTCAGACTCTTTTTTGGTTCCATATGAATTTTGAAATTGTTTTTTCTAATTCTGTGAAAAATGCCTTTGGTAGTTGGATTAAAAATAGCACTGAATCTGTAAATCACTTTAGGCAGTACGGCCATTTTAATCATATTGATTCTTCCTATCCATGATCCATGAGCATGGACTGTTTTTCCATTTATTTGTGTCATCTCTGATTTCTTATTCTTTTCTTTTCTTTTCTTTCTTTCTTTTTTTTGAGATGGAGTCTTACTCTGTCGCCCAGGCTGGAGTGCAGTGGCATGATCTTGGCTCACTGCAACCTCTGCCTCCCAGGTTCAAGTGATTCTTCTACCTCAGCCTCCCAAGTAGCTGGGACTACAGGCACATGCCACCACCCCCGGCTAATTTTTTGTATTTTTAGTAGAGACGTGGTTTCACCATGTTAGCCAGGATGGTCTCAAACTCCTGACCTCGTGATCTGCCTGCCTAGGCCTCCTAAAGTGCTGGGATTACAGGAGTGAGCCACCGCGCCTGGCCCTGATTTCTTTGAGCAATGCTTTGTAGTTCTCATTGTGGATATCTTTCACCTCCCTAGTTAGCTGTATTCCTAGATATTTTATTCTTTTCGTGGCAATTGTGAAGAGGATTGCTTTCCTGATTTGAATCTTGGCTTGGCCGTTGCTGGTGTATAGGAATGCTAGTGGTTTTTGAACACAATTTTGTATTCTGAAACTTTGCTGAAGTTGTTTATTAGCTGAAGGAGTTGTTAGGGCAAGACTATGGGGTTTTCTAGATACGGAATCAGGTGGTCTGCAAACAGGGGTAGTTTGACTTCCTCTCCTCCTATTTGGATGCCCTTTATTTCTTTCTCTTGCCTGATTGCTCTGGCCAGGACTTCCAATACTATTAGGTTGATGCAAAAGTAATTGTGGCTTTTACATTTACTATAATGGCAAAAACCGCAATTACTTTTGCACCAACCTAACACATTGACTATGAGGAGTGAGAGAGGGCATCCTTGACTTGTGCCAGTTTTCAAGGGAAATGCTTCCAGCTTTTGCCCTTTAAGTATGATGTTCTCTGTGGGTTTGTCATGGATGGCTCTTACTATTTTGAGCTATGTTCCTTCACTGAGAGTTTTTAACATGAACTGATGTTGAATTTTATTGAAAGCCGTTTCTGCATCTATTGAGATAATCATGTTGTTTTTGTCTTTAGTTCTGTTTATGTGATGAATACCATTTATTAATTTACATATTTCGAGCCAACCTTGCATACCAGGGATGAAGCCTACTTGATTGTTGTGGGTTAGCTTTTTAATATGCTGCTGGATTTGGTTTGCAAGTATTCTATTAAGGACGTTTGCATCAATGTTCATAAAGGATATTGGCCTGAAGTTTTTGTCGTTGTTGTGTCTCTACCAAGTTTTGGTATCAGGATGATGCTGGCCTCATAGAATGAGGTGGGGAAGAGTTAGTTCCCTCTTCAATTTTTGGAACAGTTTCAGTAGGAATTGTACCAGCTCTAAACACCCACATCTTCTGCATCTCTGTGTACATCTGGTAGAATTCTGCTGTGAATTCATCTAGTCCTGCCCTTTTTTTAGTCGGTAGGCTATTTATTACTGATTCAATTTTGGAGCTCATTATTGGTCTGTTCAGGGAATCAATTTCTTCCTGGTTCAGTCTTGGGAGGGTGTATATGTCCAGGAATTTATCCATCTCTTCTAGATTTTCTAGTTTGTGTGCATACAGGTATTCATGGTAGTTTCCGATAGTTATTTTTATTTCTGTGGGGTCAGTGGTAACATCCCCGTTGTCATTTCTATTGTGTTTATTTGGATCTCCTCTCTTTTCTTCTTTATTAGTCTAGCTAGTAGCTTATATGTGATTAATTTTTATAACAAACCAACTCCTGGATCTTTTGGAATGGTTTTTTTTGTGTCTCAATTTCTTTCAGTTCAGCTCTGATTTTGGTTATTTCTTGTCTTCTGCTAGCTTTGGGGTTGGCTTGCTCTTGCTTCTCTAATTCATTCAGTTGTGATGTTAGTTGTTAATTTGAAATCTTTCTAACTTTTTGATGTGGGAGTTTAGTGCTATAAATTTCCCACTGAAGGCTGCTTGAACTGTGTCCCAAAGATTCTGGTATGTTTTATCATTGTTCTCATTAGTTTCAAAGAACTTCTTGGTATATGCCTTAATTTCATTACTTACCCAAAAGTCATACAGGAGCATGCTGTTTAATTTCCATGTAATTGCATGACTTTGAGCAATTTTTTTAGTCTTGACTTCTATTTTTACTGTGCTGTGGTCCAAGAGTATGTTTGATATGATTTCAGTTCTTTTGCATATGCTGATTATTTTATGTCTAATTGTGTGGTCTATTTTAAAGTATGTGCCATGTGGTGATGAGGAGAATGTATATTCTGTTGTTGGGGACAGAGTCCTGTTGAGGTCTATCAGACCCATTTGGTCCAATGTTGAGTTCAGGTCCTGAACATTTTTGTCAATTTTCTGCCTCAATGATCTGTCCTCAAAAATACTGTCAGTGGAGTGTTGGAGTTTCCCACTATTATTGTGTGGGAATCTAAGTCTCTTTGTAAGCCTCTAAGAACTTGCTTTATGAATCAAGGTGCTCCTGTGTTGAGTATAAATATATATTTAGGATAGTTAGAACTTCTTATTGAATTGAACCCTTTACTATTATGTAATGCCCTTCTTTGTCCTTTGTGATCTTTGTTGGTTTAAAGTCTGTTTTGTCTGAAATTAGGGTAGCAACCTCTGCTTTTTTACTAATTTCCAAATGCTTGGTAGATTTCCTCCATCCCTTTATTTTGAGCCTGTGGGTGTCATTACATGTGAGATGGGTCTCATGAAGACAGCATACCATGAGTCCCTTGTTTTTAATGCAAGTTGTTTAACTGTAAGTTTGAATAATTTAATTTGTAACAATGATTGTGTTTAATAAATAGCTTACAAATTCTTGAAAATCTGACAACTGCTCCCCAGCAAACTGGTATGAATCTAGCATAACACTGGTCCTTCCTCTTTAGAGAGCAGTGAGGGTAGGAAGTGGGGAGAAGAGATTGGGATATGATTGTGAATATTAAGTTGATTTTTTTTTCTCAAGTTACAATTTTTAAAAAATCTGTTTTAGACTTGTGCCAAGATCAGAGACAATCTCCTAAGTCTTCAGCAGGCAGTCTCTACCATCCTTGCCATGAAAATGTTTTCATCTTTAGTATTGATTATGATTCAAAGATTTCATCATTCTATCTTTTCTAAACAATTTTTTAGACTACAAGAATCACAAGTTAAAGAGAATGGGGAGGAGAGGATTGTAAGATATAGGTATTTAATGAAATCCACAAATAGAAAAAAAAAGTTTAGTTGCATCATATTAATCTGAACTGCAGAGCTCCATGAGAAATGGAGAGAGGTTGGTTAATGGCTACAAAAATACAGTTAGATAGAAGGGAAAAGATCTAGTGTTCAATAGTGAAGGAGAGAAAGGTAGTTCACAATAATATGGTGCAATAGTTCAAAATAGCCATAAGCTAACAATTGAAGTGTTCCCAACACAAAGGACAAATGTTTGAGGTGATGGATATCCCAGTTACCCTGATGTGATCATTACAACATTGTATGCATGTATCAAAATATCACTTTCACTCCATAAATGTGTGCAACTTTTTAAATGTATCAACTTTTTAAAAGCTAAAATACATATTTTTTTAAAAGGAATCAGAGCTGCTCTCTTCTCTCTGGGGCCTCATGGTATCACCTACCTCTGTTGACCAGGCCAATCTATTTACTCTCCAGATTGCATATGTCCCAAAATGGCAGCTACAGGCATCAAGGATTAGACATTTTAGCTCCTCTTTCCACTTGGGATATCCACAAGGATTTCTAAACTCCAAAGAAAAAAAATTCACATGGTTCAAGTCTTTTTTTCCTTGGCAGGCTACTGGTCAGCATACAAATGGGGTTCCTCAGATTGAAACACTTGTGGTTCCATTAGATGTGACTCTAGCAGAGTTGTGGGAAGGGATAGGGTCAGAGGAACATCCAGGACTATGGGCAAAGACAGCTTACACATTCGGGAGCTGTGAATAGAAAAACATAATGATTGACATTTTTAGTATAGTATTCACAGGCTTTTTCTTAAAAAGAAGAAGCGTTATGAAATATTTCAAACAGAGGAAAATAATATAATGAGTAACTATGTTTTGTCATGCACATTTAACTAATTTGAGTACATCAATTTTTGGTTCAGATTTTTATAGATTTTAAAGAAATAAATTATTTTAAATAAAATTAAATCTTCATATGCCCCCTTTCCTGATCTGATTCTGCTCTATCATTCTCCCACAAAAAATCACAATCCTGTATGCTTATCCTTGTTTTTCTCTATCAGTGAGCAATATCCATCATTGCTTCATAATTTTTAAGTTTTCATAAATGATACCAAGCCATATGTGCCATTCTGCATTTTTTTTCAGTCAACATTATGTTTTTGAGATTTATCCAACTGGACATATGGGTATGATTTGCTATTTTATCTCTAAATAGTATTCCATTGCATGAATATATTGCTATTTTCATTCATTCATTCATTCATTCATTCATTCATTCATTCATTCTATTGATGAAAAATTAGGTTGTTGCCAATTTTTGCTAGAAAAAAATACTACAATGAATATCCTTGTAGCTTCATGTACCTGGGCAGAATTTTCTCCAGGATACCAAGATGTAAACTTATTGGATTATAATGTATATATCTCATTAATATTACCAGATATTGCCAAATTACCATCCTAGGGTTGGCCAGTTTACATTCCTATGAGCAGGTCGTGTAAGTTTCGGTTTCCCCAAATCTTTGCCAACATGGGCTATTTTCAGACCTCAAAATGTTTCTTCAATATGATGGGAGTAAAATGGCGTGTCATTTTTCCAGTTTTCAATTCCCAAATTTCTAGTGAAATCGAGCACCTTTTAATATGTTTCTTGGTCGTATTTTTGTGAATTGCTTATTCACATATTTTACTATTTTTTAATGAGTTACTATTTTATTTTTATGGTTTTGTATAAGCTAATTATCTCTTCATTTAGTAATCTATTGTATGTTATATGCAAATACATTTTCCAACTCTGTTGTTGGCCTGTTTTTTTTTTACTTTTTGTAGAATAATTTTAATTATAGAGACATTGACATTCTAACATAATCTATATTTTTAAGATTTTCATTTAAGATTTTCTTAATTTCGTACTTTGATGATGTAAAGATATGCTTCTGTACATTGTTATGTAAGTTTTAAAGTTTTGATTTCACATTTGTGTTTTTTATCCATATGAAACTTACATTTTTTGGAGGCTGAGGCAGGAGGATCACTTGAGCCCAAGAGTTGAAGTCTGCAGTGAGCTATGATTGCGCCACTGCACTCCAGCTTGACCAACAGAGTGAGACTCTGTTCTAAAACAAACAAACAAACAAACAAAACAAAAAAAAAGAAAGTTACATTTTGTATGCTGTGAAGTAGGGGGTCTAACTTTATATTTTTCTTACGGAAAATCAACTCATCCAGCATGATGTAACAAATAAATAGCCCATGACTTCCCCATGGAATTGCTATGCTATCTCTATCATGAACTTGCTTTCCATATGTCTGGATCTGTTTCTGAGGAATCTACTCTGTTCAAATAGCCTACTGATCATTGTCTGACCCAAAGGCACATTCTCTTAAAATACTATAGCATTAAATTACAGCAATCTCCCCTTATCCATGAGGAGTAAGTTGCAAGACCCCTAGTGGATGGTTGAAACCGCAAAAAGTACCAAAACCTATACTATATATACTATGTATTTTCCTATGCGAGTGTACCTATGATAAAGTTTAATTTATAACTTAGGTACAGTAAGAGATTAATAACAATTAATAATAAAATAGAACAATTAAAACAATATGCCAGTATCACTAGTCTTGTGCTTTGGGGCCATTATTAAGTAAAATAAGGATTACTTATAAACATAAGCACTGCAATACTATGGATACTCTGACAATCAATCTCATAACCAAGATGGCTATTAAGTGACTAAGGGGCAGGTAGCATATTCAGTGTGGATATGCTGGACAGAGAGAGGATTCATGCCAGGCTGGGACAAAGTGGGATGGTGTGAGACTTCATCACCCTACTCAGAATGTTGTACCATTTAAAATGAACAGTTATTTATTTCCGGAATTTTTCATTTGATACTCTTGGTATAGTGTTTGACCACCGGTAACTTAAACCACAGAAAATGAAACTGTGAGTAAGGTAGGACTGCTGTAATTTTTCATAGCTGACAGGACAAGGTTCTATACCTAGATCTTTTTCTTCAATATTACCTATATCTTCTCTGTCTTTTAATTTCTTGTGTGACTTTTAAGATTGGTCTGTCAATTTCCACAAAAATCACTATAAGAATTTTGATGAAATTATATAGAATTTATATTCAGGAGAATTGGCATCTTTGTTATACTGTACTGTTCCATCCATGGGTATAACATATTGTATAATATATTTAATCTTTTATAAACTTTAAAAATGTTTTATAGTATTCTCTACAAAACTCTGAAACATCTTTTGATGTATTAGTATAGTTTTTTATGTGAATGATCTTTATTCTATACTTTTAAAAATAGTTATTTTGCTATCTGGGAATACAATTGATTTTCATGTTTGATTTTTAATCCAGCAACAATACTAATCTCTCTAATTTTTTAATGGTATCTCTGTAGATTATTCAAAGATTGTCTACAGTCATATACTCTGCAAATAAGAATAATTTTGTATCATGCTTTCTAATTCTTTGAGCCTCTGATTTTGTTGGTTTTATTGCATTGCCTTGGGTCTTCAATTCATGTTGAAAACCAGGATGATGACAGCCATTCTTGACTTGTCTTGGACTTTAATAAGAATTTATTTAAAATTTCACAGTTAGGAATAATGTGGGCTGTATGTTTTTTGTTAGATGACTTCTATTAGGTTAAGAAAAAGTCTTCTCATTCCTTGTTTACTAGGATTTTTTTTTAAAACATGATTTTGTATTGAATTTTATCGAATATTTTTTCTGCCTCTATGGAGATGATGCTATGATTTTGTTCTGTTGATCATTTCATGTGAAATATTCATAGATTTTCTGACGTTAAACTATTATTGCATTCTTGGCATAAACTCTACTTGGTAATGCTTTTTAAAAATGTATTGCTATACAATTTGCAAATGTTCCATTCAATTTTTCTCATCTATTTTCACTTGCAAGAATAGTCTATAATTTTCTTTTGTTGTTGTGGTTGTCATTGTGTTCTTTTTTACATTTATTTAGCATTGGATTTCTTTGTGCTTTGGGAATTTTATGAATGTCTTACTTTCTTTGAGACTTTCCTCTCTTTCTCTTCCTCCCTCCATCTCACTCTCCTTAGCCCTCCTTATCTGAAGGTTTTGCTGCTGCCTCTACGGAGGGCCTCACCCAAGACTCCCCGTCCAACCATACCTTTAATAGAGGATTATGCTCCTGCTCCATGGTGATACTGGGAATATCCAAGAGCCAAGCCTCCAAGCTAGTGATAGTTGGGCTCAGTTGCTGCCTGTAAGGTGAAGCCAGTGTTTCCAGCCTTCCTGGGCCACAACTCAATAGTCCCAAGGACAGCGACCTTTTTCTGCCTCCTTTGAGAAACTGAGAAGACCTACATTAACCCCTGGTTTCAAGTAGTAAGCCCATCTTCAGATGTCTACTTAATATGAAGCATTTTTACTTTGTAGTAAACTACAGGTGCTAAACTGCTAGCCTTCCCTAATTCTAGTCCTTCCTAGCCCTGATTCCACATGGAAGCCCAGGTGGCTAAGGGCTTCACCTCCACCCCCATCCCGCCCATCCCCTGTTTATCTCCTTAGTTTTCAGTTTAACTTATGATCTATAGAATTATGTATACACACACACATACACACATAGAGGCATGCATTTTAAATCTGGAATTAGTTTTAATCTCCAGATGAACTAAGGAGTGTTTCAGGAATGTTGGGTTTTTAATTAAAATTTGAAATCTATGTAATTATCATGTTCTGTAGTTCTGGGCTTTTGAAGACATTTTTAGTTAAATGAAACTTCATTGTGTTGGGGTGGAGAAGCCAGTTAGCCCGAGTTTAGCCACAGATCCGCATGAAATATCAGGGGTGGGGAGTGGAGGTGGTCGCTAGGAAAGCAGGAAGGTGGAGATAGGGTGCTGTTTGGAGAGAAGTTCTGAGTGGCATACATAGAATGTGGCATGTAGCAGAAAAGGAGTGGTGACTGTAAAATACTGTGCAAGTGGTTAGCTTTCTTTCTCTACTCATATCTTGTAAACTTCAATACATTAATTTTAAAAATATGTATCAACATGTACTATTTGTCAGACACTGTGCTAGGTGAAGTCAATAAAAAAAGACAGACAATGCCCATTCCCTTAAGGAGCTTATATTCCAGTGGAAAAGGTAGAGTGAAGATAGTGCAGAATAGCTGTAAGGGAATATTTCCTCAGTAAGATTTGACATAGCATTCCCTGTGTGCTGGTACCCAAAGTCACATGCCTAGAAGAAGCTGGCTCCGTAACTCAAAGTTACTGCATCATGAAGTTCTCAATCTTCAACTCTCAGGGTCCAGCAGCCAAAGGAGAGAATGAAATTACTCCGCTTAGAAGGGTTTTCTCAATACCAAGGTATGAGAAAGCTGAATGAGTGAGTGATGTTACCATTCATCTTTATGTTTTTTGGATTTTTGTGCTTGAAACTATATGCTGAGTCATTTCATAAATCCAGGCAGGCTGCATACAGCCAGCAGATAAGGAATGAGCATTGCTGGGTCCAGACAACCTCAGCAGAGCAGTTAGAGCTGTACTTACTAAGAGTACCAGCAGGGTATAGAGCGTAGAGACCAAGCTTCCTAGAATTCCCATTGTGGCTCTCTGAAGCTTGTCCCAATTTGCTCCTCGGTAAAATAGAGAATTTAAGCCACTGCTTTGTGTTTGGAAGGGTTTAATTTAGACAAGTATCACTCAGGTGGCCATTTTTTTTTGTTCCATTCAAATTTCAACACATTTCCTTAGTCTTTGTAATTAAGGTTTTTCTAATTTCAACATATGTTTCCCAAAAGAGGCTTTCAATAATATTGAATATATGAATCATACATTGCTTACTTGTCTGTAGCCCCTTGAAATTTGTTCCAAATTTTTTGGATATAGCTCCAAAAAACCCTATTTGTATTTCAAATTCTTTATATTCAATAGTCTATTTCTGTAATAGACAAATTTAACTGTATATCATTCTGGAAAATAAAAATAGCTAAATCATGTGAGAAATGTTATATGCCTTTCCACACAATGATCCTTTACCAAGCACAGGAATCAGTGGAGGCTCTGAAGCTGTGGTTCCTCAGGTGATTCATTCCCTGCCCTTTATAACTCTCATAAAGAGCTTGTCAAGTAGACAGTGAATCTAGTATTTAAAGGGTTTTTTCCTTTGTTTGTTTGTTCTAACATCATGGCACCTCAGCAGAACACAACTATTTTATCTGATTCTCACCAGTGATCCTTCCTGCCATACTTCTGCTGGACTTCTTGAAAGGTAGTTCTGTAGTGTACTTTATGGGTGATTTAATGAAATTTCACTGCTAGTTTTGACAATTATTTTTTCCTTACATGCTAACTTTAAACCCTAAATCCCACATGAACTGTGACTTGATAGCAATTCTAAAATTTCATCAGTAATGTTTTAAAGCTGATAGCAAACACTTAAAGTAATACTGTTTTATCTGGATACAAATTCATTTATAACGTTTTAAAGTAGAAACATTCTAGTCCTCTTTAATTATGTCATTAAAATGAAGATGAAACAGAAGTGGAAGCTAGGAGACACTATCAAGGGAAAAGCACTTTTCTAAGGAAACCAGAGAGTCCTACTTTGACATTTCAGCACAGATCTTCAGGAGCCCTGCTGGTAATTGGGTTTTGTAGCTTTGTTATAGCACTAAGTCATGTTTTATGGATTCTTTTAATAGGAGAGCTTTGTTACAATGTATTAAAAAAGAAGACAAAGGCAGGTAGCATCAATCTACCAAAACATCAAAGAGAAAAAAGCAAATGGACCTCTTCTTCTGAATCAAGTTAAAATGGTCTTGCCTATTAGAAGATAGCATCTCTTTATAGACACATATATATAATTTTTCCAGAAACAGGCACCTGCAATCAAAGTTGCTCCTTTCTATAGTTCCACACCACCACTGCCTCTAATCAGATGAGTCAGTAGGAATTGCAATGTGATCCCAAACTGCATCCGAAATATAACTTGGGATACTCAGAGGTCTTCTTCCTAATTTGCTTGTTTGGAGCAAGTCTGACTCATTCATAGTATCATGGGCGATCACTTCTCGGCCTTTTGGCTATGATCAAGTGTAGTATCATGGGCAGCGACTTAGTGAGGGTTGAACCAAGACCTTTTATCTGTTCATCTCCTAAGAAAATAATCTGCTCTATTCCCTTCTGTGAATAAAAAAGAAAGAAAATAATATGTTCAAAGATATCAAGTCCCTAACAGACACATTATAATATTAGCCATTGACCCACTTTTGTAACTAAAGTTAATGGCTATAGCTCAGGCTATGCATGTTGGACCTATTTGGTTTCTAGCCTTTTCTTAGTATTTTCTTTACAAACTCCTTTTGCAGTTTTTTCCCTGGTGGAGCACATGCCTTGAAGGACTCAGCCTACTAAGTAAATAGTTAATTAGCAATAAATGTTTATTAATCAAAACTGGAAATTGCCAATCAGAACTTTGATTTGGCTGATGTCATACGTGAGTTGTTACAATTCCATAAAAAAACAAAGAAACTTCACATGTTCAATTAGACTTTAAAAAAAACACAGGCCATTTCCTTTGATATATATAATACATAACTAATAATTATGATATAATCTGGTATGTGAATGTTAAAGGGTAGACATACGTGTTGTAGGGGAGTTTCTATTCAGAGAAACTGAAAAAGCATTATAAAATTCCCAGTTACATCTTCCCTTTTATGTACAAGCTTCAAGCATCAATTACTTATCCCAGAACTAGCTTATGTCAAAAGAACATCAAGCCAAAGTTAAAGATCTGTTGCTTTCAACATATAGAATGGTTTCCTTCTTAAATCTGTGCTTATTACTAGAATCTTATCTATCATTTTTTTCATTTTCCATTCATTTTTATAAAATAACAGAAATACAATAAGCTACTCAGATAATTGACAAATAAATGCTGCTTTGCAGAAAACATTGGCATTGCCATGGAATCTGATTGGCAAGCAGCACCACATAAAGAAAATTTGAAATGGTTCTTTGATAAGCTAAGGCACAAGTCTGAATTGGACACAGGAAAGGAAATTTAGGGATTTAAATGTATAGTATACAAAAATGCAGGTCATTTGACAGTTAAACTTTTAAAACTTGAGCACCACATGTATTGAAAGTAAGACACAGACTTTTCACAGATATTTCAGGCCTTGGGCTAACAGCCCTAGGTAAAAACAAACAAACAAATCAACACACGAAACGAAGATAAATACTTCAGACTGATGCAAGTAGCTACATAGTAGAAATTTATTGTTTTGAGCATTTATTAGGTGCCAGGCATTAAAATGAGTATTTTATACCAGTGATTTTTCCTAATTACCTGATTTAATCCTAT
Organism: Hylobates moloch; assembly: GCF_009828535.3. Lineage (NCBI taxonomy): Eukaryota > Metazoa > Chordata > Mammalia > Primates > Hylobatidae > Hylobates > Hylobates moloch. The sequence continues at coordinate 2,766,810 of NW_026652285.1, forward strand.
TAAGAACACCACAAAATAAGGATTACATTTTATAGAAGAAATTGAAGGTCAAAGAGGAATCATTTTGCCCAAGATCACATGTGACTAGAAAATGGAAGAACTAGAATTAAAATCAAGTCTGAGACCAAAACCCATGCTTTCCTCCACACTGACTTGTCTCCTTCTTAAGATTGTCTATTAAAACTAAATAAAATGGTTACATTTCCCCAGACTTCTCACTTGACCTTGGTATGTTTTCTTCAAAGCCCCATTCTAGAAAATTTCTTAGACAGTGGTTAGCAGGGTCCTGTTTGTTGCCTATATCAAATGTATAAAAAGCAATATTGTTTTAACTACCGTTAATTCTGGAGAAGAATTGGACAGAGCAGTGTTTTCCAATTAGACTTGTTTAAACAACATTTGAATGCAACACATTATCATTTCAGAAGAAAATGATGCAATTTACTTAGTAGTCAGCAACCAAGAGGTCTTCAGGGAGAGAGATTAACAGAAGTAACGTTGCTGGAGCCTGGCCTTTTGGTCTGTTACATCATTGACTCTTCACCGTAATCTTTTAGGTAGATATCATGATTACCATCCCACAGTTGGTCTTAGAGAGGTTAACAAGATCAAGTTAATACACTGGGCACTTGAACCCAGCCTCTGCCCTTAGAAGCTCACCTCATGATACAGAGTATGAGAAGCCTTGGTGCACGCACCTACAGAGAGAAGAGGTAATAGACTTCTTCTCTGGCAGATGTGTGTCCCTCTACTGCCAAATATTGCTGTTGTCGCAAGTTGCCCTAAAGTTTGTTCTGCTTCCCATTCATTAGTATACACAATCTCATAGTTTCCATTTATTGTACAACAGTCTGTGCCAGTTACTTAACTATGTTCCTAATGTATATTATGTCTGGATAAACATTTGTTGAATGAATATAAGACTTTACACATCGTTTAATGATCAGAACAATATTATGAGGCTTACATTACTATTTTCACATAGGTGGAAGGCAGAGGTGAATCAAGGCCATGCAGCGTGAGTAGAGGAGCTGGAATTTAAGCATCTACCAGACCCCAAAGCTTATCCTCTACCCAGGAATGACTCTACCCAGAGGTTACTCTTAATGGAGATTTTGCTTCTAGGCTCTGAGAATTAGATTTTATTACATTTGGTTTGGAAATCTATTTAACACTTGTCATGGTTTCCCCAGAAGCAGATCCTAGGGGAAGGATGAAAGTACATGTGGTTTATTAGGAGGTGATCCCAGGAAACATGAGTAAGAGAGTAGGGAAGTGAGCGACAGAAGGGAAGACAGCCAAAAAGGTCCATTATCCAATAAATTCACATTGTGAGCAATCAAACTTAATCCCGCTGGAGTGACTAGGATCAAAGGGCACAGGGGAGGTGGTGAGGAGAACGCTGTCATGTGGAAACAGCATAGAATAGAGCTGAAAAATTCCAGGTCACCTGCAGTTTGGTTAGAACAGCTCGAGGTATCTTTCAACAAGTAATTTACCTACAGTGAAGTCATCCTAACCTTTGAGATTTTCCTAAGAGAATGTTGTTGAAAGACATAAAAGTATATCTGAAGTATGCCTGTAATCCCGGCACTTTGGGAGGCCGAGGTGGGCAGATCACCTGAGGTCAGGAGTTCGAGACCAGCCTGGCAACATAGTGAAACTTCATCTCTACTAAAAACACAAAAAATAGCCGGGCGTGGTGGCAGGCACCTGTAATCCCAGCTACTCGGGAGGCTGAAGCAGGAGAATCACTTGAACCTTGGAGGCAGAGATTGCTGTAAGCCGAGATCGCCCCACTGTGCTCCAGCCTGGATGACAGAGCAAGACTCTGTCTCAAAAAAAAAAAAAAGTCCAATTAATTTCTCATCTGCAAATTCAAAGGAAATCTAATAAAAATCCCAACAGGATTACTCACAGGACTTGACAAACTGATTCAAAACTCCATATGGAAGAACAAAAGTCCCAGAATAGCCAAGACAATTTTCAAAAAGAATAAAGGTTAGGCAAACTTGCCATGAATAGACAGCTAGACTTACCAAGTTGCAGCCATTAAGGTAGTATGTATTGTCCCAGGGATGCTGGACTAGGATAGAGATCTCAGAAATGGACCCATAGAGGGCCCTGGTAAGCAAAAGTGGAGGTCATGAGACATCAGTGGGGAATGGTAGATTGTTCAGTGCTGTGGATCTGTTGGTTTTTTATATGGAGGTAAATTAGGAGAGGATTTTACTTTTTCCCATGTAGAAAGTCAACTGTCCCACCTCACTGATGGAGATGTAGTCACTGGGGCAGTTTCCAGGGCCTCTGGATTTTCTGCTGCACCATTGTTAGCGTTATTTCCAAGGAAAAAACAAACTTCTGTGGAATGGTGTTACCGTACACGTTTATACAGTGGTTGAAACAAAGGTAGGGACGTTGGAACCCCACTCGCTTAGCTTCCCCTTGATACACCCACCCCCAGCATACCCATAGGAACAGAGGCCCATTTTCTCATTAAAAAATGGAGCAGAAAAGACAACAATAACCCAAGGATACTCCCTTCTGTATTTCCTTTGGAAACTTGGAGTTCAAAAAACCCAGTTTTACTCTTCATTTAGAATCCAGTTTTGACATACAGCTATTTAAAACATTCCACGGACCCTCCTCTCGTCTATTTTGCCCACTTCAAAATGCATGGCAAATAAGGCTTCATCTTACATGAGGACTGCAGTCCACCGAAACAGTGGTTCAAATGATCCTAAAGCCACAGCCCAGCTATTGAAAAAGAAGGGCAGAGTTGTTTAGTCATGTCTGCCATAGGCACAGTAGGGGAAAGTGATGGCATACTTGCCAAGAATTTATCCTTCTTTAATTGACATCTTCCTATCCAAAAATAAAAACATAATTATTACATCATTAACCCAGGGAGCTTGATATTAATATTGAAAATAGTAAATCGCTATCAATTTCTGCACACAGAGTATTTTTTTCTTAAAGCATCTATGCCACACAAACTAGATCTATACATCATATCACAGCTCTTCTTAAGTGATGGGAAAAGGGTACCCTCAAGAGTTAATTGCCTTGAGCAAGCCAACAGTTGATTAGGAAATATGGTGTTCAGCCCAAGGTTTCCCTTCTCAGTACAATAGACCATTATGTATGACCATTTATTTAAAATGGTATAACTATCATTGATTATCATCTGAAGCTTTATTACTTTTTAACAATTTGGACAATTTTTCCCATGCAGGAAAGTTGGAGGGCAAGTTAAACCTGTCACATCATTTTATTTATTGAGGGTATTTATACCTCACCTCTTTCCAGAAACAAGTTGAAACTGCTTACCACAGAGCCAGATATAATCTCGTTAACAACAAAATAAAGATTGGTAATTTTTTTTTCCCAAAGAAAGCTAAATTGTATTTACTCAGTATCTCTTTAACTGGTCTCCTTTAACATGAGAGCTATGCATAGCTTTGCAATGCTGTAAAATAATGTTTCAACTGTCATGTAGAAAAAGTGCTTCTGAAGGCTGACCGCAGTGGCTCATGCCTATAAACCCAACACTTTGGGAGGCCAAGGTGGACAGATCATTTGAGGCCAGGAGTTCGAGACCAGCCTGACCAACATGCTGAAACCTCTGTCTCTACTAAAAATACAAAAAATTAGCCAGGCATGGTGGCACATGCCTGTAATCCCAGCTACTAGAGAGGCTGAGGGATGAGAATTACTTGAACTCAGGAGGCAGAGGTTGCAGTGAGCTGAGATCGCACCACTGCACTCTAGCCTGGGCAATAGAGTGAGACTCTGAAAACACAATATCTGACCCAAAGAATAAAGTAATAAATGAAATCTTATTAAAGTGCATGTAATTGGTTTTCTTAAAAATGAAGCCTCTGTTTGGGGCAAGTTTTTTTCTAATTAAGCCAACATTTGACTTAATTGCACATAGATCAGGAAAGACTTTTGTGAAGCAGTTAGCAGAGTATGTGAATCTCTCCCTACCCAAAAGGTTTGTCCCCATTGTCCAAGGTTCCAGATTAGGCATCCACCTCAGAACTGCACAGTGTTTATTTTTACTTACTTGTTTTGATGGTAACAACCAACCACTTGACCTCCTCTCATTTGTTTTGATTCCCACTCCAGATGAAATTTGAAATTTGAAAGCTAACATGGAAATGCATGTTCTATCAGGAGAGTTAAAAGAAGAGAAAAAAAGTCACCAATACTCCCAGCTTCTGTAAAAAGAGATCTCTGAGACCCTACAAAAGAATCCTAAATTTGAAAGGCTATTCAAAAATGTATTCATCCACTCATTCATCCTTCTATTTATTTAGTAAATGCTTACTGCATGCCTGCTCTCCTTAGGATATTGAGAAGAATGAATTGCAGAGATATCTATTAGATTATAAACTCCCTAGAAGGTACCAAGTTGGCTCAAGGCAATTAACCATCAGGTATTTTTTTGTGAATTACAGACTCCGGCTTAACCACGGAATAATAGAGGATCATAAGCTAGCTTCCATTTGCCATTCAGAGCCTTTGTGAGTTGATTATATCTGCTCAGAGAATGCTAATTCCTTTATACGACTAAGGTTGTGACTACTGAAAGTAACTTTCATCGTGTATTTCCAATTCTTCATTCTATAGCTGAAGAAACAGAACACCTGGAGGTAATAAAGTGATTTGTTCAAGTTACACAGCTAACCAATGACGGAACCAAGACTAGAACTCTTGGTAATATGCTCTTTTCACTACAGAGAAAATGAGGGCATATAATCTGCAACATAATTATTTAAACGTATTTCTAGTCCAGCTGCATTTATTTGTTTGCTTGTTTGGTTTCCTCCCATTTCTTACAAGTTTTTTCTTTTAAATTTTAAATACTTACAGTATAATAGGATAAAAATAATAATTGATGGACCAGATATGGTGGCTCACACATGTAATCCCACTCTGGGAATCCCATGTGGGAGGATCACTTGAGGTCAAGAGTTTGAGACTGGACTGGGCAATGCAGTGAGACACCATCTCCACAAGTAATTTTTTAAAATTAGCTGGGCAGGGTGGTGCATGCCTGTAGTCCTGGCTACTAAGGAGAGTGAGGTGGGGGGATTGCAGTATAATAAGATAATTGAAATACTTACAATATAATAAGCTAAAAATACTTATGGTATAATAAGATAAAAATAATAATTGATGAACCAGGTGTTGTGGCTCACACATGTAATCCCACCACTCTGTGAGTCCCATAAGGGAGGATCACTTGAGGCCAAGAGTTTGAGACCAGACTGGGCAACATAGTGAGACCCCATCTCTACAAGTAATTTTTAAAAATTAGCTGGGTAGGGTGGTGCATACCTGTAGTCCTGTCTACTCAGGAGGGTGAGGTGGGGGGATTGCTTTAGCCTAGAAGTTTGAGGCTGCAGTGAGCTATGTTTGTATCACTGCATCCAACCTGGGAGACAGAGCAAGACCTTGTCTTCAAATAATAATAATAATTGATGTAATCTAGAGTGAGAAAGAAGAGTGAGGAAAATTAAGTGACACGATAGGTAGCTTTAGTAAACTAAATGCACTGAAAAAGTTCTACACAGTTGGTAAAAATGGACTACCAATTAATGCTGTACTTCCTAGCAGAGAAAGGAAGAAAACATAAATTTTGGTAGGCATCAAATCAAAAGAGTCTAGATTCTCAGAAGAAATACAACTGCTTTCGCCCTAAAGCCTCAATGAAATTTCTCCATTAGGTCCTCAGAAAAGACATTCCTCTATTAATTCAACAGTGAATTCTGACAGGTTGTTTCGTGAGCCATTCTGAAGGCCAATGGGTGTACAATGCCCAGGACAGTGAAAACATCTGGACAAGAGGCCAGGGCCAGGCACAGTGGTTCACGCCCATAATCCCAGCACTTTGGGAGGCCTAGGCAAACAGATCATTTGAGGTCAGGAGTTTGAGACCAACCTGGCCAATATGGTGAAACCCCATCTCTACTAAAAATACAAAAATTAGCAGGACATGGTGGCACGCACCTATATCCCAGCTATTCAGGAGGCCAAGGCCCGAGAGAATCACTTGAACCTGGGAGGCAGAGATTGCAGTGAGCCAAGATCACCCCACTGCACTCCAGCCTGGGCGACAGAGTAAGACCTTGTCTTACTTATTTATAAAAATAAAAATAAGAAGGCCAGAACATTATGAGTCCAGGTGTACAGCTCATTGAGGGCCCAGCTTTATTCAGGGATATCCGGGGTAACACTTACGCCACCTAGAGCAATAATAAAGGATTTGCTTTGATTGGGCTATTGGAGTGTGCCCAGACATTGTACTTTGGGTATTTACAGATGTATCTTCATATCTTCTGTGCAAGCCCTATTTATTATCTCTTTAAACTGAGTTTTTAATAAGGACTGTGAGATGCAACATTCAAGGTTATAAAGGTCATATATTCTGTCGAGAATTTGGAGAACAAATATTCAGTATGGCTGAAACTTTTCTAATGCTGACCCCAATAGCCTTTTATGAAAATTAATGTTTCACCAGAACAGAACATGCGTCAGAAAATGCTTACAGGAGCAAAGGCAAATAAAACAATCCTTCAGCACGCTGGATTTCTGAACCACTGCCCCATTCTCACCGTCATCTCAGGGAATTGGTCATTTATACTATTCTGGAGCTCTACAGTGCCAAGAGAGTGCAAGGTGTGAATGTTTTTTACCAATTTTAAAGTTGTAACAATGAGATAGTGCTACATGGCCAATGGGAGCCTAAGTGTAGATGAATCATAGTGGTTTTATGCATTGAAAGTTACAACAAAGCTGCCCTGTTGACATTGTCTGGTCTGTGTGTACCTTTCATTATCTAAGGGTGGTTAGTTGTACTTACCAGATTTTGTGAATGACTGTGCTTCTTTTTCATAGCCAGGATGTCCCAGTATGTCCTTTCCCTTGGTTCTATCTCCATATCTGCTTTCCTCTGGCATTTCCAGCAGTCTAATTTTCCTAGCATTCATGCTGATTCTCTGAAAGAAACAAGGGTCGTCTTTCTGATTCCTTCGTAGCAGAGCTTCTCAACCCCTAGTGCACATCAGAATCACCAGGGGAGCTTTGAAAAAGCCCTCCATCTAGGTTGCATTGACCTCAGCCACTCTTGCATGGAACTTTCACAAGACAGAGGTAGAGCAGAGACCAAGAGAGGACACCATGAACATGGGCCCCAGATCCCTGGGAAGAAGGGATAGTGAGGAGGGAGGCTGATGAAGGAGTGAAGGACCTGTGCTCTGGAAGGGAGGAATGTAATTCTGTAGCCATGGCTGCAAATATATGGCAACCCCCAGACACAAAGAACCCTGCTCTTTCACCCCTTTCTGCACATCCTGCCTCCAGCCATCAGACCAGTCTGGCCTCTGAAATCCATTAACACTAGACTTAAATGACTGCTGTCAGAGAAGGTCCAAAAGAGAAAGAGTGAGCAATGAGACAGCAAACCCTTATAGAAAGGACTGAGGGTGGAGACAAAGGTAGCCATGGAAGGAATTCCTCCATTCTAAACCAGCCTTGACCATGGCCTTGCAACTCTTGGATGATTCCCTTTTATGCCAGCCCTGTGTTGATGGTGTTTTGGAGAAGATGGTACTGTTGGTTATGTCTCCACAGTCCTTGAACCAGGGGCCCTCAAATGTACTGGAGGGAACATTGGTGGCTTGGGATGCAGAGGGGATAGAGTAAGAAGTAAGTCTCAGCTTTTCTCAGATTCCTCCCTATTTTGAGGCATAGCACAGGTCCAAACACCTAGGAGTAGGATTTATCCCTCTCTGCCAACACAATCCCCTAACCACAGAGGTTTGCCCGCATGAAAGACAATCATTACTCTTTAGACTCAGGCAGTGTGGGAGGGATATTCCTTGTGGGAAACAGACTGGAAAAATGAAAATGAAAATACTGCATTTCTATCTTTTCCTTGGCCCCACAAAGAAGTCAGAATTAATGGCATACATTTCGAAGTGGTTATTTTTTAATGGAAATTTAATCTACATGTTACCCTATGAAAATGTGGCCCGTTTACAAAGCAAGAAGGTCAGTGTGGCAGTGTAACCCAATCATGCTTTGTAAATGGGTCACCTTTTCACTGGGCTATTATATATCACACAGCATTTACACACGCTTGTTAAATGTTAGACATTCAAGACCATCAAGTTTAAAACGTTTGGGTACCGTGATTATATTTTATCATTACTTGTTAAGCATCCGTAATCTAATATTAGGAATTTATGTAGGAACTGCAAAATTACCATGGAGAAAACTCATTAGAGATAGTAACTTGGGGCTGGGTGCAGTGGCTTATGCCTGTAATCTCATCACTTTGGGAGGCCGAGGCAAGAGGATTGCTTGAGACCAGGAGTTCGAGACCAGCCTGGACAACCTGGCAAAACTCTATATCTATTTTAATTTTAATAAATAAATAAAATATAGAGATAGTAATTTTGCCTGAAGAAAGAATGTATCATGAGCTGAACCCTGCCCCAAGAGTGGCCATTTCCACTCTGAATTCCTTCATTTTCTAGCAATGTACATCACCAGTGTTAGAGTTAGTCTGAGAACAGCTGCGAGGGAGTTAGGAAAGATTAATGAAAACATTTTCAAAAACTCAAGTCAAGCCATTTTATTGGGAAATGGGAAAGTATTTATTTTAATCCCTTGTTTGTGAGCTTGGAAGGAAATAATTATTTACAAATTGCAGAACAAGAACAATGTAATATTTCTTTTAGTCTCTCAAAACTCAGGCATTTTCCTCATGGCAGACAAAAGCCTATTTTGTCTAGTTCTCTGTCCTCATAAAAGGAGGCTCCAGTGTGCGGGGTTTGCTTTTTCATGGTGGAGAATTATTTGGGGTTGTGAAACCTGGAGTAAAGAACAGAAGAAGAAGAGTCTCACATTTTGAAGGCATAAGAATTGTAGGAAGTGAGGGGGCAGAAAATGAGACTGCCATCTGACAGTTTTCTTTTCCTGAATGATAGATTTAGGTCACATGCAATGATTAATTAAAATAAACATTTAAAATGTTAGAAAATAGTATGTAACCCATATTAAGGACCAATTATGAAACAAGCCCTTTATCTATTCTACACAAGAATATTTATAACAAATCTACAGAGTGGCTAATATCCTCCATTTTACAGATAGAAAATTAAGTTCAGATATATAATTACCAGCCTAAGGCCGTACATCTAGAAAGTGACTCATCTGGAATTCAAGCCCAAGCCTAGCTCTCTTACCAAATACTACCATCCCCTAATGTTATCAAGAGTCACTAAAGGGAGTCAAGTCAGAATGGATCTTTATAATTCTTTGTCTACTCATTCATTGATTCATTCATATTAGTCCCAGATTGCCTAACTGCAACATCACAGGCTTTGAAGTCAAGCCTCAGACCTATCACTTGCTATCTTGGTGACCTTAGTCAAGTCACTTAACTCACTTAACTGTGGGTTATTGATTTATAAATAGCAATATTGTGATGGGACCAACTTCAAAGGGTTATAGTAGATTAGTGAAAGGAATGTTTGAAGTCCTTGGTTTGGTGCCTGGTATAGTAAGAACTCAATAGTTTTTGTGTCAGTGGTGGTTGTGATGACAATGATGATAATGCAGTGGTACTTGGGGTAGAGATGTCATTTCTCTACTAAGAAAAACTGACGCTAGAGGACTAAGTTAATGATCAGAGATTCTAGAATCCTGGAGCCCATAAGCATCTATAGGATTCACTGTTCCTTGCCTTTGGCTGCAGATGGAACTGCAAACAATAGGGCCACATTAATGTGATGTGCTATGCGTCTGGTTATTCACTGGCCCTTAAACATTAACAGTCTCTGTCTTGCTCATACGTCTGGAAAAACAGGGCAAATCTCACAGGCTCAGGCCCTGCAGACACACAGATGGTTTGGTGGTGGGAGCATTTTCCAACATTCTCCACACCAAACTTAGCTTCTCTTCCAGGACGATGCCCTCTCAGAACACTTGCCAGTTTACTCACAGTCACCGACCCTCCAGGCTATGAGGAAATGAGGACACGGGGCCTGTTCAGGGGACTCCCTCTCACCAGCCTTCATCCAGGTGTTTAGCACAGTGGAAACAGATAGCCATAGTTTCCTTTGGACAATTCGAGAAATTATTATTAAAGGGTGTGACGCCCTCGATCTAGAAAACCGGTTGCCATGGGTTTTCTCAAGTAGTATTTGGAGCTCCAGGAGAGGATTTTGGAACCAAAGGGGAAACATGTTGGTTTCTTACCTGGCGAAGTCCTCTTCCCTCTCTCTAACCCCTCCACCTTCCAAGAGCACATTGTCAGCTGCTCGCTCTGTCCCTATTCAGATGCTGCCCTGGAAGCCTCACTGTCATTACTCTACTTAGAATATGAGAAAGATCTAGACACTGACACCAGCTTCTTCAGCAGATTGATGACTAACAGGCTCTTCTCTTGGACGTTTACAATTTCAGCCAGAGTAAGAAGAGCTGGATAAGGCCTTACAAATTCAGTTCCTTTTTCTATGTTCACTTGCACATGATGCTTTTATTAAAGTGATATAGCATTTTTATTTGCCATGAAATCTTAATTCCACAATTTAAATAGGCTTCAGATGGTTTTACCTGTTAGGTGAACTTTTAGGAACTTTCATGACCCATGGTCCAAACTAGAAATGTTCGCCCTCTACCCTGGCTTAAAAATTATATTTTAAAGACAGCACTAGGCTCTTGATGTGAAAATAAAGACAGTATTGTAAAATGGTTGCTATGATGCTATTTTTTTCCTCTAAATTATCTCATTTTGCTTTCACATTCCCATAAGTTGTGAAGGTTTGATGCTGGGTTCCATGTTGGGAAGATGGTGACACCGTGTGCTTTCTGCCACGGACCTGTGTGCACCTGGAGCCTGTTTACCACTGGGTAGAATTTGGAATAAGGGGCTGGTAGAGACGCAATACTTCAGGATACATACAAATTAACTGGCCCACAGCATCTAGTACTGGCATCTTTATTAATAAAATGGTAGAGGCCAGGTGCGGTGGCTCACACCTATAATCCCAGCACTTTGGGAGGCCAAGGCGGGCAAATCACGAGGTCAGGAGATCGAGACCATCCTGGCTAACATGGTGAAACCTCGTCTCTACAAAAATACAAAAAAAATTAGCCGGGCATGGTGGTGGGCACCTGTAGTCCCAGCTACTCGGGAGGCTGAGGCGGGAGAATGGCCTGAACCCAGGAGGTGGAGCTTGCAGTGAGCCGAGATCAGGCCACTGCACTCTGGCCTGGGTGACAGAGTGAGACTCCATCTCAAAAATAAATAAGTAAATAAACAGAATTAAATGGTACAGGGGTTCCTTTGTGCTGATGAAATCTCCAAAGTATTAGAGATATAAAGTGTCCGTGTAACTTGAGTGCTTATTATATCTAGACACTGTGACGTGGAGTATCTTATGCAATCTTCACAACAGCTCTGTCCTATAGGTACTATTATCTCCATTTTTGAGGGAACAAAGATGCAGGAAGGTGAAGTAACAGGCCTAAAATCATCAGCTATTGAATGGTGAAGCCAGTACTCAAACACACTTCACGGACCTCCTTTTTAATCCGCATGCTAGGCTGCCTCTGTGGGAGATCATGTGAGATCCTGACTCTTCTATTTACAAACCCTGTAATATTGCTCAAAATCGCCATCTCTGCATCTGAAAAAGGAGAGTAGGAGTGGCTGCTACGTTAGGACTGCTTTAAGGATTGGAAGAGGTTAATGTATATGAAGTGCCAAATATCTGTATATAGGCGTTTGATTTTTGGTAAGTACTACTAGGGCAAAGTGGTGAAACTACCTGACTTCAGGAGCCCAATTTTCTATGGATTGTCCGTGTTTTGTCACTAACTCTTAGACTTCTGTTTCCTCCTCCGTAAAATGAAAAGGTTGGGGTGGGGAGGTGTTCCTAGTAGAATGACCATAAGCTACTATGAGATTCAGGAAAGGGAAATAAAATGATAAAAAAGAGAGTGAAGTTCACTGGCATCTCGCATTACAGAGGATGGAGAAAAAGGAGACTAAAAATTTGCTAGTTTGCCAGTGAGCTTGATAACACTACTAGTTCAATGACTCCGTAGTTAATGAAAACCGTATCTAATGTGTTTCCTGTTAATGCTTGTGGCAAATATATAAACAGTTTCAAGTAAATTCTCTTCTGTTTTCAGCATATAGTTTCTTTTTCAGTCCCATTCTACCAGGTATATATAGGATCCAAAAGAGTTGGTATCACTCCCTCACCCCAACTCCAAACACACACACACACACACACACACACACACACACACACTTTTCAAATTACTCAAAGGAAGTAACATACTCACACATGCAATTTAACTGATTACATGCAATTATAAGCATACATCTGCCATCCAAGCAGAGAGCTGCACTGGGTTCCATGCAAGGATAGGCAAAAATAGATTTATCTAAACCATGGTGGCCTAAGAATTATCGTACCAAATTTAAACTTTTGGAGGATATTCAGCTTTCCCAATGTGACTTCCTGTTTTGCAGAAAAGAGCTGGAAGAAATAATAATAAAAGAAAGCTCATATTCATTTCTGTTCACCAAGTGGCTTGTTCAAAACAACATTTTAATGACTTAAGTGTAAACGAATCAGAGGCATATGGATTAGATTTCCCTTAAAATGCACAAGATTTTTAAATGAGGGAGAGTGGAATAAAGAATTTCCCCAAATTTAGTGCTCCTTGGAATTGCCTTTTCTGGTGTTATTAAAAATCGGTGGTGGTTGGGGGGGGTGCGGGGTAGGGGTGCTGATTCACTTTGCACCGCCTTTGGCAAATAGGGGCGGGTGGGGACAAGGTTTCTAACATCTCCTTTAAAAGGAGACCGTACTTCTCCTTGGGCATCAACTAATTCATCCCAACCAGCATTTTTGATGAGTTAAGTGTAAATGAATCAGTAACATACGGATTGCATTTGAAATACACATGGGGATTAAAAATGAAGGAAAAAAGTACTTGGTAAAGTATGTCTGGGGTTTTGCCAAACCCATAATGTTCAAAAAAAATAGTTTGAAACAATTGATGAACCCCTCCCAGGCCCTGCCAGCCTCACCAGGCACAGTAGAAGCATGGCTGTTTGGGTGATTACTCCAGCCACCGCTCCTTTAAACAACACTAGGGAACAGCCAGGTCCAAACAGTCTCACCTGCTTAGTGCCTGGGTGGCTTCCTAATTTTAATATGCACATTTTCTACACAAAAGAGGTTTATTTCCCAAATGACAAAGACAGTTAACTTACTCCTCTTTTGAGAGCATGCAAATACAGTAGACTGTTCAGCCATTTGTTCTCCTAGATAAACATAAAAGGTAATTGAACAGAGATTGGAATCTGTCCCTAAATGGGTTCTGCATCTTGCATTTGCTTTTTGGCTTCCTCATTGGGCACCTAAATTAAAAAGCAGTGACCTGGTGCTTAGTAGCCTGTGCAGAGTCCCACCCCTAAGCCAGTGGCACCCCACTTGTCACCTGCACGGACCTGTTATCTTCCCTTCCTCCCAGATACTATATTTTGAACAATATTGTCTACACACCAGACGCTGTTATTGAGAAATAATTTTCTTATTAATCAAAAACTGCCATTGTAAGAAGACCAACATGAAACACATCGAGTTGCCAGCATTTGAGTTAACAGAAAGAAAATATCTGTTTGTTCCCCTTTGCAGTTGAACCTGGATAGCTCTATAACTCCAGTGAGTGTTTCTGACATTGTATTAGGGTTCTCTAGAAGGACAGAACTAATAGGATAAATGTATATATGAAAGGGAGTTTATTAAGGAGTATTGTCTCACACAATCACGAGGTGAAGTCCCACAGTAGGCCATCTGCAAGCTGAGGAGCAAGGAAGTCAGTCCGAGTCCCAAAACCTCAAAAGTAGGGAAGCCAACAGTGCAGCCTCCAGTCTGTGGTCAACTGTCTAAGAGTCCCAAAGCTGAAGAACTTGGAGTCCCATGTTCAAAGGCAGGAAGCATCCAGCATGGGAGAAAGATAAAGGCTGGAAGACTCAGCCAGTCTAGTCCTTCCATGTTCTTCTGCCTGCTTTTATTTGTAGTCGTGCTGGCAGCTGATTAGATGGTGCCCACCCGGACTGAGAGTGAGTCTGCATCTCCCCGTCCACTGACTCAAATGTTAATCTCCTTTGGCAACACCCTCACAGACATACCCAGGAACAATACTTTGCATCCTTCAATCCAATCAAGTTGATACTCAATATTAACCATCACAGACATGTTGGGAATATCTCAGAGAAGACCATTTCTCCCTGCCCAGGTCCCCAAGGCCGTGATTCTAGATGGAGAATCATTAGCCTAAGGGATCTGAAAGGCATTTCAAGATCAAGGTGGAGAGATTTCCAGACCAGCTCCAATGGAATTCTCTAGGTCCAAGCCCTCCAAGAATTCTGATATAATTTTAACAAATCTTTCCCAAATACTAGGCAGGTTGAAAGACTTGGTAGCTCTGAGAATCATCTCAGAGAGAAGCTAGAGAGGATTGAAGGCTCCACCACCCTCTCCCCAACACAGAGTTTCTGATGCCTCAGGGCAGTCACCAGCCTCTTCCTTCCATCTGGGGCATCCCGCTCCTCACTTGGAGTCTGAAGCCATTTGGCCTGTTCCATTTAAGACTTCTGCAGTAACTTCAATGGTTTCAATCCGTTGCTGCCACCCAAACACCTATTTTATTTTCAAGAAAATTAAGTGTATGTCGTCAAGGCTCGTTAAAGGGATTAAGGGAAAATTGATTTTATTGTTTCCCCGCTCTGTTTTTAAGGGCGAGATGGGGGAGGAGGGTTGGAGGGATTATTTGGAGATTTATATGGAAATTTAAAAGTTACCCATTTAAAGTCAAGACTTTCAGCAACCGTATTCCTGCATGTTTTTATCAGAGTAGGTGGGAAGGCAGCTTCTTTTGTAGCATTTGAAAATATAAGTTTGCTCTATAAATTCCTGCGAAGCAGACATAGCTCTGGCATATGCCTCGGGAGAATGATCATCTTGAGACAGCCATAGAAACAGTTTGACATTAATGACAATGTGCAAATGAGATAATAAATGAGGATGGAAGAACCATTTCAAAACAACCTGTGACCTTTTTTATTTTTTTCCTGCCATATCCCCTCACAGAGCAGTAACACAGCGAGATAGTTAGAGAGACGAGCCACAAAAGGAGTAACAATTACAGGAGAAAGAAGATTTTTCCCCCCTTTGTCTATGCCCTTTCCCGTTGTCAAGCACCATTGTTAAGGTGCTTTTGTAACATTAAGCAGCTCTTGGAACTGAATTATGTCTGCGGCTTATGTACATTTGTGCTCGAATGACCAAACCTTAGCAGAGGCATGAATATATGCTTAATTTTATTTCCGGAAAGCAATCAAACAAGGGCACTTAGGCCCGACAGTGGGGCCAACTCAGAAACAAGACGAACAAGTTCACAGGCCATTGCTGACATAAGATCGATCGGCCATCCTGGGCCATTTAGCAAACAGTTGACATAGGCAGCCTGGGTCCTGGATTTAAACTAAATGAAAGCTATCGAGAGAATTCCCTATAAAGTGGACTTGATCTATATTAGGGAGCAGGCTAATTATAGGGATTGGCATATATGGATTCAAAGTGAAACACTATATGGGACTAGAGAGTGGTGGTCTTTTATACCAGGGTGGTCTGAAACTGGGGTTTAATGTATGTACAATATACAAACATTTTTGACAGACCATTAACACCTATAATCTTGTAAATATTTGCAATTTTCTAGATCATAAATATAGCTGCATAAGCAGTTCTTTCAGAACATCATTTATACACCATTAAAGGTTAATTTACAAGTTAGTACCTTATAGAAAGAAGATATGTGGGCTTTCTGCTAACTTTCTGTAAAGGGAGACTGGTGTCTCCAAAAGCAATTTGTAGCTCTCCTGTGGGTCTGACTGGGGTCCTATTCAAAGCACTATTTGAATTCTTTTCATCAGCTCATGTTCACAGCAAACTTAATCTTCTGTTTTAGGGGGAAAGAATAACAGAGGGGAGAGAAAGATCTGAGGTCTTCAGGCTATACTTCCAAGCATCCAACTGTTTATTTGAGCAGTCTCTTTTGATACCATTCTCATTTGTCATAGTCCCTCTGATACCTGCTGTTGTACCTTAACTTCCATCCCAAAGGACTTTCAACAGTTCTAGATTTAAAGACCCCTTCTAGGGGCCAAGTAACAATGGAAGCCTGACCTCTGAGGCTGCCATTGTGACATTACATTTTGTTAAAAATCAAAGACAGCAAAGAAACGAGGAGAGAAAGTGTTTTGTGTGAGACTCCCGTACCCCTCACTTTCCAGACAGGTAATACAGTACTGTAGTCCCACTGAAGATGATCATAGAGACCCAAGTTCCTACAGGAGCTGTCCACCAATCATGGTGACAGAAAGATGCCATGGAACTCTGGGAAAAGGATTGCTAAATGTTGGTCAAATCTGTGGGAAAGCCACAGAATAAAGTCAGGTGACTGCAGTGGATTTCTGTTGTCTCTGAAGAGGCTGAGCTATGTAACTTACTCAGATGCTGGAGCCCCTTCTCCTCTGCAGAAGGATTCCATCGATCTCTTTGCCCTTTTTCTGAAATATGAACAGCCAGGCCTGCTGGCTACATGCCTGCCTGGGCTGACCTGGGTATCTTTTGTGCATCAGAAGCCTACTCTGCCTGTTAGACCTCCCAAACTTAAAGGATTCTCAATATTTTTCATCAGCTCTGGTTTTCAAGGGCTCACTAAGACATCAGAAGGAAATTTCAAGTTCGCAGTCTACATACACTCTCTTTCCCTCCTTTTCTATTGATTTGGGAACATCTCCCACACATATCTCATGTTCCCTGTGCTTTTCAGGCCCCTCAAAGTCAATGAGTTCTCAGGATAACAAGACAGCTCTTCCATACTCACAGCTCTTCAGCATAGTGAGCATAGAGCACTGACCTTGGATTCTACAGGTTTGGATTCTAATCTTAGCTCTGCCACTTTCTGACCTTAGAAAAATGGCAGTCTACTTGGGCTTCAGTTTTCTCATTCGTAAGTGACCACATTGGGCTGTTAACAATGGCCTCAAAATTCCTTTCCATGATTCATAGTCCATCTTATTTGGGACCCATGAAACATGTTAGTGCTGTATTTTCCCTCTACAAATACTTTGGGTTTTTTTTTTTTTTTTTTTTTTTTTTGGCATAAACAGCATTACCCTCCCCCAGCCCTCTAGCTCAGGCCATATCCTCATGTACTTTTTTGCATTTTTATGTGATACCCCCATCTAAATTATACCCACTCTGAAAAGTCCCTCTTGACTCTTTCTGCTCCACACATCCCTTTCCATACCAGTTTAATATTATTTAAAAATAATAATAAATGTTGATATAGGCTCATGGGTTTTGTGGGAAGTAAAGAATCACGGATATTATGAGAACAATCCCAAGATTTGGGCAAACAGTGCTCTATTAGTCCATTCTCATACTGCTCTAAAGATACTACCTGAGACTGGGCAATTTATAAAGAAAAAGTTTAATTGACTCAGTTTCAGGAGGCTGGAGAGGACTCAGGAAACTTACCATCACGGCGGAAGGCAAAGGGGAAGCAAGCACCTTCTTCACAAGGTATCAGGAGAGAAAGAGAGAAGAGGGGAACTGCCAAACACTTTTAAAACCATCAGTTCTCTTGAGAACAGCATGGAGGAAACCATCCCCATGATCCAATCACTTTCCACCAGGTCCCTCCCTTGACATGTGGGGATTACAATTTGAGATGAGATTTGAATGGGGACACAGAGCCAAACCATATCATGTGCAATGTTTAATAAAGTCAGAATTTTAGGCTGTGGTTAGAGATTTCGGGAGCCTGAAAAGGACTTTTACAGCATGGAAGCCAAGTATAGGACTGTACAGCTGGCCTTCAGTATTCAAGAAGGATTGGTTCCAGGACCCCCATAGATACCAAAATCCATGGATGCTCAAATCCCTTATATAAAATGGCATAGTATTTGCATATAACATACACACATCCTCTTATTTACCTTAAATCACCTGTAGATTACTTATAATACCTAATACAATGCAAATGCTATATAAGTTGTTGTTATCCTGTATTGTTTTTATTTGTATCCTTTTTATTGTTTTACTCTCTTTTTGTTTTCAAGTATTTTCAATCCTCAGTTGGTTGAATCCACAGATGCAGAACCTGTAGATATAAAGAGCTTACTCTATTGGCAAAGTAACCAGTCAAAGGGCGTATTATCTGATAGGGGAGGGACACAGGTAAAAAGGTCTTATTACCTGGAGGAGTATCTAGCTACTGGCTTTTCTCTGGCACACCACAGTAGATAACTTTTATAAGCTGTAAATGATAAAATTTGATTTTCTTGACATTTTTCAGTAGTGCTTGAATCATCAATAACACTGTTTATCTGGGCATTGGAGATATCTTCCATTTGGAAATACAATCATTTGAACCCTGGGCTATTTATTGTCTCTTTAATTTCTTATTTGGGGCCTCAAAAGTAGGCCTCATTGCACGAGCACTGTATACTCTGTGAGAATTTTACCTACCTTTGAATCTAATTCTGTGGCCTCACAGACACATTGCTGTTGAATCATCATGAGTCTGTATGCTGCTTCAACCTGAGCCCTTCCATCCTGCCCTTCCATCTCCCTCCCTCTACTGTCAAAATCACTCTACATACATACCTTTCATTCAGAACCCTATTCTCATCTTTCTCCACTAGCAATTAATTAAGGTGATAACCTACTCTGTGCACATTGGTGGTTTCCACTGGGTTAACTTGTTAAATGTCCCTCCTAAGAGTCCTTAAGCCTATCTATCCCTGTGTAAGTTGAGATCTTCTAAACAGTCTGTCAGGCTGCATGACATTAGTTTGCCAGTGTAGACATTCCTACAAAGAGCTATAATTTCATAATGTCCTTGGTTTTTGTTGAATATCAATAAATGAAACAGTCATATGAAGAATGTTTCTGCATCTTTTGTAAATTTGCTGTTAAAGACCATGTAATTCAATATCCCTTATATGAAGAACCATGTGACCAATTTTTCTTAGGATTCATCACTAAAAACAAAAATTATTTTTCCATCTCAATTAATCATTTTGTTTGTGTTTAGTAGCTAACAGCCACAAAACTCAAGAGTGTTTAGAGGAGTGTTTTTGTTTTTGTTTTAATTTAGGAAAGGGATTCATCTCTCCTCTTTTCTGCCTTGGCTACCAAGAAGTTCAGTGCCTAGTCTTTCACTCAGCTGTCATTGATCCTTATCCTAGTTTCTGAACTCATCCAGACTCTTCTTTCCTCCACTCAATAGGTAGTTTTTCCATCCTCAGCCTCCTCCCACCCCCACCCTCAAGTAGGCCCCAGTGTCCCTTGCTCCCTCCTTAGCTCTCACTTATAAGTCAGAACATGTGGTATTTGGTTTTCTGTTCCTGTGTTAATTCACTTAGGAATGGCCTCCAGCTGCATGTGTGTTGCTGCAAAGGACATAATTTACTGTAAGAAGTGTCTGTTCATGTCTTCACCCATTTTTTAAATGAGGTTGTTTGATTTTTGTTTGTTAATTTTTTAAATGTCCTTCTAGATTATGGATATTAGACCTTTGTTGGATGCATTCTCCCCTTGGTAGTTGTCTGTTTTATTCTGTTGATAGTTACTTTTGCTGTGCAGAAGCTTATTCGTTTAATTAAGTCCCAGTCGTCAATTTTAGTTTTTGTTCAATTGCTTTTGGAGTCTTCATCATGAAATCATTGACAGGGCCTCTGTTCAGAATAATATTTCCTAGGTTAGTTTTAGGTTTTATATTTAAGTTTTTAATCCATCTTGAGTGGATTTTTGTGTATGGTGAAAGGAAGGAGTCCAGTTTCAATCTTCTGCATATGGCTAACCAGTTATCCCAGCACCATTTACTGAGTAAGAAATCCTTTCCCCATTGCTTGTTATTGTCAACTTTGTGAAAGACCAGATGGTTGTATGTATGCAGCTTTATTTCTGGGTTTTCTAACTTATTTCACTGGTCTATGTGTCTGTTTTTGTACCAATATCATGCTGTGTTGGTTATTGTAGGCTTCTACTATAGTTCCAAGTCAGGTCTTGTGATGCCTCTGGCTTTGTTTTTTTCACTTAGGATTGCTTTGGCTATTTGGGCTCTTTTTTGGTTCCATAGGATTTTTAGAATTTCTGTGAAAAATACTGGTATTTTGATAGAAATAGCCCTGAATCTGTAAATTATTTCAGGAAGTATGGCTGCTTTAACAATATTTATTCTTCCTGTCCATGAGCATGGAATGAAAACTAACAAAGATATTCAGGACCTATATTCAACATTTCACCAAATGAACCTAACAGATATGTACAGAATACTCCACCCAATAACAAAATATACATTCTTCTCATCTACACATGGCACATACTTTAAAACTCATCACACACTTGGCCATAAAGCAATTCTCAACAAATTTTTAAAAAACTGAAATTATATCAACCACTCTCTTGGACCGCAGCACAATAAAAATAGAAATCAATACCAAAGTATCTCAAAACCATACAATGATGTGGAAATTAAGCGATCTGCTCCTGAGTGACTTTCGGGTAAATAATGAAATTAAGGCAGAAATCAAGAAATTCCTTTTCGCTAATGATAACAAAGACACAACATACCAGAATCTCTGAGATACAGCTAAAGCAGTTTTAAGGGGAAATTTTATAGTGCTAAACACTCATATCAAAAAGTTAGAAAGATCTAAAATTAATAATCTAACATCATACCTAGAGGAACTAGAAAAACCAGAGCAAACCAATCCCAAGGCTGGCAGAAGAAAGGAAATAACCAAAATCAGAACTGAGTGGATGAAACTGAGATGCAAAAACCCATACAAAAGACTAACGAAATCAAAGGTTGGTTTTTTGAAAGAATAAATAAGATTGATAAACTGCTAGCTAGACTAATAAAAGTTTTTTTTTCCATATACATCTTGTTTCCACAGACAAGACTGTAAGCTGGACTGTAAGTTTCTCCAGGACGGAAATCATGCTTTCCCTTTATTTTCAACTCATCTTCTTCCTACCTGACATTCTTCCCTCTTTCTCAGTCTGCAAATTTTTATTAAATGTGTAAGTCATCCCAGGAATTATGCTAAGCCCTGGAGATTTAAGATAAATAAATAAAGACACAAAATGCTCAGAAAATGCTTTACAAATAACTGACTCCTATTCTTTGTGACATTTCCACTGCTAAGAATGCACCTTATTCTATCAGGTACAGGCATCCTGGCAGTTTTTTGGGGGTAGTTGTATGACCTGGGCCAGTTGTTTCCCCATTTGACTCAGATTTCTCAAGTGTGAAATAAAGAGTTTAACATGATGTTCTCCAAGCCCTAGAATTCTAGGGTTCTAGGTCATGATAGCTGTTTAATATGAACCGGAAGCCATGCTGACTTTGAACTCTTCTCTCATTCTGACCCTTCCTCAGCATAAAAGAAGACAAATACATTTCACTGTCCCCTCTACCACACGTCTCTTCCAGATAAGGTGATTTTACCATTTTAAAGTCATTCATAACCCTTCCGGTATATTCATTGTAATCGTCCATTTTATTTATATGTGTTCTACAATTTACACAGCCCTCCCAAACAACTCTGGAAGCAGGTAATGAAGGAGTTGTCACCCATTTTACAGATAAGAAAGCTGACTTTGAGATATTGTCATTACTGACTTGCCCAAGGTCATGGAGTTCATGTAAGTTTCTGAATGGTGCCAAAACAGTGTCCTCTCTCAACTACATAAGGCTGCAGCACAGCCTGAAAGATAGAGTCAGCTCTTGCCATCAAAAGCCTGGATTTCATGAGAAAAAAGTCCGTGAACTTCTTAAGATGCTTAAGTCAAAATAGTTTTGGTGAAGCATAATTTTAACCCACAGCATAACAAGGCCTTTGGCAAGGAAACAAGGAATACTAGGGACATAGTGTCTGCAAGGAAAATGCAACAGAATGCCACATACATCAAGCAGCTTTCACAGTCTGGGGATGAAAGAAATTAGAGTAGGGAAAAACTGCACCATGTTTGGGGCCCTCTGTTCTGTGAAGTTCTCATTCAGGTCTTTGCAAAACTCAGCCATGTTTTCCCTCCTTCCCCGAACCCTTGTGTTTCATTTTTAAACCCAAGTGCCTGCAAAGAGCCATCCAACGCACATGTTTCTGATTCATTTACACTTAACTCATCAAGCTCTGTTTAAGAAGAGCTATCTGGTGTCCAAAACCTTTTGGAATATTTTCCTTTCCTTTTAATAAGCCATTGGAAGTTGTTTTTTTTTTCTTGTTTGTTTTTTGTTTTGCTTTGTTTTGTTTTTACTGGCATCTTCGTGCTTGAGTTGAGCACACGTAACAAAGTGGGGCACTTAAAGAGCCTAGTGGACAGGCACACCCCAATCTGCTTAGAGACTGAGAGGGACATTTTTGGTTAGCAGAGTCTCCCAGGCTCCACAGTCACGGGGCTTCACAAGGGGAGCCTGAAGAGGCTTGAGACAGGGCAGCTTGCCCATGACCAGGCCCATGTGGACCACCGCAAGGCCCAGCAAGAAACAGACAAGGCTGCAGACTTGAGGGAAAGGGTTTTCTCTGTCCTGCCTAGCCTCCAGGGCTACAGGAAAAGAGAAAAGCTCCAGAATTGCTGGCTCAGAAGAAGACAGTCACCCCAGGGAAAGACAGTTCTGCTCGCAAGGTAAGCTGTCCTCATCACCATCATCCTACCTCTAGATCCTGGCAACCCCCTCCTAGTTGGTGGCTCCGCGTCCACTCTTGACCTCCTTCATCCCAGACATAAATCAGAGCATGCCCTCCCCTGGCTTATGGCTTCCTGGAGCACCTTAAATAAAACCCAAATTCCTCACTATGGCCAAAGTAGTCATCATGACCAAGCCTCATTGGCTCCTCCAACCTCAGCCCTTACGATTCTCCTCATTCACTCTACTGCAGGAAAGAGCTTCTGTTCTCTAACTTGAACATGTCAAGCTCATTTCAGTTTCAGGGTCTTTTTGTTGTTTCCTCAGCCTGTAATGTTCTTTTTCCTGCAGTCATATGGCTGCCTCCATCTTATTATTTATTTTTTTCTTCAGATGCTCCTCTTCCCTTATCACTCCAGCTATAGTAGTACCTCCACCCTAACTTGCTCTTTAATGTTTAATTTTCTTCTTAGCACTTAGCACCACCACCTAAAATTATTTTAATTGTGCCATTGTTTGTAAAATTATTTATTTTTATTTTTATTTTTTTGGAGACAGGGTCTTGCTGTATCACCCAGGCTGGAGTGTAGTGGCATGATCTCATCTCACTGCAACCTCTGCCTTCTGGGCTCAAGCGATCCTCCCACCTCAGCCTCCCCAGTAACTGGGACTTCAGGCACACCACCACACCCAGCTAATATTTCATGTGTTTTGTAAAGATGAGGTTTTGCCATGTTGCCCAGACTGGTCTCAAACTTCTGGACTCAGTTCACCTACCTCAGCTTCCCAAAGTGCTGGAATTACAGGTGTGAGACACCATGCCTGGCCTATATGATTATTTCTGTTGGCCCCCACCAAACTGTAAACTCAGGTCGGGGACCATTCTTCCTTAGCTACCTCTGAATCTTCAGTGCCTAGAGCAATACCTGACACAGGGAAGTAGCTCAATATTTAAATGAGTGAGTGATTGAATGACTGTCCTTGACAACTGCTTAACCCAGAGTCATACATAAGCTTAAGAAGCCAGGGAAATAAATGTCTCCTGGTCTTAGAGCAGCAGAAGCAAGCAGACCTAGAAGAACCCTATTTCTGTCTTGGATAAGGTGGTATCGATGCATTGCTCTCAAGCATTTGGCCATTGAGGCAGCTGCTGTGACAGTGACCAGGAAGCACAGGGGATTCTAAAACAGGTAACTATAGAGGACCAACTTCTGACCCAAACCCTTGGAATATTAGAAGGCTTGATGCTATAAGACAAGTTGGGACATGGCACTTGCAAGAGACCAGAGTGGCTCAGGGAGATGCATCTGGAGCTGGGTAAGCCAAGGCCTACATCCTGCCCCTGAAAGTCACTGGCAATTTGCCTTTCAGCAAGCCATTTACCCTCCCTGAGCCTGTTTCCTTCTTTGCAAAATGGGCATGATAACAGCATGTTGTATAATATCAAACACAAGATCTGATATAAAAAGGGTACTCAATAAATAGTAGCTGTTGTTACTGGAGAGACTACAGTTGCAAACATTCTAATGATAATGAGCCCAGAAAACATGGTTTTGTTACAATATTAGGACAATATTAGAACACCTGTCCTAATAACGACCTGGAAAATTAACTAATTCAAAAATCGCATTTATTTTTCTCTTTTTTATTATGGTATAATACCTTTAGAAAGTACTATCTTAACCACTTCAAATGTACAGTTCAGTGGCATTAAGGACATTGATATGGTTGTACAGCTATCACCTCCATTCATCTCCAGAACCATTTTCATCTTGCAAAACTGACAGTCTATACACATTAAACAACAACTGCCTGTTTCCTCTCCCCTCAGTTCCTGGAAACCACAATTCTATTTTCTATCTCTATGAATTTGACTACTCTAGGAATCTCATATAAGTGGAATTATATAATATTTGTCTTTTTTGCAACTGGCTTATTTCACTCAGGATAATATCATCAAGGTTAGCATAAGGTCCCCAAGGTTCATCCACATTATAGCATGTGTCAGGATTTCCTTCCTTTTTAATGCTGAATAATATTCCAGTGTATGTATATACCACATTTTGTTAATCCATTAATCCATCCATGGACAATCGGGTTGCTTCTACCTTTTGATTATTGTGGATAATGTTGCTATGAAGATGGGTTGCTATGAGACCATGCTTTCAATTCTTTTGAGAGTATATCCAAGTGGAATTGCTGGATCATATATTAATTCTATTTTTAAGTTTTTTGAGGAACTACCATAATATTTTTCACTATGTAGTGGTTTTACCATTGTACACTCCCACCAACGGTGCACCAGTTACATTTTGAAGTGGAGGTTTAAGGAGGGAAATGCAATGAGTGAGTGGAATACCAAGTAGAAGGGATCCTAATTCCACAGTTACCCTGACTGTCTGGGAAAATGTTCTTCCATTTGTTTCCTTTACATTTTGGCCAGGGAAAACTGATAGTTGATGCCTGAATTGGGCCCCTGATTCAACAGCCCAAATATTTTTTCTAGATACAGCTGTTAGTGCATCTTAACAGCCTAAGACATCAATTTGACACAAAATACAGCAAAATCTATCTTTTACAGGACATGTTGCACATGGCTGACACTCTGAATCTCTCTTAAAAATACTTTGGTGTTTCCTTTCTTTTTTTATATTTATACGTAATACAAGACAGATAAAATATTTTACATGACTAAGTTTATGTGTACCTTCAGTATCCCTTTTTCATTTAACAGTATAGTGTGTTCATTTTCGTTGTTATAAACAACTCTTTGTAAATATCTTTATTTAATGGGTATACTATACTCAGTACTATAACTGGCTCATACCATAATTTTTTAGCCATTCCTTGTTTGACACTTGGATTTTTTTCCCAATTTTTTACTATTATAAATAATGTGCTGACACACAAATCTTTGAATTTTATGTAGCTTTTCTAAGGAAGAGTGTCAGAACTGAATTTCTAAATCAAAAACAATGGAAATTTTTAAGGATTTTTATAATATTGTCAAGTAGATTCCAGGAATACAATACAATTACAGACACCAGATAGGGAATCATATTTTTATTCACATATGTAATTAGTGCATTTTTAAATGTTACTAACTGCAACACAACTCATTGAATAAAGAATATTACTGAAACCTAAAGGAAATAAAAAAGATATAAAGAAAAAACTAAAAGTATAAAAATGTTTAAGTTCCCAAAACATAAGAAAAATTAAAATAGCTAATATTATTGTGCATTGGATGTGTGTCAGAAATTTTGTTGAGTATTTATGTACAAAAACATCTTTCATCTTCACAACTATATAGTAAGGTTAGGACATTTTCAGTTGCAATATCCTAAGCAATTATTCATTTAAATGAAAAAGCCTGGGATAAGTTTAGCTTCAGGTACAGTTTGATTCAGGGTCCCAAATGTTACTGTCTCTCCCTCTATTTCTTGACATTGACTTCTTCTGTGTTTGCTTCATTCTCATCAATGACAGGTTCCCCAAGAGCCTGGGCCAAAATCTCATTGCATGTCATTGACTCTTAGCATGTCACATTTCTGTGACCACACTAATACGACATTCTTATTGGATAGATCTGAGTCACATACAAGGGCATCCAAAGCATGGGAACTGGGAATGGGGTAGAGAGCAGAACCCTAAAGAAATCTGGGACTCTTTGACAAGGGAGGAGTCAATGGATGCTGAGCAGCAAAAGTAATTCTACATCCCAGCACTTTGGGAGGCCGAGGTGGGTGGATCACGAGGTCAGGAGATCGAGACCATCCTGGCTAACACAGTGAAACCCCGTCTCTACTAAAAATACAAAAAATTGGCCGGGCGTGGTGTCGGGCGCCTGTAGTCCCAGCTACTCGGGAGGCTGAGGCAGGAGAATGGCGTGAACCCGGGGGGAGGAGCTTGCAGTGAGCTGAGATTGCGCCACTGCACTCCAGCCTGAGTGACAGAGCGAGACTCTGCCTCAAAAAAAAAAAAAAAAAAAGTAATTCTACTATAGGCAGAAGCTCTTGCTAACCACATTATGAGATCAGAAACTGAGGCTCAGAGAGCTTATTTGACTTCTCCAAGATCACACAGCTAGTAAGTAGCAGAGAACGATTGAAACACAGCTCCCATCTGTCTCACCCTATTAGAAGCACTGAAGAGCTTGACCAGGCCCTCATACCTGCTATCCCAGGGTAACCTAAGTCTAGTCCCTTTGGGGCTGGCAATTTGCCTGGGTTTTTCACATACGGCTGTGGTCTCCACATAGTTATAATTGTTCAAGCTGAATGTATTCTTTCATTCAGCCAGAGGAGGTGACTCCCACGTATTCTGACTGGTAGCTTAATGGACCCAAGGTTATTAAAGCCATTAGATTTGGAGGCAGGCAGGTTGAGTTCAAATCTTATCCCTGAAAAAATGTACCTTGCAGTTATCACTTAAGCTAAGCTTCAGTTTCCTCATCTGTAAAATGGACTGAATAACAGTCCCTTCTCTTCCTAAAAAGAATTCAGTGAGCTAGTGCATAGAACCTGTTTAGGGCCATGCTTTGCCTCCTCGTTTTTACTGGCTGGTGATGGGACCCAATGCACCACCACAGGCATCATCACCACCCCTTCATGTGCTATAATCACTGATCCTTACCTCTCCTCAGTGAACGGTTGCTTCCAATTCCAGATCCAATATCTAAAGTTGAGCATAACGCGTGACAGTGAGACAGATAAATTAAGAAAGGCCATTCTTTCATAGAAGAGGATTTAACCCTGCTAAAAATTGGAGTATCTGCTGATTACCAGGAGATGAACATTATGAAAGGGAATTTATTCTTTTTTTTTTTTAACAGCCTCCAGACAGAGGGCCCAAGCATCTGTACTTTGAAAATTTAGATTAAAATAGAGGTTTTGGCTGAATACCTCTATTTAAGAACCACTACCATAGATGATTAGGAGAAGACTGTGCTGTTCAGAGTGATCAGAGAAGGCTTAATGAAGAATTTTAGTAGAGCTATGAAGGAAAATTAAGATTTAGTTGAAAGTTTAAGTGTGATGGTATTAAGGCTAAACACACAATGAAGAAAAACATTAAGCAGGTGTCAAATACAGTGTTTAAAAAGTATAGCGAGGAGACAGTTTGTTTTGGGCAAAAAAAGTAGGTGAATGATTAGGCAGATGACCCCCAAATTGTTAAAGACTTTTAGGGTGAAGCCTAGTCTTGAAAACATTGGGAAGCACGGAATATTTCTAAGAAATGGGCTTAGTATCTAATGCAGGAGAAACTGTTGAAATGAAAGACAGAAGGCAGGAAAGACAGAGAGTACATACTGCAGAGCTCCAGGCAAGAGATGAATAGGGCCTAGATCAGCACTGTATTTTTTTATTACTATTATTATTATACTTTAAGTTCTAGGGTACATGCGTACAACATACAGGTTTGTTACATAGGTATACATGTGTCATGTTGGCTTGCTGCACCCTGTAAATCAACTTGTCATTTACATTAGATATTTCTCCTAATGCTATCCCTCCCCTAGCCTCCCACCCCATGACAGGCCCCAGAGTGTGACATTCCCCACCCTGTGTCTATGTGTTTTCATTGTTCAATTCCCACCTATGAATGAGAACATGCAGCATTTGGTTTTCTGTCCTTGGGATAGTTTGCTGAGAATGATGGTTTCCAGCTTCATCTATGTCCCTGCAAAGGACATGCGCCTATCCTTTTTTATGGCTGCCTAGTATTCCATGGTGTATATGTGCCACGTTTTCTTAATCCAGTCTATCATTGATTGATATTTGGGTTGGTTCCAAGTCTTTGCTATTGTGAATAGTGCCGCAGTAAACATACATGTCTTTATAGTAGCATGATTTATAAACCTTTGGGTATATACCGAGTAATGGGATCGCTGGGTCAAATGGTATTTCTAGTTCTAGATCCTTGAGGAATCACCACACTGTCTTCTACAATGGTTGAACTCATTTACACTCCCAACAGCAGTGTAAAAGTGTTCCTATTTCTCCACATCCTCTCCAGCATCTGTTGGTTCCTGACTTTTTAATGATCACCATTCTAACTGGTGTGAGATGGTATCTCATTGTGGTTTTGATTTGCATTTCTCTGATGACCAGTGATGATGAGCATTTTTTCATGTGTCTGTTGGCTGCATAAATGTCTTCTTTTGAGAAGTGCCTGTTCATATCCTTTGCCCACTTTTTGATGGGGTTGTTTGTTTTTTTCTTGTAAATTTGTTTAAGTTCTTTGTAGATTCTGGATATTAGCTGAAAGGGAGTTTATTCTTATTCCTTTTCTCACAGACAATTCATTCCCTTTATTTTTAATAACTTACCTCTCCCCAAATTTTTTCTCATTCATGATCTATTTTGATTCATCATAGGCTATAATTTAAAGGCTTTGAATGAGATGATTTTTTTGCTGAGGGAGCCCCAGCTTCACTACATTTCGTTTGAATTGTGGCAAATTCCGTTTTGAGGTTTATTTAAAGGAAAGGAGGCTTCTTAAACAAAAGTGTACTCTATGAACAATGGTAGTAATGTTTATGGGTTACCCCCACTAACTCCTAAAATCTCAGCTAAAAATAATGATCTAGAATATAGAAGCCATTCATGCCAAGCTCCCACTACTGTGTAAGGGAATGACTATCAAATGGTAGCTGTTTGGTATGTCCAGCTTCTGTTAATTGTTCCTACAGTATTCAATAGAATACAATACCTATTTGAATCAACACTAATAAAATTAAGGTAACTTTGATCTTATTCTACAGTAATGACTAAGCACTTCCTAGACAAACTGGTAATGAGAAGTATAGGAATTTACAATTCCAAATTCTGCATGTTCGACTTGCAGGACATCAATCTGGTGAGCTCTTTTTTTTATTTAAAGCTATTTCTTATTCATTTATTGACCTACAGAGTTATCCTGTGGTAGCATGATAATAATAATGCTAGTTATAATAATAATAATCACTCTCATATATTGAGTATCTACAGTGTGCCAGGCACTATCTTGAATGCTTCATGTACATTTTCTTATATAATCCTCACAGTACACCTGATAAGTCAGTATTTGTATTCTCATTACAGAGGATGTCATTAAAGATTTTAAAAATTGGTGTACAAAGTTTCATGATAATAAATGTCATGACCAGAATCAAACCCAAATATGGCTAACTCCATATTAGCCATAGTGTACCCTGCTTGAGAACTGAGTTTGCAACCCTTCGGAGTTTGAGTTTTATCTAGCTCACTCACTGCAATAAAATCATATTTTTAGCCCCAAATTGTACATTCAAAGAAAGATTTTATCAAAGCCTGAAAGCTAGCAGTATAGGTATATGTTTATGCAAGAGAATATTGAGTCACATGATCTACAGTATTTCAAATAATGAGAGAGTGGTATCACCATCAGTGGCATCATCACAGATGACCTTTTCAATATATGACTCTATGAATAAGATCAAGACATGATACACACTCTGTGTGTCAGAATGTCCAATAAGGGTCATTTGAAAAACCCTTGCTTCCTTAGGAAGGTAAACATTTATAGAGCAAATATCAAGAGATAAACTGGCCCTATATTATCAATTGATAACTTGTTAAAAGCAATTCCCAATAAAAGCCCCTTTGAATTACCTATCCACAACAATATCAAAATGATCAAAGCAGCTTATATCGCACATTGAATGAAGCCTTAACTCATCTAAATGCCTCTTTGCCAACCTCTCTTCCTTCTTAAAGGTAACCACTGGGGAATACAATTCAGGTTCTGGCAAGAGGATCCCTGAGGGATTCCTTCTCTGCTGCCCCATACCCTCCCTCAATCACTCCCCTTCTCAGCCATCCTCTTGGATCTAAGTTCTGCAAAATTCCCAAATTAGGAATTAAGTACATGTTTATTCCATCATGATTTTCTCCTCTAATCTGGCAGATAAAAATAACAGAAAGAAATATCTCTTTGAAGTCTCATTTTATCCTCTATTATCCCGAAAGTAAACTTCAAAATGTTGCTGGTCTCCTTTCTTCATTTGATCCCAGTCCAAACAGGACAGCTTTAAGGGTAGACCCCACATACAATTCCAGTTCAAAAATTCCTATTGCTTTAGGAATATGCAGACTGATTCTGAATGTGCATCTTGCCCATCACCAGTATTTTTTTAAGTTCTATTTCAAAAACAAGAGAATGGATCTTTTATGGGTAACAGTAATTCTGAGAGTGGATGACCAAGAGACAGCTTGAAAGACATCTTAAAAGATGCCTTATGACCAAATACAAATAATCAAAAACAAAGCCTAACAGCTCAGACATTTGAACTGAACAGGTACATTAGAATAGTCTTCTATTTTCTTGAAATGCCTTGAAGTGATAAAAACTGTGAAACTGTGACATTTATTTTAAAAGATGTACAACATGAAGCTTAAAGGTGAAAGATCTATTTAGTGTGGATTTTTTTTAAGCTTCAAAATGAACAGTGTCTGATTCTTAAAGTAAAAGCTGTGAGACTTTTGCTGGAAGCATTTTAATATGTCCTTTAGTTTTTCTTCTTTAGTAAGATATGTCGGTTCCACATTTGTTGACGCCCCTCTCTGTGCCATGCACAGTGCTAATGAGAATATACCAGCTAAGGAAAGTGTAGCCTCTGCCTTTGAAGAGATTAAAAACTCTTATGCTGGAAAAAAAAGGTATTACAAATTCTAATATACCCAATATAAAGAACTAAACATTATATAACATCAGTTTTTCCACCTATTGTCCTATAATTTCCATTTTCTAAACAGAAAGAAGTGGAATCCCATAGAGAGAAATAATAAATGTTCATGCTGAGCAATGTTCTTTTTTCTTGTGATGTCTAAAAGCAGTTTTCTCTAAGTGAAATTTAAATAGAAATTGCTAATATTGAAATTAGTAATATTATCAGATATTCTGTGTTTTCACCCAAGAAGCATAAGGCTTCAGGCTTCATAGAGCTTCTTCAGATAGTCTTTTGTTTTTATAGCTCGAAAATTGACAACACAAAGACAGCTATTGACTTGGCATCCAGGAGTAGAATAACACACCTGGTCCTAATGCCTGTGTTTTTTCTTCCAATCTTCCTGCTCTCTCTGTTTTTTCTCTTTGTTGCTTCCCTGAGGATATTCATATATAGAACTTTGCTCAGTACAACACAAAGAGCTAGATGACATTGTCTGCTGGCAGAAAAGTGACAACTATTAGGCTTCAGTTGGAAGCTGCAGTGGTTGTTGATTTTTAAGGTCTACACACATTTATTGAACAAAATATTCATATGACATTTAAAGTGAGTCTATTTGTAAGTTTTGAAAATTTAGGCAACTCGCATATCATTTCTGGGCCTCAGTTTTCACATTATAAATATGAGCACTAAACCAGTGGTTCCCAAAGTTTGCTGCACACTAGAATCACCTTTTAAAAGGAGAGGTTTTATAAATCCTGATGCCCGGATTGCTTGCCAAACCAATTAAATCAGAATATTTCAGGTTGGGAGCCACATAGGTCTTTTTCTTTTGAGACTGAGTTTCTTTCTGTTGCCTAGGCTGGAGTGCAGTGGTGCGATCTCAGCTCACTGCAACCTCCGCCTCCCAGGTTCAAGCAATTTCCCTGCCTTGGCCTCCTGAGTAGCTGGGACTACAGGTGCATGCCACCATGCCCGGCTCATTTTTCATCTTTTATATATAGAAATATATATGTATATTTCTACCTGTAACTGTGAGCTTTTTTCCAGAAGAGATTAGCGATTGAATCGTAGACTGACTAAAGAAGATCCACCCTCACTAATGTGGGAGGGCAGCCTCCAATCCACTGAGAACCCATAGAATAAAAAGGCAGAGGAAGGGTGATTTGCTTCTTAAACTGGGATGACCATATTCTCCTGCCTTCTAACATCCGAGTTGCTAGTTCTTGGGCCTTCCAGCTCCAGGATTTACACCAGAATGACCCTGCTCTTTCCTCCAGTTCTCAGGTCTTTGTCCGCTGTTGGATGCCCTGGTTCTGAGGCCTTTGAAATTGAACTGAATTCTATACCACCAGCTTCTCTGGTTCTCCAGCTTGCAGATGGCATATTGTGGGACTTCTCAGCCTCTATAATTGCATGAGCTAATCCCATAATAAATCTCTGATATATCTATATATATCCCATTTGTGGGGAGAACCCTGGCTAATACAAAATCACCAAGTTTTTTTTTGTTGAAGTTGACAAATTGATTCCAAAATGTTATAAAAATGCAAATGATATAGAATAGTCAGAGCAATCTTGCAGAAAAAGAACAAAGTTGGAGGCTAACATGGTTTGGCTGTGTCCCCACCCAAATCTCATCTTGAATTCCCACATGTTGTGGGAGGGACCCAGTGGGAGGTAATTGAATCATGGGGGTAGGTCTTTCTCATGCTGTTTTCATAATAGTGAATAAGTCTCATGAGATCTGATGGTTTTACAAAGCGGAGTTTCCCTGTACAAGCTCTCTTCTCTTGTCTGCCACCATGTGAGATAGGCCTTTCACCTTCTGCCATGATTGTGAGGCCTCCCCAGTCATGTGGAACTGTAAGTCCAATAAGCCTCTTTCTTTTGGAAATTGCCCAGTCTCAAGTATGTCTTTATCAGCAGCATGAAAATGGACTAATACAGAGGCCTCAAGACTATCAAACTGCAGTAATCCAGATATATAGTACTAGTGTAAGCACAGATGAGTAGGCCAATAGAGAACAGATAATGTAACACTTAACCCTTATTAAACAATTAGTTGATTTTTCAGCCAAAGTGCCAAATCCATTCAATCAGGAAAAGAAAATATTTTCAATAAATGGTTCTAGAACAACTAGATCATAATTTGAAGGGGAAAAAAGAATCTCAACCCCTACCTCATACAAAAATTAATTTTATATGGATCACAGACCTAAATGTATAAGCTAAAATTATAAATAAGAAAAAATAAGATAAACCATTTGCAAAGACTTCAAACAGGACACAAAAAATACTACCCATTATAAAAAGATAAACTGTACTTCATCTAAATTAAAAATTCAAAAGACTCCATTTAAAAATTTATGAATAAGCAAGCCACAGGCTGGAAGAATATATTCATGTCACATAGGATTTATATTCAGAATACATAAAGAACTACTAAAACTCAACAATAAAAAGACAACCCAAGTTTTAAAATAGGCAAAAAACTTGAACAAACACTTCACAGAAGATATAAAAATAATTCGCAGCACATTTTTTAAGTGTGAAATTCATTAGACATCAAGGAAATGCAAATTAACATCACAATGAAATACCCCTCACACTATTTTAATGGCTAAAAATACTGACAATACCAAATGTTGGTAAGGATGTACACAACTAGAATTCACATACATTGTTCATGGGAGTATAAAATGAAATCATTACATTAGAAAACTATTTGGTAATTGATTATAAAATTAAACATATCCCTACCTTATGACCCAGCAATTCTACTCTTAACTATCTTAACTAAGATAAAGGAAAACATATGTCCATTCAAAGACCCGTACATGAATGTTTATTGGAGTCTTATTCATCATACCCCCAAAGTGAAAGCAACCCAAATATTTATCAACAGATATAAGGATAAATTTTGGTATATTCATACTCAATAATATAAAGCAATAAACTACTAATACAAACAACAGCATGGATGAATTTCAAAAACATGTTGAGTGAAAGAAGCTAGACACAAAAGTATGCATACAGTATGAGTGCATTTATATAATAAAAATCAGAAGAACAGGTGCCGTGTGTGTGTGTATGTGTGTGTGTGTATATATGTATTGGAGGGAAGAGGGTGTGCGATAGACTAGACCTCCCTGGGATGCTACAAATGTCCTATCTTGATTGGGGTGTGGGTACATAGGTATATACATTTATCAAAACATTTGTTAAAACTCATCAGACTTAAACTCTGTATGTAAGCATACACCAAAAATTAAAATTTCAAAAACCATTTTGTGAACTATAAAGTGTTATATAAGTACCATAAAATGTTTTAATTTTTGAAGTCTCTCAAGACAAAGATGAGTTTGAGATGATTGCAACAGTGAACTGATGCTAAACAATGATATACCTCTGAGTCTCCAGTTTTCATCTACATGTTTGAACTGATTACATCCAACAAAATGAGTTTATTTTATAACTTAGAAAATGAATGCAGCACCCTTTAACCCACTCTAACTAGGACTCTTTTTTTGAAGGCCTGGTACTAGGAGTGATCTGTACCTATCTGTACCTAAACTTTAAGCTTTGACAAAGTGTTGGCACATTCACTTTATGAATTGTTATTCTTGGCAATTTTAGTAAAGTACCTTTACATTGAAGTTAAAAAAATAAAAGTATAAGAAATGTCATACTGGAAATCACATCCTTTTTTCCCTTAGGTATGGTAGCAGATGAAAAGGAACTGCTACCCTACATGATTTTATTTTGTTTTTTAACTTTTATTTTAGGTTCAGGGGTACATGTGCAGGTTTGCTATATAGGTGAAGTGCATGTCAAGGGAGTTTGGTGTATATATTATTTCATCACCCAGGTAATAAGCATGGTACCCAATAGGTAGTTTTTCAATCCTCTCCCTCCTCCCACTCTCCATCTTAAGTATACATGCATCCATGTGTACTCAGTGTTTAGCTCCCACTTGTAAGTGAGAACATGCAGTATTTGGTTTTCTATTCCTCGCTCAATTCACTTAGTATAATGGCCTCCAGCTCCATCATATTGCTACAAAGGACATGATCTCGTGGGAATGTAAACTAGTACAACCACTATGGAAAACAGTGTAGAGATTCTTTAAAGAACTAAAAGTAGAACTACCATTTGATCCAGCAATCCCACTGCTGGGTATTTACCCAGAGGAAAAGAAGTCATTATACGAAAAAGATACTTGCACGCATATGTTTATTGTTATAAACAATTTGCAATTGCAAAAATATGGAACCAGCCAAAATGCCCATCAATCAACAAATGGATAAAGAAACTGTGAGATATATATATATATATATATATATGATGGAATACTACTCAGTCATAAAAAGGAATGAATTAATGGCATTCGCAGCAACCTGGATGGAACTGGAGAATATTATTCTGAGTGAAGTAGTTCAGGAATGGAAAACCAAACATCATATGTTCTCACTCATAAGTGGGAGCTAAGCTATGAGGATGCAAAGGCATAAGAATGATACAATGGACTTGGGAGACCTCAAGGGAAAGGGTGGGGGGGGGGGGTGAGGCATAAAAGACTACAAATTGGGTTCACAAATCACCATAAAGAACTTACTCATGTAACCAAATACCACCAGTTCTCCCAAAAACCTATGGAAATAAATTAAAAATATATATATTATTCTTTTTTAACCACCACAACCCAACCACTTTAAAAATAGAAAATTATCTGATATTATTTACCATTTTCAAAAGACTGACTAGGTTATGGTTTGTGTGTTTCCTCACCTAGTAATAGACTTTCAGAGACACATCTGACTGATAAATTAAATACTCTGTATCCTGGTATTTGATAAGAGTTTCATAGAGATTTGGAAAATGTGTGTGTGTGTGCATGCACGCTCACAGGCAAACACTCATGTTCATGTATGAGAGAAGAGATTGATTTTCCTTAAATCCCACTATAGGCTCTGTCCTACTTTCATACAAACAACGTACTCAAATTTCCTCTGGGAAATTTCTGTGGGAAAATTGGCTTGTAAAATTTCAGCAATAGACTTAACGGTTACAAATTCCATTCCTAGGATACTGAGAAGTATAAAATTTCCAATTGTAATTCACCTTTTAAAGTTGTCTTTAAAAGTATGAGATGAAAATACTCCTACGATATTTCCTTTTTTCTCTTTTTTCTTCACAAATAAACACATAGTCAATCTTCTTAAGTGTAAAATGTTTCCGATCAGGGCTAATGATTTCCAATTTATAGTGATTGAATTTCACTTAATCTAAGAGGATCACCCAGCCTAGGAAAGCCCAGCTCAAAACAATATGTGATGGAAACCATTAGAGTACAAAGCAGGGTGCTATGTGAGGTCAATAACATGTTGTGAAATTTTTGTTTCAGTTTTACGTATGCAGTGTATGCATTTACTGAGTCATGGGCAGAAACATTTGAAGGCCACTGCACCATGCAATGGCACAAAATGTCCACTCCACAAAAGAGGTGAGAAAATTCAAATCCGGCATAAGAACAGGGGTTTAGGAATGTCGATGTATAGAAGTGCAAGAGGTCCAGGAACAAACAGGAAATTCCCAGGCAGCCCTAAAGAGAGGCTTCATTAAGTTCATTGAGCACAGCCTTAGTGAGATGAGTAAAGAAGAGCAGGAAAATTCTCCCCAACTCCCCAGAGGAGAAACAATTGCCATAATTGTCAGAAACATGCCAGAAAGAACCCAAATTACCTGGAATGAGCTGTGTAAAATATACAGCACAACTCAAGATCTTATTTCTTCTGTGACCTATAAATATTACAGTATTTTTTGATAGAAAGGAATCTTTGAGTACTTTGGTAAATCACCTCATGGAGAAATCTACAACTACAAGGTCCTTGTCATCTGTTCCTCTCTCACAAAATTTTAATTGAACCACACCAATGTCATTTAGGGCGACAGCAGGGGCGTGGTTGTGGACTGTGTGTGGTCTTTCCCTTGCAGGCAAATTCCTGGTCTCTAAAGAGTATGAGGCAGATACTGGACAAGCTCCTAAAGACTTATTCCCTGACCTGCTGGGCTGGAGGTGGCATCCCATCCTTACGTATTTAAGAATCTAGAGCTACTAGCACCCTAGCCCATCATCATCATCATCTCCGACTGATCTCCCCAGTGTTGACCTAGTCTTTGTAACACAAATTTTAGTTTACCCAGGACATCGCCATCTATACCTGTTGTCCCAGAGTCCCAGAGTGACTTTATTTTAATTATACCCCCTTTCACTTTCAAAAAAAATGTATAAAGCATCTCAGTGTGGAAAAGTTACCCTATCCAGTATCCTGCTCTGCCTGCTTGGTTAACTATTTTCTGGTGGCCTGCAGCTGGTCCATCCTTCAAGTCTATAATTCCAAATTGGCCTAGATACAACATCTCCTACTCCCAGCATCATCTCAAACATCAAGAATGGAAAGCTCCCCTGGCAGGATGAATCTTAGAGAAAACTATGATGTTATCCTGGAGTCTATCTGAACCTATTTTTAGTGTTTCCCTACATTAGGTATTTATTGCTGCATAACAAACCACTCTGAACTTAGTGACTTAAAACAACAATAGTCATTTATTATCCCTTATAGTTTCTGTGGTTCAGGAATGCGGCTCAGACGTGTTGGGAATAGCTTGTCTCTGTTTCATGATGCCTGGGGCCTAAGGTGGAAGACTCAAAGGTTGAAGATATCAAATATCTGGAATAATCTGAAAATTCATTTGCTCACATGTCTGGGGGTTGATGCTGGCTGTCAGCTGAGGGCCTCGTTGTGTCTGTTGCCTAGAACACACCCATACTTGGCCTCTCCATGTGACTGGGGCTTCCTTACAACATGGTGGCAGGATTCCAAGGGCAAGTATCCTGAGCCAGGTGGAGGCTGTATCCTTTATATGACGTCGACTCACTTAACTCTCGAGTCACATAGCATGACTTCCATCATATTACATTGATCAAGGAAGTTGCAACCCACTGCCAAGATTCAAGAGCAAAGAACATTAGACCACTACCTTTACACTCCTTTTTGTAAGATGATCATATGGTATGGCATCTATACATATATATGCACATAGAAACATACACATGTATGTATACATATATGTGTATATAAGTATATATTTGGGAAATATAATCAGCCACCCCTTCCAAGAACCCTGCCAACCATAGGCAAAGGGTCACCATTCTTGTTACCCTCTTCCATCAAAATTTTCCTTGGATGAGTTCCCTGATATTGTGACATGGGGGCGAGGCTTCTCTAATCATAAATACTTTAATTCCTTATAGTTGTGAGGCATGTTACGGTTGCAAGATCTTTGCATTTGGTCTTCACAACTCTGTGAAGCAGATAAGGCAGGCCTTATTCTCCCCATTTTACAAGTGAGAAATGACATACCGAGAGGTAAATAATTTACTCAAAGTCGCAGAGCTGGGACTCAGCACAGTCAGTGAGATGCGGCATTGGGTTTCTTTCCATTACCAACCAACCTCTACGAACAGAAAAGCAGCACAGTACTGTAGTCTGAGCCCAGACGTTGGATCAGACAAGCCTGGCTTTGAGTCCTGGTTCTACAGCATCGTGGCTTTGGACAAAGAGCTTCACTTCCCTGACTTTCAGTTTTCTTGTCCTTGGAATGAAGGCAATACAACCTACCTCATGTGTTTAGTTCCTGCCATGAGATTAAATGATATTCGTGAAGTGCATAGGACGGTGCCTAACACACCTTTGACCCCCAAACAGCACCTAAGAAGTTAATTTTGATAATGGTGTGTGATCTAACAGCTGACACACTACATTTAGAGCCAGGTTTTCTTAAAAAGATCTTGAAGAAGGAAATGCTGATCTGGGTCACAACAAACAAAAGATAGTCTGCATCTGGGTACAGGTGGGAACCATCCTCAAATCACACAGCAAGCCAATCATCTTAGATCTTTTTTCATAGCAAAATATTGTTCTTTTTCATAAGTTTGTAAATGAAATCTTAAAAAGGGCAACCAATTCTCAAACTCCTCTAAACAGACATTACTGAATGGGATATAGGCTAATATTAAATCTCCAGCTCAAAAGGCTGAATATAGAGGCTGCTGGGGCTAGGGAGGTTTGCCTTGTTACACAGTGTGGGGATGGGTGCTACATAATGATCTTTGAGTGGGCCAAGCTTTGATGGCTGGGCAGAGCACAAGGTTAACACAATGGCCAGGCCTTCAGTAAGTTACCCTCAGATGCCACTTAAATGTAACTGTGTGTGCATCCGTTTCTGTGATGGTGGACCCGGAGTCATTGAAAGGCCCTGCATTTTTCTCTCATTGTTTCAAGAAAATGTTCTTGAGTGTTCTACCGGCAAAGGCAGTCTGATATTTGCCATTAATGAGAGGCAAGTGAAGGGGCTAAATTAATCAGTGTTTACAGTTCCTGAGAGTTATGCCATGAGGGTAGGGGAGAGCCTCACTTTAGAGTCCTAGAAGTTGCTTTGTAGACTCAGAAAGAGCCATTTTGCTGGCATTCAGAAATAGTTTTCCATTTTTTTTCTGCCCATCACTTAGGCCTGACTATAAGGCCTCTAATTCTGCTTCCAAGGCCAAAAGGACAGCAGATTCGCTCATAAGAAAACCCAAGGGATACTTAAAATTTACGAGCCAGTCCTCAGCTCCTTACCAGTGTGAAGTTCTCATTCACGTCAGCAGGAAGCTAGCCTACAGGGCAGGGCATCTCAATTGAGTTCTTTCTCTGCTTTGCTGGTTCAGAATCAAACTTGCCCTGTGGCTGCTTTAAGTGTTGATGTCTTGGCATCCAAAAGCAGGGAGACAGCTCCATTTCTCCTGGCGCCTGGAGCCCATGCTTCAGGGCAGCTTACCCTCCTCCCTTCGGGATTGCTTTGGAATCCTCACCGTTTATAAAGGAAGCCCACATTGGCCCCGTTGTAATGTGTGGCACTCTTCACTCAATAGCAATGGGGAGTTCAAAACGTCTTAAGTGACCCTCCAGGGTAACCAAAATCCCAAATCCCTAATATGGAGTAACCGTTTCTGCCATAGTGCTGCCTTAAGGAGCTGAACAGCACTTTGTATTTTCCAAAGCTCTTTCATATACTTGGTCTCCTGCGGTCTGGCAAGCCCTGTGAAAGAAAAAGCAAGGCATATATAGTTAGTCCCATTTCACAGATAAGAAAACTGAGATTCAGACAGTTTAATCATGCTGCTAGTTAGTTGTAGGGCTGGGATGCAAACTCCCAGATCATTACATCTTTCGCTGCCATGGCCGAGTATTTTATTTTCTCTTCCTTTCCACCCTTCTAATTTTCCCCTTTCCCTTTTCTCTCCAATTCTGTTTTCCTCTGCCCATTCCTTGCTCCCTTTTTACCTTCTTCCTCCTGCTCAATCTGTTTCTCTTGATTCTCTTCAACTCTCTTGCTCTACAAAGGATTTCAGGCAGGACCAAGAACCCTCTAGAATTACAGCACCAACTTTACTGTTCACTCAGCAATTTAAACAGGAACTTAAATAACTCATAGGGAATCTCTTTGCTTTTCTGTGACTCATTTTCTCCAGCTATGAAATAAGAATACCATGTGTGTAATTACAAGATAATAGAATTGTAAGGGTTCTTAAGCCAGAAGAGCCCAAGGAAATATTGATATAGGACCTACATGTAACCTATCTCTTTAGATCAAATTTATATATGCCTTGATGTAGTGATTTAACCTTCTCTTAACATTTTGAATAATGTTAAACTGGCACATTTGAGTTGCAGTCAAACCCCAGGGCATTCTCCCCCACCATCCTTTCTACTTGGGGAAACATGCAAACTAAATATTCTAAGAGCCCAGTGAAGAGTTGAGTCTATTTGGTACTGTAAATAAGGATATCTCAGAAATTGAAAGTGAAAGTATTAAATTCTCTATTTGCAGTCCAGTTTAGGCAGATAGATGGTTTCATTAGCCACTGTACCACGCCTCTTAGTGACCCCTCTCATCTCAATTTTTATTGATTTGCAGATATTTGAAAGAATATCTGATATCAAAATTACTCTTGGAACGGTGTCTGATCTCATTTCCTCCCCTCCTCTGAAAATTAACGACATGAAGACAAGCTTTCATGAGTGCCTGTCTCCAGCCTCCAAGCCATGAGGGACTGGAATGCTTAGAGAACAATGACTTAATAAATGAGGATTTAAATAGTTCCATCCTAGAGAGGCAAAGAAAGGCAATATCTCAAAACCATGCCCCTCAACTCTTAAAAGTATTATTTCTAGTTTGAAAGGAAGAGTCTGGGTCAGTCAGCCCCTTCTGTCCTGACAAATCATCAGAATAGATAGATCCCTGTGGAAGCTATCAGTAATTTCTGAGGGGGCAAAACATCTGCAGGAGAATGTCACTGGATCATTTCAAAACTCTGTGTGTATTTGATTCTAGGACTATGTCTCTTCAGAATCTTTTTTATATCTCCCTAAATTCCTTGTCTGGGATGGTATTTTAACTCATTATTGACTAAACATATGGGATTGTCTATTTTGAGTGGATTCACTCTTATAACAGAAGACACTCATATGACTGGGAGATACCTGCTTACAATGACAAGTAATGTCCAAGTAGGGCAAATCAATCCAGGTCAAGCCTATGTCAATAGACATGTGCTATCCTGCTGCACAGAACTGACCTTCTGATACCCAGATGTCTAACAGCCACACATTTAGGGGCCTTATGGTATTATTTATTTATTATTATTTATTTATTATGATGATGATTATGATTTATCCCAGCAAATTTAACTGGCTTCATTTAGCTGGGCTGACCTGAACACTGGCCAGCTGCCTGTAACAGTGGCCTTGAGTACCCTTCACTTCTCTTGTGAACTTGGCCCGTAGTTCTTTGCTGCAGATGGCCTAGCCAACTAGGATACTATTGGCTATTCCTGTGGGACATTCAGAAATTCTTCAGGGATCCTTCTGAAGCAAGGAACGGTGATGGCTTCTGACACATGGTTCGGGACATCTGTTGAGCTTCCCTAGCCTATTCGCTTATTTCTCTAAAGTATCTTTTTAGCACCAAATACTTGCCTCGCAAATAAATTGTCAAATGACCCTAGTTTAACAAAGAACCAGGAATTAGTTAGCTTGGAGAGGAAGGTACTTAATCCACTAGGCTACATGTAATTCTCCTAAAGTTTATGACAAATTTTTATTACCTTTAGGGCTGCACCTTTCATATCTCCCAAATACTGCTGCCAGTATTTTGTTCTTCATTTTAGTAGAGCATAGGAGAGCCAATCAGGTGGCATCTCAGAAGGAGGAGATTGGTGAGAATGTCTGTTGCTAAGTAGCGGGCATCATTTGTACCTCCCTCGTTTTCCTTTTCATCACTGGCATGGAAATCACAATGCCTTCCAAAGAGGCAGAGGCTGAGTCAGATTTTTGTTAGGACAAAGTAAAACTTGGTTTCCTGCAGAGTGTAGCCAAACTGACTCAGAGGTTAAGGATCTAACAATTGCAGGAGGAAAGTCACATCAGATTTTAGTACTCTTAATCCTATACCATCTTAGGGCTGCCTTCCAGAAGCCAGAAGTGATGAGATCAAAAGAAAAATACCATCTCCTCTTCAGAGAGTGTGGCTCTGAGAAGCTAAGGACCGTGCCTGGGGGAAATAAACTTGCTCTACCAAGAGTGTTCCAGATTCAAGAAGAAATCTCTTGGAAGAAATGGAATGCCCACTCTTTTCTTGTGTCTGTGATGGGTCTCCAGGTGGTCCTAGGAGGACAGGGGCACAGACATCAGTATGCATTGCTCATTTCCTCCATATCTTTCTTTTCTCCAATACCAAACCAGAAAGCTTCTCTGTTAGCATCTGTAACCATTTCTAGTTAACCATTTCTAGTTAACATCCACATTCCCTTAAGCGACTGGGAAGTGAATCAAGCAAATGTAGCATCTCTAAGCAAAGCAGTTTGATTTAGGGGGAAAAAAAAAACCACTGCCATCTCACCTAGCGAAAACTAGCATGCTAGAAAAGAGCACAGGATGAAGCCCGACTGCCTGGGCTGCTGAGTCAACAACAGGAAAAAGTTTCTCATGCTGAAAAAGCAACCATAGCCCTACTAAACAGTCATACTTTGCTCACCTACCCATTCTAATTACAATGTCTTTCCAGCTGAAATCTAATAACTATCCCCAGTGAAGCGTCTTTCCTTGCCTTGCATATTCATTCATTCATTTTTTCAGACATTTATTTTATGCCCACTTATATGCCAATGGTCATCAATTTTATGACTTCACTTCTTCATTCAGAAATTACTTATGTTTGAACCCCTATAAATGGGCCAAGTACTGTCTTAGGTACTGGGTATATGAAGATATATGAGACAAAGTCCATATATGAAACAAAGATATATGAGACAAATACCATTAAAAATTTATAGTCTAGTTAGTAATTCATCTTTTATTCATTCATCTGGTCAATCGTTCATTCATTTGGTTATTCATTTGACAAATCGTTGCTGAAGATCTACTGCATGCCAGGCACCATGTTAGGCACAGGGCCAAACATATTTATCCTAATCTTCTTCCCCATTTTGTTTTTAATTCATTGTATCACACAAATGCCACCATCACCACCAAGCACAGAAGCAAAAACAATCCCAACAACTTTTCGGGTTTTGTGTGTGTTTATGTTTGTGGTCATTTTAAAGGGAGAGGAGGGTAGGCTTCAGATGGGTGAGTAAGGTTATTGAGTTATTCCAACATATTCATGCAAATATGCACTGGCTTCGTGCAGGGTAAGATATTAGAAGGCAGATCCCAGATTCAGGACAGTACAAAGTGAACCTTTAAGTGATGGTGACTGTGGGACAGTGGAATAAGCTGCCTCACAAAGGTGAGATGAGGTTGGAGGTCAGGTGATGACCCACCAAGGACAGCACAGAACAGATGCTACCCAGGAGACTTGTGACCCCAAATCGAGAGACTTTCTACTCTGAGATTTGATTGCCAAAACAATCTCCCTGGCACAT
This sequence comes from Hylobates moloch, assembly GCF_009828535.3. Taxonomy (NCBI): domain Eukaryota; kingdom Metazoa; phylum Chordata; class Mammalia; order Primates; family Hylobatidae; genus Hylobates; species Hylobates moloch. The sequence continues at coordinate 2,811,344 of NW_026652285.1, forward strand.
ACTTAGCCTTCAATAAATATTCGCTACATGAATGACTAAGTATTAGGCCATTTGTTGGTCCTTTGGCTCCTTGAGGGAGAGAGCTGGGCCCTAATTATCTCTTATAGTCCCAGCGCCTCTATCCCTTCTCCAGGGATCTAGGGAACAGATCTGGAATGCAGGCCCCACAAGCTTTCTTCTTAATAACCTAGGCATAAACGTTTTCACCATGTGGTTTAGCCACCTGGCAGATTCTCTCCACAAAGGAGGAATCCTTTAGAGGCATATTCAGTCATCTCTGTTAAATTTCAGGCTTTGTTTTATTCCCTGATTAGCAAATTGTTGGTTCACCTCCATCACCATGAGACCTTGTGTACTCAGGGAACAAAAATTTGTTTTGCTAACAGCTCGAAGGGCAAAATAGCTATATAAAGAAACCAAATAATGCCTTCTCAAACCAAACACTAGAATTGGCTTCTGGTTTAGCTCTGTTTAGGGTTATCTGTGGCCCTGTTTCCCTCCAGTGGCTGGTAATCAAGATGAGAATGCATGATTGCCCCTGGAAACCAAGTGATAGATCCACAGCACTATGGGCCAGGCACCACTGCCTGAAGAGAGGCTAGAGGCAGGGGAAGTCAGGAGCCGACTTCAAGATTCTTAGGCCACAGGCCACACCATAATTCAGGTCGTTGGACTTTGCCAAGGAAGCTTATCAAAGAAGAAAACAGACTTATATTTTCTAGCTCTCTGCTTCTCTCTCAGACTGCAAGCCTTAGAAATTAGACTGGCTTTCTCCATCCTGGACAGAAGGAGTAGAGGTTTGAGAATTTGATTGTTTGATAATACAGAATGTGTAGCCTAGTACAGCACTTTGGATGCCATTCTATTTTACCAAAATAGTTCAAGACACAAAGAATTTCAGACTGGAACAAGGGTCTGACCTGCTTGTGTCATTCAGGGACAGCTCAAGTCTGGCAGAAATAGCAGAAACTTTCTGCCACAGAATGCAACCCATTAATTTAGATGAAAATATTACTAAATGCTAATTCTAAACTTTCTGTACTCTGAACACAAAGAAACTTCCAGAATCAATGCATACAGAACAAGGCTTGAGCCATCGAGTCCTGGAAGAACTTTCACAGGGCATTTTGATGGGCAAATCAGGGAAGCAATCACCATTCTAGCAAGAGACCATGATCTTTCTGGCAGCAGGAGGAAAATCCAATTTCTGTGACAGCTAGAGAAAATGACTGAGTTTGTTTGTGACCATCTCTGAAATTACATCAGGTAACAAACAAGCCAATATCTTTTCCCATTATTGACAAAGAGGAGACTGTGTTAAGCCAGCCTATTGGAAAACACTGGGTTTCCTCTGGCTTTTATCTGTTAATGACCACCCTGGGAGTTAAGGGCTACAACCCTTGGTTGGGGAAACCCCATGTCATGATCTGAAAGACTCAGTTTGAAGTGGGCCCAATTCTTGAGACGGTCATCCTTTCTAGTTATATCACCACTCATTTCAGCAAAAAGGCAATGCAGTATGAATTCAAGGAAGAAAGGCAATTTCCTTTAAAATATTGTGGCAGAGTCTCCTTTCTCCAGAGTCAAGCCTTGGTATATCCTCTACTCCTATCATTCTCAAAGGTGATCCCAAGACCAGTAATACCTGTATCAGTATCACCTGGGAATCTTGAAGAGCAGCAGCTGCTTGGGTCTCACCCAGGACTCTTGAAGCAGCTACTCTGGGGTGGGGCCCAGCAGTTTTTAACAATCCCTCCAGATGATTCCAAAGCACACTGACACATGAAAACCACCATTCTACTCTTCATTAAGAAATCTGGGGTCCACCATGATATTAAAAAAAGCCGTGTGTGTGTGGGTTGTGTGTGTGTGTGTGTGTGTGTGTTCAGTTACTGTCTTAGTCAGTTTTGTGCTGCTACAACAGAATACCACAGATTGGTTAATTTACAATAAACAGGAATTTTTTCTCACAGTTCTAGAGGCTGGGAAGTACAAGATCAAGGCACCAGCTTCTGGCAAGGGCCATCTTGCAGAATGCACCACACGGTGGAAGGGGAAACAGAGAATGAGAGAGAGAAGAGGGAGGCCAAACTCATCCTTTATAATGAACCTACTCCTGAGATAATAGCATTAAGCCATTCATGAGGGTGGAGCCCTCATGGGCCAACTTTCTCTTAAAGGTCTCACCTCTTAACACTGTTGCACTGGGGATTAATTTTCCAACACATACTTTTTGGGGGACACATTCAAACCACTATGGATACACATGTATTAAATATATAAAATTATGGATATATACGTACTAAATTATGGATTTTTAAAATTCAGGGTATTTTTCAAAATTAAGGTAGTAGCTTTTATTGAAACCTCTTGCTGTTTGATATGATAAACTCTAAATTCCTTCTACACTAACCTCCACATGCTCCCTGTGATCTGAGTACGGAGGTGAGGGGGCAGGGTGTGAACCAGCAACCTAAGAAATCAGAGAACATTCTATTGACTAATTTAAACTAGATTATTAAGAATCTACTCTACCATTTAAGATTCTCCAAAAAGAAAGTGAAACATTTGGCCTTTGGCATTTAAATGAGTCTGATGAACAGAAGATTAAATACTAGATATCTTTGTAAAAGAAGCTGATTAAAACGGCTGTGGGTCAGGCAAGGTGGCTCACACCTATAATTCTAGCACTTTGGGAGGCCGAGGCAGGCAGATTACCTGAGGTGAGGAGTTTGAGACCAGCCTGGCCAACATGGTGAAACCCCATCTCTACTAAAAATACAAAAATTAGCCACACTTGGTGGCGCATGCCTGTAATCCCAGCTACTCGAGAGGCTGAGGCAGGAGAATCACTTGAACCCAGGAGTCAGAGGTTGCAGTGAGCTGAGATCACACCACTGCACTCCAGCCTGGGCGACAGAGTGAGACTCCATCTCAAAAAACAAACAAACAAACAACAACAACAAAAAAAACGGCGGTGAAGAGCATGAGCTTTGGAGTCAGACAGGCTTAAGTCCACTGCTGAGTGGCATCGGTCAAGTCGTTTAAACTCTGTGGTCCTCTTTCTACATTGGTAATATGGGAAGGGTAATAGTGCTGAGCTCCCAGGGCTCATATGAGGATTAAATTAGATAATACCCACACATAGCATGCTTGGTAAATATCACTGCTCAAGCAACACTTGGTCTGCTTGTTACTATTATTTTACTGGGTTCACCCATGGTGAATAGTACCAGAGTGTCCAGAGAATCCTTCCTGTGAAATGTAGATTCATTGGATCTCTTTGGAATTTTTCTTCAGGGACAGTGTGAGACAATGAATGAGAAAGAGAGTCATTGATTTTGGTGAACTTTTGGGGAAAGGTAATGGATGAGAAGAAAGGCACAGGCCATGGGGTAAGGGTGGAGGTTGCTTCGGATCATTGGCCTCTGAAGCTCTGTGGTGGCTGCAGTTTTCCTTTCTCCTCATTGTTATGGCGTCTGGGCAGAGAGGAGCTTCGGAGCCAGACCTCTGAGGCTGTGTGTGGTGAGCCTGCAGGGGCTGGCAGTCGCTAAGGGCGGAAACCACTGTTTGGGAGCTGCTGGCGGTTTAACTGTTTCTGTTGCTCATTGCTGAGGATGAGAAAAGGGCAGGAGGGTGAGAGCAATCTACCCGTGATTCTGTTTGTGGTAAGTCTGCTTAGCAAGAGCTTCAAAGGTCTCTTTGGAACCATAAATTTATCAAGCAGCTTCCAGAACAAGATTTTCAGCTGGTTGGACGTCAAAACAACAGTCTCTGAGACTCATTTTGATAATCTCCTTCAAAAGAACCACCTGGTCCATTGTAGAAGTCACTGGTAGCAACCTCATGGGAGATGCAGCTTTCCTCAGCTTATGAGGTCCTTGCTGCACACCTAAAATTATTTAATCAGGAACCTTCCTGTTGGTGGTGTGGGTGTTGTGATCTGATCCTCTAAAATGCAAAATAACCATAAGACATCTCCTAGTGCCTCACAACCTTAGGTGTGCTTCTGTCTCAAGGCTAGAGGTATATCTCAGTCATCTTAGAATTATTTTGGTAAAGAAATATGAAACCTCCAATTAATGGGTATAGAAAAACTGTACAACACTGGAGGATGGTTAATAAATCATGTAATAAAACATTTTGCAACCATTAGAAAATATACTTTTATGTAATTTTAATGGCTTGGGGGGAAATGCTCCTACAGCAATATACAGAGAAAATAGCAAGAACCAAAACCTTGTAGAGCAGTGGATCTCAGAGTGTGGTCCATGGACTAGAAGCAGCAGCATCTGGAAACTTGGAAACTTGGTAAAAATGCCAATTCTCAGGCCCTACCTTGGACCTACTAAGTCAGAGACTCCAAGGGTGAGCAATTGTGTGTTTTAATAGCCAAGTGAATTGATGTGTGTTAAATTTTGAAAGCATTTGATATAGAGCCCAAATCAATGGAAAACATACATATGGAAGAAAATGCACCAAAAGATATAGTAGTAGTTCTCTCTAGTATAGAATTATGGACGATTTTTGCTTTTTCCTGTTTATCTTTTGTGAGCTTTTTTTCTGTATATTCTACTTTTTAAAAAATGAGTATATTTTGCTTTTATATTTAGAGAAAAAAGTCAAAAGAATAGTTATCATGTATTTCTGCTACACATGTAACATGTCAACTCACACCATATTAAGATTGTCTTGAAGATTTATTCATGCATCTTCAGTGTTTTTCAATTTCTTTTTCTTACAAATCAACTTCCCTGTATTTTCTTTGATGAATTTTCTCAGCTTCGCTGCTTATGTACTGACTTTCCCACCCCCAAGTCTTAAAGCCCCCTGCTATTATTTATAAACAACATTTTCATCAAAGATCTCTATGCTTTGTTTGTCAGAAACAAACAAATAGTTGTTTTTTCCTCAAGCACAATATTTCTTTATATAGAGAGAGAGGTTAATATATTTTCATCCATTAGTAACAATTTTAACTTTTGCATATATTTTCACACACAATGTATGGTTTCTTTGAATTTATTTGTTTTTGGCTACATCTTCTCAAAGCATTTTTAACAACTTGATCCTTCTAATTTCAAGAGTTCATTTACAAAGTAAGCAGATATAGTGGATCTGCATTTATACAGGAGAGTTAAGTTCTAAAATCAGAAGATACAGCCAATATCACATATGATCACATTTACCCCATCTCAGTGATACCAGCATAGACTGGAACAGTCTTGGAATAGACTTCGTCTGAGTCCCAGCCAACATGGCAGAGGCTATGTTGTGCAAAAATGTACACCTTTAATCACTTTAGCACTGTGAGATGCTCACACCACAAGAGAGTCTCAGTCAGAACCCAAATGAGGAAATAACAGATTCCTTCTATCTTATGCTCATTTTCTGGGCAATAGTAGATGAAATTGCCTGAGCTATTTAAATTACTTTGGAGGATTTGTTTTTTGTTGTGGTGGCTGATAGTACAGAAGTACATTTGCCTGGGTCAAAACTGCATGTGGTGAGGTCTCCCCGCATCTCTCCAGTACCTTCCAGTGTTCCCTGGGCTTCTCTCCTTAATATCCTCTCCCCTACTCTTGGATGGTCTCCCCAGCAGGAAGGACTCTGACCCCTCCCTTGGTATTCAGGTTGTACCCATCGTTTAAAATTCTTTGTGAAAGCTGCCTCCTACATAAAGCCTTCCCAATCTTAGCAGAAAGTAATCCCTGTACATTCTGAATGTCTTTGGGATATTTATCCCTCTTTATTATATTTATATTTGAATACGACTTAGCTTGCCCAGGGGACTCCCAAGGTTCTAGAAGGCAACATCCAGGTGTCTCTAACATCAATCTGGGCTTTGAATCACAGATCTGTTCTTTCTGGCCAATCTTAGGAAAATTATCAAATTCCTCTATGTCTCCCTCCTCATCTGTAGAATGGAGATAGTTGTAGCAGAGACCTCTGAGAGATGAAGTGAGCATTAAATGAGATACTACATGTAAAGGGGCTAGCACAATAGCTGGCACATGGTAAACCCCAATAAGAGCTAGCAGCTTTTATTTCTACTCTCCATTGTGATTCAAATAGTACATTTGGACTCCATAAGCATTTGTTTGTTGGCTAAATGAATGAATGCTCTTAGTTAAATTTATATACACCCCTCTGAATTCTCAATGCTCAACACAAAGTTTATATTTGTCATCTGTCTACAAATTCACCACAGAACTTAATGAACCAAGCATGTTCTGTACTTAAGGCAAGTGCGGGCTGCATACGGTAAATTTTCTGTCTTGAGAAACCTGCCACCAGTTCTCTAGTTTCGACCTCATGGAGCTCCATGTTTTCACCCATGAAATGTGAATTATAACGCTGATCTCTGACTCTGCCTGGGTACAAGGAAAACCTGAGGAAGACTAGGCCTTTAGGGAGAAATCTTATAAACAGGGAATGCTTAGGGTAATTTGAAGAATCAGAGCATGAGTTTGTAAATTAGCACATTTCAGTTACAGAGGTTCCAATCACACAGGACTCTAGATGTCGCTCGATGAGGGCACAGGGCAAAACCAGCTGCTTTTTGGGTTTGTCAAGCATCTCAAGTTATTTCTCAGGAGTTGGGGTTTGGCAAAGCCTGAAATCCATGTTGCCAAGTCCTTCTTTCCCCCCTTAATTTTTAAGCCCATGTGTATTTTAAGGGAAATTTAATCCACATGTTTCTGTTTCCTTTACACTTAACTCATAAAAATGGTTTGTCAGAGCAATTTGATGTCCCAAAAATCTTTGGAGCCTTTATAATGATATTTTTTAGCCTTTCCTCTCTCCCTTAGACACAGGAAATTGTTTTGTTTTTTTTTTTTTTTTTTTTAAAGAAAACGAATCGAACTGAAAGTCTCAAAGTCAGTAGTGATGGGTCAGACAGACAAGCTCAAGGAGCAATGCATTTGAGAAAATGTCATCTTTCACTGCTGCTCCTAAGGGTGATAGGAAGATAGATTCCACACTTAGGCAGATGTCAATCATTGGCAATGTGCTGTGATGGAGTCCTCAGATATTTGATTGGTTGCCCACCAGCCTGAGAGTCTTCTATTTGTGCTTCTGTACTGAGAGATCTGTTCCATGTTGCTTAGAATTTGGGTCCCTCCACCTTAGTCAGATCCTGAAGTTCAGCATTAGAAACTCATGCATACAAGTGGTCTAAGAGAATTGTAGCCACTACTTCCAAAACATAGTAACTTTTTTAGGATAGCTTTCCACATCATCCCAGAGAGAAAACACAGAATTTGGCATGCTTGTGTTAGTAACCATAGGCAATGTTCTCGCAAAGCTTGGTGAAGATGACATTCCTCCAAAGTTAGTGAGTTTCCTGTCACTGAAAAGATTCACACAATGTCCCAGATATCCACAGTGCAGGCAGAAATGTCCCATGTGTTTGTATCACCTCTCAGCCATAAGAGGGGATATCTGGAGTTGTTTGACCTGCATCAGCTCCACGTTGTTAGCCATGTCACCTTACCCTCAGCTGCCATTCATCTTTCATTTGTCTCCTTGCTGGCAACATGCTCACTGCCAGATTGGGCTGAATCTTTCTGGACACTAAGGGTCACAGAGTCTTACATTGTATGGCATGTAATAGTTTGGAACTAATCAACCATAATGGCTTGGTTTAATCTGAAATGCTCTAAAATCATCTGGCTGGCTTATCTCAACCCATTTTCACTACACAGCATCAGAACTCTGCAGTGCAATGGCCCAAGCAAAGGCTTTCTCTGCCCCAGGGGTCAAAAGCTAGGGGAACACTTGTCTCCCAAAACAAAGTTGCAAATAAGAGATACAATCAAAGAACGTCCTGGTGCCTTCTACACCGCCTCCCATTTCGCTGGATTTACTGAATGATGAAGACACAGAGCTTTGAAGGGCTTCTCTCTATCACTAAATTAGCTTATAATAGAGATAGAATGGTGAAACTCTGAACCTGAATGGCTGAATGAAGAATAATTGATAAGCATGTCTGTAGAACATGAACACCAAACCAGGGTACTGAGACTGCATATGACACTGACTTTGGATCTTGGATGAGAATAGAAAACAACTGACAGGAAGTAGCCAGTCTTAGACATTCAGTGAGTCCACAGGGCCAGGCGGATATCAAGGTTTTACGTGATTGAGACGTTGTAGGCAAGTGCAATGATCAGAAATCTACCACTCTTCAACAGTCTTGGCAATTGAAAAAGGAATTCCTTGGCAGGAATTTACTTTATAGATTAACCACTTTAAGCCTGGTCCTGGATCATATATTACCTTACTGAATCTACAGAACTTTATGGTAAATATCATTCTCCCTATTTTACAGATGAGGAAACTGGGGCTCCTAAAATTACTTACTGAGGAGACCAAGTAACTTGTCCAAATTTGTGTAGTTAACAAAACTTGTCCAAATTTGCGTAATCTGCTGGAATTCAAACACAAGTCTGTTAACCTCCAAAGCCTGTAGTCTTTCTTTAAAAGAAAAATGCTGGTAATCCCATTGCTTGGGGAGCCTGAGGCAGGAGGATCACTTGAGACCAGTCTGAGCAACACAGCACGACCTCATCTCTACAAAAAATTAAAAACTTAGCCAGGCATGGTGGCAGTCCCAGTTAATCACGAGGCTGAGGTGGGAGGATTGCTTGAGCCCAGGAGTTTAAAGCTGCAGTGAGCCATAATCACGTACCTGCACTCCAGCCTGGACAACAGAGTGTGACCTTGCCTCTTAAAAAAAAAAAAAAAAAAAAAAAGAGGGAGAGAAAAGAAGAATGAAACAAGAAAAACGTATTTGTCTAATTACAACAAAAGTTCTTGATATTAACAGAAACCCATTCAAACTTAAAGAGATAGAGAACAGAGTTAAAAGTTAAAGTTCTTCATAATCCTACCCCCACAAGATAACCATGTTAATAGGACAGAGTATATATTTCTATATTTTCTACGTATAAGCTACCAAACCAAGAGACATACATACAAATTTTTTACACAAAAATGAGAACTGTTCTAGAACTTGCTTTTTAAAATTCTTGAATATCTTTCCGTGTCACTAATACATACCTACCAGATCCCTTTAAATAGCTGCATGGTATTCTATTCTAAGAATTGTCATGGTTTAAAGTCCATTAAATAGTTTGACTGATTTCAACTTTTGGTGACTAGAGGCACTACTGTAATGAAATGTATGCTGCCTGTTTATATGTTATTGCACATTTAGTGATGGATAATTATAGGATAATATGCTCTGTCTACTATACAAGGCCACTTCCTTTGGCTTCCACCAAGGGGTGTTGTTGATTTCTCAGTAAGTTGGATACCAAATTTTCAGACAAGTAATTTTATCTTTCTTTTGGACTTCATCACTAGGGAATCTAAAAGCCAACAATTCCATTAGACTTGAGGTAAAATCAACACAGTCCAACTCTGAGGCAGTACAGTTAGCAGAGTCATGAAAGTGTCCTGTTATTTATTATTACATTCAATAAATACCTATTGATTTGTTGGTGTTGGGGATGAGGGTACAGGCATGTGCAAAGTGCTGCACTAGATCCTGGTTAAACAGTGGTAAACCTGGTAGCATACCCCTAGGCCACTGGAGTAGATAGTATGTACAAAATTCATCTGCTGCTCAACACCAAATTGTTGCCATCCAAGCTGACAAAGCCGTAATATCACCAGAACCACTTCACAATGCTCACTTTAGTTTTTATGCTGAGGAACCACTAATGGGAGGTATATTAAAGGAGGTTAAACCAGACTATTGAAGCAGGCTATTTTCACAGTGGATCAACTTTTTAATTAAGCTTCTTATTTTGAGATAACTGTAGCTCTACACACATACTGTTGAGAAAAATAATAGAGGGAGATTCCATGTACTCTTTTTTTAATTATTATTATTATTTTTTTGAGATGGAGTCTTACTCTGTCAGCCAGGCTGGAGTGCAGTGGCACAATCGCAGCTCACTGTGGCCTCCACCTCCCGGGTTCAAGTGATTCTCCTGCCTCAGCCTCCTGAGTAGCTGGGATTACAGGCGCGCACCACCACACCGAGCTAATTTTTTTTTTTTTTTTTTTTTTTGTAATTTTAGTAGAGACAAGGTTTCACCATTTTGGCCAGGATGGTCTCGATCTCCTGACCTCGTGATCCATCCACCTCGGCCTCCCAAAGTGCTGGGATTGTAGGCGTGAGCCACCACACCTGGCCAGATTCCATGTACTCTTTACCCAGGTTCTTCTAGTGGTAACGTCTTCCATCCAATGATAACAGTACCACAACCAGAATATTGATATTGTCAAGAAACAGAACATTCCCATCACAACAAAAATCCTTTAACTTGCCATTTTATGACCACACCCACTTCCCTCCTGCTCCTACCCCCTCCTTAACTCCTGACAACCACTAATCTGTTCTCTATTTCTACAATTTTACATTTCAAAAATGTTACATAAATGGAATAATATAGTATGTAACATTTTAATGTTGGCTTTTTTCACTCAGGATTATTCATCAGGATAATTCGTTATGATATTCATCATAAATATCATACAAATGATAATTATGTATCATAATTATGATACACATAAATTATGTGTATCAAAATTTTTTTCTTGTTTATTGCTAGGTAATATTCTATGGAATTGATGTAAATAACAGTTTATTTTAACCATTCATCTGTTGAAGGACAACTGAGTTGTTTTCAGTTTTGGCTAATATGAATAAGGCTTTAATAAACATTTGTGTACAGATTTTTGTGCAAACCAAGTCCTTATTTCTCTGGGATAAATGCCTAGTAGTGCAGTTGCTGGAATATATGTTAATTACACGCTTAGTTTAAAAAAAAACTTTCCCAAACTGTTTTCCAGAATGGTTGTACAATTTCACATTCTTACTCAATGTATGAGTGATCCAGTTTCTTCACAAACTCACCAACATTTGGTGTTTTCTTTTTCTTTTTTTTTTTTTTTTAGTTATTCTGATAGGTTTAATGTGATTGTGGTTCAATTTGCATTCCCCTAATGGCTAATGATATCGAATATAATTTCACATACTTATTCAATGGCTAATGGTGTTGAGTATAATTTTACACATTTATTTAAAATGCTTGTTGCATTTTTGCCATCTATATAACCTCTTCAGTGAAATATCTCTTCATGTCTTTTGGCCATTTCCACACTGGAATATTTGGTTTTTATTCTTGAGGTTTGAAAAGTCTTTATATATTCTAGATACTTGTTCTTTGTCAGATGTATGGTGCATTAGTCCGTTCTTACGCTGTTGTAAGGACATACCTGAGAGTAGGTAATTTATAAAAGAAAGAAGTGTAATTGACTCATAGTTCTGCAGGGCTTGGGAGGCCTCAGGAAACTTACAATCATGGTGAAAGGGGAAGCAAACACATCCTTCTTCACATGGCAGCACCAAGAAGTGCCAAGCAAAAGGGGGAAAAGCCCCTTACAAAACCATCAGATCTTGTGAGAAAGCACTCACTATCATGAGAACAGCCTGAGGGTAACCACCCCCATGATTAAATTACCTCCCACTGGCTCCCTCCCATGACATGTGGTGATTATGAGAACTACAATTCAAGATGAAATTTGAGTGGAGGCACAGCCAAACCATATCATATGGCTTGAAAATATTTTTTCTCACTCTGCAGCTTTTCTTATGGTGTTGAATATAATTTCACATATTTATTTCAAATGCTGATTTCATTTTTGCCATCTATGTATCCTCTTCAGTGAAATATCTCTTCATGTCTTTTGCCCATTTTCTTATTGGAATATTTGGTTTTTATTGTTGAGTTTTGAGAAATCTTTATATATTCTAGATACTTGTTCTTTGTCAGAGGTATGCCTTGAAAATATTTTTGCTCACTCTGTAGCTTGTCTTTTTAGCCGCTGAACAGGATCTTTCACAAAAAGTAAGTTCACTTTGTTAAAGTCCGATTTGTCATTTTTTAATTTTGTGGATGTGCTTTTGGTGCCAAGTTTTAAAACTCTTCCTAGTACTAGATCCTGAAGATGTTTTTCTATGTTTTTTCTGCAAGTGGTATCATTTTACATTTTATATTTAAATTTGTAATCCATCTTGAATTAAATTTCATATATAAGATGTGAGGCTTAAGTTGAGGGTTGTTTTTTTGGTTTGGTTTTTTTGCCTCTGGACGTTCACTTGCACCAGCATCATTTGTTAGGATACTATCTTTTCTATGTTGGATAATTTTTGTACCTTTGTCAGAATTCAGTTGGCATATTTGTATGGGTTAATTTCTGGATTCTCTGTTCTGTTTCATTAATCTATGTGTCTATTTATCTGCCAACATCAGACAGTCTTGATTACTATAGATATACAGTAACTCTTGAAATTGAGTAACCTTATTCCTCCCAATTTATTTTTGTCTTTCAAAATTGTTTTAGCTATTCTAGTTCATTTACCTTTCCAACTATATTTTAGAAAAATCTTTTCCGTACCTAAAAAAAGTCTTGCTGAGAGTTTAGGAATAATTGTATTAAATTATATGCTAACTTGGGGAGAATGGACATCTTACTATGTTGAATCTTCTAATCCATGAACACAGTATGTCTTTCCATTTATTAAGATCATGATTTTTTTCCATCAGCATTTTGTAGTTTTCCGCATACAAGTCCTGTATGTGTTTTGTTAGATTTACACTAAAGATCTATGTGCAGAAATCGCAAGCATTCTTATACACCAATAACAGACAGAGAGCCAAATCATGAGTGAACTCCCATTCACAATTGCTTCAAAGAGAATAAAATACCTAGGAATCCAACTTACAAGGGATGTGAAGGACCTCTTCAAGGAGAACTACAAACCACTGCTCAATGAAATAAAAGAGGATACAAACAAATGGAAGAACATTCCATGCTCATGGGTAGGAAGAATCAATATCGTGAAAATGGCCATACTGCCCAAGGTAATTTGTAGATTCAATGCCATTCCCACCAAGCTACCAATGACTTTCTTCACAGAATTGGAAAAAACTACTTTAAAGTTCATATGGAACCAAAAAAGAGCCCGCATTGCCAAGTCAATCCTAAGCCAAAAGAACAAAGCTGGAGGCATCACGCTACCTGACTTCAAACTATACTACAAGGCTACAGTAACCAAAACAGCATGGTACTGGTACCAAAACAGAGATATAGACCAATGGAACAGAACACAGCCCTCAGAAATAATGCTGCATATCAACAACCATCTGATCTTTGACAAACCTGACAAAAACAAGCAATGGGGAAAGGATTCCCTATTTAATAAATGGTGCTGGGAAAACTGGCTAGCCATATGTAGAAAGCTGAAACTGGATCCCTTCCTTACACCTTATACAAAAATTAATTCAAGATGGATTAAAGACTTACATGTTAGACCTAAAACCATAAAAACGCTAGAAGAAAACCTAGGCAATACCATTCAGGACATAGGCATGGGCAAGGACTTCATGTCTAAAACACCAAAAGCAATGGCAACAAAGGCCAAAATTGACAAATGGGATCTAATTAAACTAAAGAGCTTCTGCACAGCAAAAGAAACTACCATCAGAGTGAACAGGCAACCTACAGAATGGGAGAAACTTTTTGCAATCTGCTCATCTGACAAAGGGCTAATATCCAGAATCTACAATGAACTCCAACACATTTACAAGAAAAAAACAAACAACCCCATCAAAAAGTGGGCAAAGGATATGAACAGACACTTCTCAAAAGAAGACATTTATGCAGCCAAAAGACAGATGAAAAAATGCTCATCATCACTGGCCATCGGAGAAGTGCAAATCAAAACCACAATGAGATACCATCTCACACCAGTTAGAATGGCCATCATTAAAAAGTCAGGAAACAACAGGTGCTGGAGAGGATGTGGAGAAATAGGAACACTTTTACACTGTTGGTGGGACTGTAAACTAGTTCACCCATTGTGGAAGTCAGTGTGGCGATTCCTCAGGGATCTAGAACTAGAAATACCATCTGACCGAGCCATCCCATTACTAGGTATATACCCAAAGGATTATAAATCATGCTGCTATAAAGACACATGCACACGTATGCTTATTGCAGCACTGTTCACAATAGCAAAGACTTGGAACCAACCCAAATGTCCAACAACGATAGACTGGATTAAGAAAATGTGGCACATATACACCATGGAATACTATGCAGCCATAAAAAATGATGAGTTCATGTCCTTTGTAGGGACATGGATGAAGCTGGAATCCATCATTCTCAGCAAACTGTCGCAAGGACAAAAAACCAAACACCACATGTTCTCACTCATAGGTGGGAATTGAACAATGAGAACACATGGACACAGGAAGGGGAACATCACACACCGGGGCTTGTTGTCGGGTGAGGGTTGGGGGGGATAGCATTTGGAGATATACCTAATGTTAAATGACGAGGTACTGGGTGCAGCACACCAACATGGCACATGTGTACATATGTAACTAACCTGCACGTTGTGCACATGTACCTTAAAACTTAAAGTATAATAATAAAAAAAGAAGTTAAAGCACAAAAAAAATTAACATGAGAGTGCAAAACAAAAGATTTAAATTTTTTTTGAGCAATTGTAAATGGTATTGCACTTTTAAATTGCATCCATGTTGTCATTGCTAGTGTACATAAATACAATTGATTTTTGTATGTTCATCTCCTATCTTGTGACCTTGCTGAACTCATTTATTAGTTCTAGTGGTCTTTTTGTAGATTTGTTGGGATTTTCTACAGACAATAATTTCATCTGCACATAGGAATGGTTTTATTTTTTCAAGCCAGTGATATTTTTCTAGTTAGCATTTCAATAAAATGCCTTTTATTGCATTTTCTTGCTTCCTATTACTGACTAGAACTCACAAAATTATGATAAATAAGAGTGATGAGAGTTACATGACTTATTCTTGATCTTAGGGGGAAGCAGTGTCTTTTACCATTTACTGTTTATATTAGCTATTGGATTTTTGGTAGATGTTCTTTATCAAGCCGAGGATGTTCGTTCTGTTGATATTTTCTGAGCGTTATTATCATGAATGAATGAACGCTGAATTTTGTTTAATGCTTTTTCTGCATCAATTGATATGATTATATGAGTTTGCGCCTTTTATCTGTTAATATGGTGAATTACATTGATTGGTGTTCAAATATTGAATAAGCCTCGCATCCATTGAATAAACACCACTTTGTCGTGGTACATAATTCTTTCTATGCGTTTCTGAATTCTATTTGCTAATACTGGTTAGTGGTTTTTTGCATCTACATTTGTGAGTAATATTTTCTTTTTTGGCACTGTCTTTATCCAGTTTTGTTACAAAGATAATATTAGGTTTCTAAGATAAAATATTATGTGTTCCCTCTTCTTTTGGGTTGGAAGAGATTGTATAACATTTGTGTTAATTCTTTAATTCTTTTTGGAATGTTCGGTAGAAAATTCTCCAGTGAAACAATCTGGGACTAGACGTTACTTTTTTTGATGTTTCTAGATTGTAAATTCAATTTCCTTAATGGTTAAAAGACAGTTAAAATCATCTATTTCATATTGGGTGAGTTGTGATAGTCTGTTTTTTAAGAAAGTGGTCCATTTCATTACAGGTATCAAACTTATAATTATTTATTGTAGTCCCTTATTATCCTTTTAATATCTGTACAGTTGGTAATGACATCCCACTTAATTCCTGATATTGGTAAATTGCATCTCTTTTTCTTTTTCTTCAACAGTTAATAGAGGTGCCAATTTTATCTTTTTAAAGACATTTTATCTGTTTCATTGATTTTCTCTATTGTTTTTCTATTATCAGTGTTATAGATTTCTGTTCTTTTTTTGATTCATAGATTGGAAGAATTTTTTAAAATCTTTTTTGGCTTTCTTGTGGTACAATGGTGCCCTTTCACCCACAGGGGATACATTCCAAAACCCCCAACAGATGCCTAAAATCCTGGATAATACTGAACCCTATATATACTATGTTTTTCTTATACATACATACCTATGATAAAGTTTAATTTATAAATGAGGCATAGGACGTTATTAACAACTAATAATAAAATAGAATACTTATAACAATATTCTATAGTAAAACTTATGTAAATGTATTCTCCCTCTCTCAAAATATCTTATTGCACTCTATTCACCTTTCTTCTTGTGATGATGTGAGAGGAGACAATGCCTACAGGATGAGATGAAGTGAGGTGAATAGCACGGGCGTTGTCATGTAGCACTAGACTACTCCTGACTTTCTGATGACACATCATAAAGAGGATCATCCACTTCACATGATCCTGGATCATTGAGCCATGATGATGTCAATAGTTAGGTATCAGGAGCAGATGAAATCAATGACTAGGGGCATGTAGTGTATACCACATGGATACGCTGGACAAAGGGATGATTCACGTCCTGGGCAGGACATTGGGGTGGTGCAAGATTTCATCATGCTACCCAAAATGGTGTACAATGTAAAGTTTATGAATTGTTTATTTCTGGAATTTCCCATTTAATATTTCCAGACTGCAGTTGACCACGGATAACTGAAACCACAGAAAGCAAAAGCACAAATTAGGAGAGACTGCTGTGCTTTTGAAAATTAAAAATTAGGCTGGGTGCGGTGGCTCATGCCTGTAATCCCAGCACTTTGGGAGGCCGAGGCGAGTGGATCATGAGGTCAGGAGATTGAGCCATCCTGGCTAACATGGTGAAACCCCGTCTCTACTAAAAATACAAAAAATTTTCCGGGTGTGGTAGCGGGTGCCTGTAGTCCCAGCTACTCAGGAGGCTGAGGCAGGAGAATGGCCTGAAGCCGGGAGGCGGAGCTTGCAGTGAGCTGAGATCGCGCCACTGCACTCCAGCCTGGGCAACAGAGCGAGACTCCATCTAAAAAAAAAAAAAAAAAAAAAGAAAGAAAAAAAAGAAAATTAAAAATTTTATATAGTTAAGGTGTACAATTCCATGTTCTGATATATATTGTGAAATGATTATCACTAGAAGCTAATTAACATATCCATCATCTCACAGTTTGTGTGTGTGTGTGTGTGTGTGTAGAACATTGAAGATCTACTCTATTAGCAAATTTCAAGTATACAATTCAGTATTATTAACTATAGTCACCATGCTGTACATTAGATCTCTAGAACTTATTCAACCTGTGTAACTGAAATTTTGTAACCGTTGACCAACATCTCCCCATTTCCTCCCCCTGCCCCCAGATCCTGGCAACCATCATTCTACTCTCTGCTTCTGAGTTCAACTTTTTTAGATGCTACACTAGAGTGACATCATGAAGTATTTCTCTTCTTGTGCCTGGCTTATTTCTTATTTCATTTAGCATAATGTCCTCCAGGTTTATCCATGTTGTCACAAATAATAGAACTTCCTCCTTTTAGGGCTACATAATATTACTCTCTCTCTCCCTCTCTCTCTGTTGCTCTCGCTCTCTTGTGTGTGTGTGTGTGTGTGTTTCTGTGTGTATGTGTGTACCACATTTCTTTGATCCATTACTCACTGTTCATGTGAAGGTGATTCTTTTTATAAAGCATTGGCCCTGCCACCTTCTAGCCATGAGACTTGGGCCTCACTTTTCTCATCTGTAAATTCAGATGCTTCTAATGCTACTTGCCATCACAGGGTTGCTGTGGGGTTCAAAAGAATTGGTGAGTATAAGGGACTCATCAAGTACAAGTTGAGCATCCCTACTCCGAAAATCCAAAATCCAAAATGTTCCAAACTCCAAAACTTTTCAGTGCCAATGTGGCACTACGACCTACCCTGAGTACATTATATTTTCACTGTATTAATGTATGTCATTTTTTTAAGTACTTATGTGTGAAAACCTATAGAAACATGATTGCTTATTGGTAGCATACAAATTCAGAGACAGGAATGGCAGTGATGCCAAACAACCACAGATTGTCCACATGGGTGGCTGCAATAGTGACACTTTTGCCTTCTGTTGGTTCAGTGTACACAAACTTTGCTTCATGCACAAAATTAGCAAAAAATGTTGTATAAAATTACCTTCAGAGTATTCATATTAGATGTATATGAAATATAAGTGAATTTTGTATTTAGACTTGGGTCACATCCCCAAGGTGTATCTCATTATATATATGCAAATATTCTAAACTCCAAGAAAAAATCCAAAATCTGAAACACTTCTGGTCCCAAGCATTTCGGAGAAGGGATACTCAACTTGTAGTCCCATTATTTTGTGATATCAGTGCTGTTATTTTGTGATCGCTCTCTGATCACAGAATCTAGAACTCTTTGCAGTCTGCTCTTCAGGTCTATGGTTCACCTGAAAACTTGGTTCTAAAAAGAAAGAGCCATTCCTAAATATTCTATTCCCGTTGGACATTATCTTCCTTCACCCCCACCACCCAGTGCTGGTCTGGCCGTCGTGGGTCTGCCCCTCCACATCCTCAGGGCTACCATGTGGTTACTGGAAGCCATCCTCAGCCTACCTGACAGTAGACCTGTGTTCTGTGCTTCTGCCCACTCCCACCTTGGCTCTGGTTTAAAATTAAATGATACTTTTCTGTGAGAAGGTGCTTGATTTTCCACGTGTCTGGCTGCCAATTCCCAGAGGCCTTTTGATTTGACCCTGTCTGTGGCCCAGCACTGCCTATGTAGTCTAGACCTAGAGTATAAAAGAAAGCCAGTCCCAGGAGACCTCAGGATTAGCATCTAGGCGTTATTTCTGCTGATCTTACTCTGACCCATTCTCCCAGTACCTCCTTTCATACTCCTTTAGTTGAATCACTAACATAGGTACTTCCCACTTTCTCGGAGCCTCTCTCCTAATCCCAGCTGCCCTAACTGCCAAATCTCTGGCCCTCCATGGTCCTCCACAGACCTCCTTTCCTTTGCTGGTCTCCAGTTTTTCAGCCTTTGCTACCTGATCGCCTACTGGAAAGGTCACTAGCTTCCAGCCTCACACCTCTCCAAATCTGCATCTGATTTTGTCGTTCATCACATATTTGTAGGGCACCCACTATGTGCTAGACACTATGCTACACCTTGGGGTATTATGGTGAGCAAGGGATGGATTCCCTGCTCCCATGCAACTCACAGTCTAAAAGGGAGCAGACTAACAAACAACAAGTAAAGAAAGTAGTTACAAACTATGGTTGGTGCTTTTATAAAAACAACAGGGGGGCGGGCACAGAGGCTCACACCTGTAATTCCAGCACTTTGGGAGGCCAAGGCAGGTGGATCACAAGGTCAGGAGTTCAAGACCAGCCTGGCCAAGATGGTGAAACCCGTCTCTACTAAAATTACAAAAATTAGCCAGGCGTGGTGGCGGGCGCCTGTAATCCCAGCTATTTGGGAGACTGAGGTGGAGAATTGCTTGAAGCGGGGAGGCAAGGTTGCAGTGAGCTGAGATCACACCACTGCACTCTAGCCTGGGCGACGGAGTGAGAATACAACTCAAAAAAAAAAAAAAAAAAAAACAGGGTGCTGAAATAAAGATTAATGGACATGAGGGAAGGATATTTCCTCTCTGAGGAAATGATATTTAAGCCAAGACCTGAGAGATGAAAGGGAGCCAGTCCCATGAAACAGGGACAGATGTTTTAGGCAGATGGAACAGTATGTGCAAAGGCCTTAAAGAGGACCTCATATGAAGCTGTGGAGATTGTTTAGGGCACAAACAAGCCTGGTCCCAGAGGTAAAGGAAGTGCTGAAACCCACCCAGGCTCTGTTCCCCAAGCAGTGTGCCACAGTAAGGGGAAGGAACAGGTTCTTTTTCTGAGCCTCTTGAAGACACTGTATGAGCTAGTAGCAATCTGAGCCTTGGGGTGGAAAGAGGATGGCTCTCAGTCCTTTTCTCTTGGTCCTTGGGCTGCAGCCTGGGTTCACATCCTGGGATCTTGCCCTCAGCTTACAAATACCCATCCCCGTATGCCTGCCCATTCTTAAATTAGTCTATGTTTGATCTTATCTATCAAATGATAACAACGCAGATTTACATGGCATTTTACATTTGCTTCAAATCTCAGCTGATCTTCCAATTTCTCTGTAAGGTAGCCAGGGCAGGCATTATTCATTAATTAAAATTTGCAGACAATACCATGAATAGATTTTGTGTTTCGGTTAGTTATGTTTCAGTAATTGTATATACCCCCTAACCAACACCTAAATCAAGATACAGAACATTTCCAACAGGCCTGAAGGTTTCCTTCTGCCACGGTCCAATCAAATATCCCACCACCCCAGTACTACCTAGGCAGCCAGTGTTTTGATTTCTGTCACAATTGGTCGGTTTTTTCAGTACTTGGTCATCAGGGAAATGTAATTGTGTAGTAAGTATTCTATTGCGTCCAGCTTCTTTTGCTTAATCTGATGTTTCTGAGATTCATTCACGTTATTGTATGTCTCAGTAGTTTATTCCTTTTTTATTGTTGAGTAATAGTCCATAGAATGAATATACCATAACTTGTTTAGCTGTTACTCTATTCATGATATTTGGGCTGTTTCCAGGTTGGCTGTTTTAACTAAGACTGCCATATTCTTGTGTAATTCTTTCCGTGAGCATTTATTTCTCTTTCTTGTGGGTAGAACCCAGAAGTCGAAGTGCCGAGTCATAAGGTATATTATATTTAACTTTGTAAAAGACTGTCAAACAGTTCTCCAAAGGTATAACATTTTATACCCCAATCAGCAAGCTAAATGCACTATAGTTGCTCCACAACCTCACCAACTCTTGGTTTTAGCCATCCTAGTGGGTGTAAACTAGTATCTCATTTTAATTTCATTTTATAATTCTCTGAGGACTAATTATATTGAGCACCTTTTTATGTGCTTATTGACCATTTGTATATCTTCTATTGTAATATGTCTATTCTAGCATTTGCAGGATGACTACTATTAATTTCATTTTATAGATGAGAAAATTAAGTCTCAGGTCAAGTGGCCAAAGACTGCAAAGATTCACAGCTAATAAGTAGCAAACCCAAGTCTTTTACTCATATCTCCTGACTCTAACTGGTATTTCATTTCCAATATACTGGACTTTTTCCTACAATGGGTCTCAAGCTTAGGCTGCCCTCATCAGTAACCTTTACAGCATCCTGAACCTCAGGACCTTTTAGATAAGGGCACAGTCAAAAAATTTATAGACGTAGACAAAAGAAGAAGTGAATGATTTTACATTAACTGAAAGCAACATAATGTTTTTTTTTAAATGGTCCTCAAAACCATCACTCTAATTCTGGAGTTCTTGTTTGGTACCTGATACCCTCTCAGGCAGAGATGTATTCTCAGTCTCAACTACTCAATGCTGCCAAGCTCAAAATAAGCCCTTCTTGTTCAGGTGCAAATGTGTTTCACTGGGCTACATGTAACTCTCTTCAGCCTATTTGGTTTTAATTCAATCAGTTAAAATAGCCACAATTTCTCCTGTCCATATGCCACATTGCAGTAAGTTAATATTTGCTTAATGAAATGTAAAAGCTCCTGAGGCTTGATTTTCTCACTAATATAGCTGGAGGAGATGGTGAATATGTAGCATGATTCATTCTCTCTCTCTCTGTCTTTTTCTTTAAGAATTAAATGTACTTTGAAGTTGCAAATGTCATAGAAAACTCCCACTTTTCCTTGATGCTCAAGAGAAATCACTGAAGGAACAATGAGAATGGATAACCAGCCTTGGTTATAGTTGTATTTGACAGACTGAGTTTGAGCATCTGACAAATGGGTGAAACATTGTGAGTCCCCTTTCAAACTAAGAGGAGACTACGCTAGCTAGCACAGACAGAAGGTGCCTGTTGCTGTCCTTTTAATCCTCTCTGAGCAAAATCTTGTACTTTTCTCCCAAATAGTGAAGGAAGTGAATAAGCCATTGACCTTTTAATTCCATTCAATGCCTTTGCTGTGCTGCAAGGTGCATCCAGTAGGTTTCACAATGCGGAAGAATGACATTGAGTATTTGGCATATGCAGTCCTTGAGAAAGCTCCTCTGAGCTTAGAAAGCTCCTCTACTCCTTAGAAAGTGGGCAGAGCAGCCCATTCAGACCCTGCTCTATCTGATTTCATAAGGAGTTCAGAGTCTGGGACAAAATGAAGAAAGGGAATTTGGACAGGAGTCTGAAGACAGAAGAACTAGGCCAGAAATAAAAGGGTCGCACCAATGTCTGTGAAGATGGGAATAATAGAGATGAGGCTACAATTTAACAAGATGAATCAGTCAAGCCTTCTTAAAAGTGTTCCTACAACCTCTTCAACTTTCTTTTTTTTTTCCCCCTCCTCTGTTCTTCTTTCTTCTCCAATTCATTAAATGCTTCTTTGCTGCTATATGCCTTAGGTCAGACGCTCCTGACATTTGTACAGCAAACTTCATCTGACGTTTTTAGAAGAAAGGGGACAAAGTTTTTATTTTCAGCTGAGAGTAATTTTAATGGGTGAAGTGGCATTTACAGTCAATGTTTAACCGATAGTGCAGATGGCCTTTATAATTGCTGGGTCTTATTACACAGCTATATGTCTTTATTATTATGTTTGAATGTGCAAATAGAATTAACTTCCTCACTTCTCTTAGTATTTCAAATTCTCGCTGTGATTAATTAGAAAGAATTCTCTCTTTAATACTAAGGATCTGATTCCATGAAGTTGTGGAGATAAACCAAGGAGTCTTTTCCATTTGTCAAATGGAGGAGGTATTTCTTATGGCAGTAGAAAGCTGAGCAATTTGGCAGGAGACTGGGTCACAAGCCACCCACACAAATATCATCTAAGGAACACTTAGGCTGTGAAATAAATGGAGAAAAGGACCTGGGAAATATGGAAGGCTTCCTTAGAGATTTATTTATTTAGCAGTTAGCCAAGGGTAGAGGACCCTTTTGGAAATTTGGTCTTGGGGGCCTAAAATTTAACTTAAGCCTGGATTCAAATGCCAAACAGAAGTATTCCTAGAAGAACTGACAAAAAACAAAAAAAATTTCACTTTGATTGGCACTCAGGAGAGAAAAATAAAGAGGGTGGAAGGAGGAGAGTTTTCTTTATGGCTTGACTGACCACCAAAGCTATCCAGATTCCTCACCCAAATCACCACCCACTGAGTGGGGCCACCTAGGGTAATTAAAGGATCAAATGCTCCTGTGCTATATTGTAAGCATTTAAAAAGCACCAGTCCCACTAATAGAAACATCTTGTTGGCTTTCTCTGAAGAAAACCTGAACAGAGAATAGAATTCTATTAATGAGTGAGGCACATCTACATTAGTTCCTTTTTAAAAAAGAAAACATTCCTGATAAATAACACACGTTTAAAGCAGATTTCAGCGCACTCTCTGGAAAGAGAGATCACATATATTGACTCTGAAATATCAGACCATATGTCCAATACAAACCAAGACTAGCGGGGTTGAAATAAAGCATTTTTTTCTTTGTGGCAGAGAAGTTCTTCTATGTGTTAAGTGCTCTATGGCTTCTTAATATCATAACATGTTAGAGCTAGAAGTGACTTTCAACGTCATCTAGCGTGACCCCCTCACTTAGAGGAGAAAACTGAAGGTGTTTTAAAAAAAGAAAAAAGCCAGAAGAATCTTCAAGAACATTCCAGTTGCTGTCCAGAAACATTGCAAATCAACCTTTTTAGATGCTTCAGCAAAAGGGAAAACTCCAGCTTGCCTTCATCTTTGACTCACAGGAAAGGTGTAAATCCCACCCACATAGTTAAAGCTTTCTTGCTGGACTCCTGCTTATTTTGAATTTAACAAAGGCTAAAAAGCCCATTGTGAAATGTTTGTTTGGAGGGCCAGAATCTAAACTTGCATTCCTTGTCATGGGCATTTTTTTAAAAGAAGATGACAGATTGGAGTCACAGAAGGGAAGAGACTCCAGCAATGCTAGACATAAGAGACCATCAGAAGACGATGCTCTTTCTTTCTGAGTTGCTGTTGTTATTCTTATTTTCCACGTACTCCTAAGGGTATCAGGTTTATCACCATGGCTGGGATGGGGCTTGGAATGTGGTGGACAATATGACAACAATTTCCTTCCTGGTGTGTCCCTGAATGGCCAGCACAGTCAACACATAATCAGACAATCTACAGCTGCACTGTTGCTGTTGACAACTTCATTATGCCTGTGATATTCAGCTGGGTAATTCATTTCTCCAGCTTGGCAATATCTCCTGATATGCCTAAATGGGTTCAATGTAATTTTGTAAGTTTTTGAAGATGCTTCCGCTTCCCTTGTGAGACACAGACACGATACACGTCGTCCCTCCTTGTGCTTAGCTTTGTCCTAATATGGGAAACAACGATAACCACCACCAGGAAATAGCATTGCCTTGTTCAGCTCTTTAGTGCAGATTGAGTCTCCAAACCACAAAGGCAGGAAATATTAGTGATTGGAATGACACAGTAGGTCACTTAATGTCCCTTGTAACTGCCTTTTTTTAATTTTATTTTTATTTTTTGGCCTGCCTCTGCACTTAACCTTCATATAACCAGGGCATTTTTCTACAGAATCAGATGGCCTTGCCAAGGATGTAAAAATAGATAATTAATGGTTCTGGAGGGGGCGTGCTGGCCTTTGGCATGATACATCTACCATCACCAATACTGTTCTGAAATGGAAGAAGTAGATGAAAAATTAATTAGAAATATGAGCAAGCATAGCATCCAACACCGAAGCTGCACTTTTTCTTTAAACTGGGAAAAAGTATAAAATGCATTCCTCTGAGTTCTCTTTAATTCTGTTCAATTAAGCCTATATGTACTGAAAATGATCTACCAGGCACAGGGCCCCAATCCAAGAACTGAGAGGGAAATTCAAAAATCAGTGAGGCCCGGGTCCTGCCCTCATGGAGATTTCAATCCAGTAAGGGAATTACATAGAGCCCCAAGTAACTCTAATGAAGTTAGGCTGTGCTGAGAGTGTTAACGTCATTATAAATACTACAAGGAGAGAGGAGAAAGACACTCATTCCATTGGGAACATAAAAGAGAGGTGAATAGGCTGTCTTCAGGGCCACTTTCCTTACTCCACCAGCCAATCTGTATTCTTTTAAAAAAATCTGGTCTGCCGGGCGCGGTGGCTCACGCTTGTAATCCCAGCACTTTGGGAGGCCGAGGCGGGCGAATCACGAGGTCAGGAGATCGAGACCACGGTGAAACCCCGTCTCTACTAAAAATACAAAAAAATTAGCCGGGCGTGGTGGTGGGCGCCTGTAGTCCCAGCTACTCGGAGAGGCTGAGGCAGGAGAATGGCGTGAACCCGGGAGGCGGAGCTTGCAGTGAGCCGAGATTGCCACTGCACTCCAGCCTGGGCGACAGAGCAAGACTCCGTCTCAAAAAAAAAAAAAAAAAAAAATCTGGTCTGCTGAGAATCTTATTGCAGTCAACGTCTTAGTTCTGAGAGTTAGGACTACTCATCCTATCTGATTTCCAAGTGCTTGTTTGTCGTTATTGATAATGATCTGTTCCCAAGTATCTCAAATGAAAATGGAGAAGATAGCATAAAGATAGGTCAAAGAGGCTTTCAGCTTATTCTTTTATCTTTTTATCTACCTGTTTTCTTGACTTTATACAGCTAAATTCTCCTAAGTGGACTCCTGTTGGCAAGTAGAAAATAGAGACTGAATCTGTGACTTTTAACTACAGATATTTCAATATTAAGATTTTCTTTATAAAAAAACTGAGGAGGAAGAAAAAACATAGACAAAGGAGGAAGAGGAGGAGGAAGGGTCTGCCTAAAATTGAGTAGTCATTTATCCTTCAGTATTTTGACTAATCAACTCAACCATTTTGATTGTCTATTGAATAGTCACCTCATGGATTCCAGCTTCCGTGCCTACTGGTGAAGATTCATATGATTTGATGGGTAGCTGTACACATACATAGGGTTTTGAAAAAGCTGAAACCCTGCAGTCTGATAAATGTTTTATTTTTTAATCTAGACAAACATTGGTTTGTAAGTTATCAAATCCTAGAGTATTAACCATTTCATTTTCAAATTGTTTGAGAATTCTGAACAACATCCTTAATGTAATCCAAGACACAAAAATCATCTTTGGCTTTGAATCACCAATAAAAGACTTCCCCAGAGGAACGGCCAAAATGAGTGTCGTAAATGGAGAGGGATCCCAACATCTCTGCCGTGGATAATAGTCCTCTACCACAACCGCACTACAGTTCAGATATCACTATACAAAGGCGTGATTGAGGTCCAATTAGCCACCAACCTATTACACACTTTATTCATTATGACCAAATCTAGTGCATCAAAGAATACAGATGGCCTAGGGATTGGTCATAAGAAGAAGCAACCTGTGCTGGCTCCTTTTAAAGAGAGTTAGGTGAATACTGCCACCTATTGATAGGTGAAATTTATGCTACAAATTCCTACTTTGGCCTGATGTGCTAATGCTTATCAGAGCAGATCTCATTTCTCAGTTGGCCAAAGCATTTTATCAGCCCGAACTTCATAATTATTTACATGTTTTTGATGAAAAATAATTATGTTACATTAATGTAGAACAACTAATGAAATGTATTATATTTCCTATTATATTATTATACATATTATGTATTATTTCTTATTTCTTGGCAAAGGAATGAAGTGGAAATACCACAAACTTTGCAGAGACCTGGGTTTGAGTCTCAGTTCAGTCCCTAAATGCACATAACAAGCTGATTAATCTCTCTGAACCTTAGTTTCCTCATTAATAAAAAGTGGATAATCCTACTTTGTAGGGTGTGAGAATTCAGTGATACCATTGCATGGCACATAGAAGGTATTTGATAAATGGCAGCATTTATTATTATTTTTCCACTAAGCTATTAAAAGTAACTATTTTGATGCAATGATTGGTAATATGCAAACCACATCATGTATCAGACTCTGGTGAACCCTTCCACATGGTTTAATTATCCTTTGGCAATGCTACTTGTCTAGTATAGTATCTTTGACATCCAAAATTAAGACAGTGTGAACATAAATATTAGAACCTGAAGTGTGCCAATTGAGAAAATAAGGATAAATGGGCTTCATTACCAAATGTCTCCTGACTGCCCTAGAGGATATATGGGGCCAAGCAGATAAAGAATTATGATAAAATGTTGGAGCTGCATATAAACGGGGCTTTGTGACCTGCTGGATAAGGTTGAGACTTAGAGCCAGACTCAGGAGGCTCACATTCCTTCCTCGGCATGGTGTGGGGGATCCTGGGCTCATACAGACAATAGGGGATTCATAGCTTGAGAATTCTAATGATGACTGAAAGGAGGGTGGCAGCCAGGACAAGAAGGCTTTTCAGAAGCATGGACTCTGATTATCACGTCGGTGCTACAGCCCGGTGAGAGGCTGCTGAGAGGACGGATGAAGCCATTCTTGGAAAGCTTTCAGTGAAGTGTTTGTAACCTCCTTTAAGAGAATCCCGTTTCTCAAAAATGTGGCACTGGAAAATCCCACATGATTAGTTCAGATAAACACTCTGTCATCGGATTGCACTACGAGGAATATCGGCCATTTCTTTTCGAAGAGTCTTTTTGAGTGCAATGTGTCTCGTCTCCAAGACTTAGAGAAAAATTCCAAAAGAGGCTTTCTCAGGATATTTTCAGACCGTTACTTTTAGTCTGAAAGGTCAATTGGTGCTTAAAACAAAATAATCAAGAACTAGCATGCCCGTGAGCAGTCTGCATCTTTTCTTTAGAAAAAAAAAAAAAAAAAGTCTGCTTTGGATTGAATAGCCAATGCACTCCCCCACCCCTTTTCTTTTTTCTTTGGGGATTAGAAATTGAGAGGGAGGAGGAAGAAGAGTTTCACATTCATTACTAACAACTTCGCACATAATAAGCATATTCAGATACACCCTGGGGTGTTAGTTTTCTTTTCCTATTTTTTTGTCTCCTTTTTAGCAGCTTTCGGTAAGTAGCACATTTTATTTTTAAAAAAAGAATCGGAGCCGTTATTGAGCAGCCGCACCCTAAGGAAGGTCAAGAGATTAGGGAACGGAAGTAGGCTGGCCAGGCACTTTGCTGACCACAGTAAGGGAACGCCACTTTCTTATAATTTAATTTTGAGATCCTGATGAAAAGGCACTCCCTAAGAAAAAAAAAAATCTTCGCTGAAAAAAAAGTGAAAAATTGTTAGAAAATAGCCATCAAAAAGTGATCAATTTAAATTTATGTCTAACAAACAAACCACATGGAACTAACCACAGGGCAGACGTGCATTTGCAGCGATATATGGACATTCTCAAAATATGGTCAGGATTTTGCAGGGGAAAGTGGACATTACTGGCTTCTGATATTGGTGGGCTTTGGCCTAATTTTGCAAGTATTCTGAAATTCTACACATCGTATGTCACAAATCAGAGGAGAGTATACTAAAAGAGACCTTTGAATTTAACTGGTCCAACGCTCTCATTTCACAAGTGAGAATAATGAAGCCTAATGATAAAAAGTAACTTGCCCAAGATCACACAGCTGGTGAGGGGCAGCTCAAGGACTCAAGTTCAAACTCCCCATTCCCAGACCCAGGTTCTTTCCAATGAGCTAAACAACTGCAGTGGGAAACCGCAGACTCTCACAATTAATGGAAACCCTGTACCCACGCCCCCTAGAAATGGCCCTGAATGTTGCTAGAGGCAGCTCATCTGTCACAGCCTGGGCTAAAATCTTTACCTGGTACTAAATGGATTCTTCAAAGCATTCTATGAATGTCTAGGCACATTGACATGACTCCAAGGACTCAGCTTCTGTTCTCTTCTCTGTCTTAAAAAAAAGAGCACAGACCATAACTTGCATGCCATAATTATCTCTAGGTGTAGGTACTGGAATAAATGTCATCATCATCCGCCGTCATGTAGGCTAAAACTTCAAGTCACCTTCGACTTGTCTCTCTCTCTCATCCTCCCCCTCCCCTACCTATACGACTGACAATCCTGTAAGTTCTATCTCCAAAGATAGAACTTTCATCTCCTAATTTACATCTTCACGAGCCTTCACACCATCAGTGTCTTCCTGCTTCTGGGTTCTCACCACTATCCACAATGGCCAGGCCAAGTGGATCCTAATCAACTGTTGTGGCATTCCCTGCTCAGATCACTGTCACCTATGGCATAACATCCAAACTCTTCAACATGTGTTCAAGCTCTCCCCAGTTTAGCTCCTGCTTACTTTTTGAGACCAATTCCATCCGCTCTTCCCTGCATTATTCACTCCAGTACACTGGACTACTTGTCATTCCCTAACAGCCCCAGAACTCTTTTTTTTTTTTACACTATGCCTTGACTCCGAACCTGTTTCTTCTTTTCAACCTGTAGAGAGATCGTCATTCCTCCAGTTCCAGTTCAAATGCCACCTTCTCTGTGGATCTTTTCTATGCGTTACAGAAAGAAGTAATAATTCTATGTTCCCTTAGCACATTGCTCATACTTTTTTATAAAAGGCACTTACTTAATTCTGCCTTGTATTGTAATCGGTTGCATATCTCTTGCTAAGTGTATCTCTTTTATCTTTGAAAAGATCCCCTGTTCATCTTTGAATGGGAGCAATGCGCCCTCCCAACCACATTGCTTCATTTAATATACTGCGTATAATAAATTATTTTCTTTCTTAATTTTACTGAGCACTTACTAGGGCAGGAGGTGTAGTGGCTGAAGGAGAAAGATGCAAAATAAAACACAATCCTTGTCTTTAAAAGAGCCTTTAATTGAATCAGTGAGACACATTCGCAAATATCTTAAGCAAGTTAAATAACTGTGGGGGTGGAATTGGGTGGAGGGGAAGTTCTGAGTGTGGAACAAACATTCTCAGTGTTCCAAATGAGAACACTGGTATTATGACATGGAGGGTGGAGTAATGGGGGAGGAGTAGAAGGAAAGAAAGGGCAAAACTGCCTTTAGATCCCATCTTGTGCTGTAGTCATTATTAGAGTCTTCTCTAGGTCTGGCTAATCTCACTTATACTTCCCTCAGAACCAGAGAAATCTTCCTAAAACAAGACTGTGATCATTTAACTCCCTGTTCAAGTGTTTGATGTTCAGTGAATCAAGCATCAGATAATTGCAGGCTTATGCTAAGAGTTATAGAGTACCCTTCTGCAGAGATGAGACGAACTCCAGGAAACAGCCAGAGAACAAAAAGGAAGAACATCCTGTAAAATTGCTAGGAAGTGGGAGACAAAGTAAGAGTGTGATCAATATGGGCTGAGATTAATCCAGAAGGATTAATTGGAAGAGGCAAGCCTTCTGTGGATGGTCACTTGGCAAGAAAGATTAGACATACCAAGAGAACTTTAAGGTTGCTTTCAATTCTAAGACCCCATTTCCCATTATTCCTTGAGATGACTTATGTATTCATTCAATAAATACATGCTAAGCACTTCAACAAAACATCAAATATTTATTGAATGCCTTTCATGTGCCAGGAACTCTGCTAAACCCTGGACATACAGCAGAGAATAAGAGACTTTGCACTTAAACTCTTACAATATAATGGGGATGACTGATGCTAAACAATGAAGTGCAATAAAATATAATGGATATAATGATGGCAGAGTATAAGGTGTCGTGCTTTCAGACCACAGAGCAGGGACCCTAACAGCCTAGGGACTACAAAAATATCTCTGAGAGTTGATGTTTAAGCCAAGATTCCAAGGCTGTACAGGAGTTAGCCAGACACAGGAAACTGAGCATCCAGGCAGAAGAACACCCATCATATTTGATGATCTGGTATTCAGAAAGAATATAGCATGTCCAAGGAACTAAGAGATATTCAAAAAAGCTACAGCATGGAATGCAAATAGAAAGGTGGTGAGAAATTAGGCTAGAGAGGTAGGAAGACCCAGAATATGGGAAATTTTTCTAGGGTATGTCAAGGAGTTTACACTTCATCAATAGGCTCTAAGTAACGTTAAATATGTAGCACAATGAATCTAACCTACTAAATACTTACTAAATGTCTATTGAAGGGTAGATTAATGAATACATGGATGAATTAATGAATTTCCTTTGCAATAAACATGGGCTTTTTGACTCAACTTGAGTATTTGCTCTAGAAAGTGTTGCTGCTATTATCAGAGGCACTCTCCCCTTAGGTCTGCATGGCACATGTAACTCATGACCCCTGTGAGGCAACCTCCTAACCTTAGTAGAGTTACTCAGTCACCTAGCTTACCGCAGCAGACGTAATTCAAGTAAGTCTGCATTCAAGCCAAAATTTTTCTAGATGAAAGGGTAAAGTTTTACCTGGCAATCATTTTGGCCTAAGCTGTGCAAGAGAAGCCAGACTCTTTCTTAATCCTTGATGAAAAACATAGCCCTCCAAACCTCAAGGACATGAATATTCCTAAATTAGATTATTCATAGCAATGCTTCCATGGACAAATAAATCCAAGGATAGAAAGTGATAGTAAATGTTCAAGAGAGAGATTTTGCCTTTTTAATAAGAAAAGAAAAAGTAAGACAATTGTTAAAAGCTAAACCAAGCTCTTCCTTTGGCCACCCAGGTTTTATGAATCACTGAGCCCTGCCTCAGATCGGAGCTCCGGAACAGCCACCTGTTGGGGATGAGCGAGCTATCGGGGGAGATAATGTCTCTAGAAAGGGGGAGAATTTCATGAATACAAGATGTCATTTCCAGGATTCTAAGCAATTACCAGGCCAAAGATTAACTCTCCACCCTCTTGTTTATGATCAAGAGCCTTTCTCCTGATTTGCTACAGAGTCTCATTCAAAATTTGAGAGTTTATTTGGCTCCAGGTATAAATAACAGACTAGTCAGTGCCTAGCAGAAGAGTCCAAAATTACTCCTGAAGTCATCACAGCAGCTAAACATTCATTTGGCAGAGGAAGAATCAGAACAGAGCTTTAGAAAGATTCTTAATGCTGTTGCTAGTGTCTGTGTGTGTGTGTGTGTGTGTGTGCACATGTGCAGTATTCATATGTG
Organism: Hylobates moloch; assembly: GCF_009828535.3. NCBI lineage: Eukaryota > Metazoa > Chordata > Mammalia > Primates > Hylobatidae > Hylobates > Hylobates moloch. The sequence goes on from NW_026652285.1 coordinate 2,843,253, forward strand.
CTATCAATTGGCAAGTCCCACCCCTCAACATAATAAACAGCCTGTGAAGGTCATTTGCCATTTTATGTCAGTGAGAACCTTTCAAAATGCCTACATATGCAGCTTTCTAGGAAATCTATTTGTGTCTTTCATTAGTCATGTAAAGCACAATGCTGTGAAAGGAGCCGGGTATACCCATATGTGGCTGGCATAGAAGCAGCACTGGAATCTTCTTCCTGAAACTGAGCCTCTTGCTGTCCTAAGTTCCACGTCTGCTGACTACTTTCTCAGAACCCGCTCAGACAAAAGCCCAGGCACAGCTTCAGCAGCCCTGACTGGATTTAGAGCTTTCTTAAGATGCCCCCTAGCTCCTGCTAGGAGCTTGTAGGGAATTGCACAGATGCCCTGGGGTGAAGGGATGTGACAGCCACCTGTGTGCTTCCGGTGCCAGACGGCTGTGGAAGCAAGGGGGTGTCTGGCCCCAGAAGGGCTGTAGATCATTTGCACTCACAGATTGCTGGATGAGCTCTTGGATGCCAGACAATATTTCTTTCCTTGCCGTTGATGTAGTGACCCACTGCCCCTCTGCTCAGCCCTGAGTGACAGTCGGTTCGGATTCAGTCTTGTTTGCTATGAAGCTAGTTGTCTCCGCAAGCCGTTTCAAATGGTCCTCACGGATACAATAGGCTAAGCACACACTGAAGTCATGGTATCCTTTTACTACACGCACACAAGCTACAGGAACCAAGCCTTCCCCAGGCTGCAGTCTGGAGACTACACCTAGCCTCTGAGCCAAGCTGTTTACCTCTCCCTTTCTCTCCCTATGCATCATTTGCTCTTTTATTTTGCATTAAGAGTAGCTTCGTGATCATGGACTTCAGCTCTTGCCTGTAGTGATCCCGTTCGCATTTTATTCTTTACACAGAATAGGAAGGAGGTTCGCTTGCTTTGCACAGAGGCTGAGCCACAGGAGAAAGCAAAGCCAATGTGATTTATTGAATGAAAGCACTGGACAATTACCAACAACTTGTTCCTCTGCTGCCTCGAACAGCATAAACTGGTAAGTCAAATTTACTGTTGTCTTTCTTCATGTGAATATGGAGCTTTCTTAATTACTGATTATTTTTAAATCTGTATATGTTGCTGTGGCTTAAATTATACTTAAAAATCTGCATCTTCCAAAGTTAGCTGCAGGTGGTCCATGAAGAATACACACAAGCACACACACACACACACAGTGGTCTGCAATTGTATATACACGTCCCTGTGGAGAGACAGGATGGGGGTAGGGAAGCCCCATTTCTGATAATTGGGCATTTTGTTTGCAGTAAGCTTAATCACATTAAGTGCTTGCATAACTGATTAGCATTAACTATGAAAAATAAATTCCTGTTTTGTTGCATAAAATCATTTTCCAGTCAGGTTCCTGAGTACCTAACAAAACACCTGTTGGGTCAGGTAAAGATGGGTTCCATCATGCTGATAATCCTGAATGCAAACCCAGATATATTACTGTCTTTAATCCAATTTTCAGACTGGGCAAGCAGAGTGGAATGCCAGCACTCTGTTCATCCTGGGTGAGTGTGCCCATAGATAACATTATGACTGTGATACTGAGGATATCTGCCAAGGGAATCAATGGACATATATTTAAATCCTTGCTTGATCCACCACTACTTTTGCATCTATGTTATTTAAGTCTTTTCTTTATTTCATAAAGATATGGCTGCTGAGGTGCACTGGGTTCAAAGTGGGATGTTCTAAGTATCCAGTTTCCCAGGCCAGTTTCATTGGCCTAGTCACGGCCATCAGGAGCTCCGCTGATAATCAAGGCTGAGTTTGCGTCTGTACTGGGCTCCAAAAATGCCCGTACTCACTTGGTTTCTTCATTTCCTAAATAAGAGGTAGGCCAACCTCAGCAGAGAGAGAAAGTGAATGTGGAAAGATACTGCTTTTCTTACCACCATCCCCGCCCCCACCAGTCTCCTTAGTCTTTTGTTTGCCTGGCTACCCCAAGGCTTTATGGCAGCATCAATCCATCTCTGGTGAACTCAGAGTCCATATAAGTGTCATATAGAGTTTAATGTCTTTGGTGCACTCTATCTGCAGTATATCACTGGCTGTTCAGACAAAGTTGTGGCCTTGGGTGTGACAAAGATGAATGATGTTAGAACAGTGAGCAGCATGCTTCCCTAAATAAAAACCAAAGTTAGGAAACTGGAGAGATGGGTGAAGTTTTGCCTGGTGGAAAGGATCTCCAAGCCGCTCAATCACAAGAGCCAAGGTCATTCTCCCAGGTGATTTGGCTATTTCACAAATGACGGCATTCTAATAGCAAGGAGACCGAATTACCTACTGGTTACAGGAATGGTGAAATGTCAGGATAGTTGCATATTTGTGCTGGTTCCCAGATTAAAGATGTGTCTTTTGGAAATTTCCTTAGCCTCTGTGGATCTCTGTTCTGCCATTCCTTCTATTCCTAATTGTTTCAAAGAAGACATGCTAAGCTCAATTAATGTATTCATGAGATACTACTTTAGGTTCTTTTGTTAAATGATGAACTAGATATTCAAGATCATTGTTCATGTACTTTAATTCAGGGGTCATTCATCAGAAATACACAGATGAGAGTTTGTGAGGATGAGGGGATACATGTCCCTTCCCTCATCTAAGGGATCCAGAACACTGTGAAGGAAGCATGATCAAACTTAGGGAATTAGAAAAGGAGAATGGAGCTGAGAAGTGATGTTAAAAAAATTCAAATTCAAATAAATAGGTCATGTAAATAAACAGGATTTTAAAAAATATTGATTAGTGATAACTGATTTGCTATACTTATGACCCCAAGATCCTAAAGATCATTAGTATTTTGAAACAAACATGGAAGTATTTTTTTCAGAGGGTCGTTCAGGTGTGGGTATAATCCATGTATAGAACTTAGGGCAACTTTCAGTTGCTCAAATTGCTTCTGTTCCCATGCATATGGAATTAGCAGCTGCAAATGTACTATGATTTGAGAAGCTCTAGAAGGCTTATTTGCACCCCCCAAAATTTGTCCCATCTCTTAGTATTAGGGCACCTGAAATTCTTTCATCAGAGATTCAATTAAGTATTGATGTCTTTTATAAAATTCAAACATTCCTAGGGGAAATAGGAATGTATTAAACTGTTTCTACTTCAAAGGTAACCCAAAGGATGTGGAATTAGTATTCTATGAATTATTCTGCTTTGTATTTGCTTCATACCTGTCTCTAAGAACTTCACTTATAATTATTATTTCACTCTTCATCAGAAAAATAAGTACCCTTAGGGTAAGTTATTTCCCTCTTTTATGGAATATCTGGATTAGATAATACCATCTCGATTTCCTATAGGCTTCTGAGAGTCACACTGTGGAAAGCCAAACTCACTATCTTTTCCCTTTCTAAACTCACTTCTTTGCCTATGTTCCTTTAAAAAAAAGACGGAGAAGGGGGGAACCTATCATGCACCCAGTCAGCTAATAAGGCTCACAGAAATTTATCACTGGGTTTCCTGATCTCTCTAGCCCCTTCATCCAATCACTAACAAAATTTAGTCTATTTTATTTCCTTCATCTTTTGAATCTGTCCAGCCCACCCCATCCCCACTGCCACAAGCTTTAGTTGAAGTCACCAGCTCTCATGGGGTAATTTTTTAAGAGCTCCATACTTGGTTGTCCCCCACCACTGTTCCTACATCCCTCCCCTTTCCAGCAATCCTCTAGCTGCTACCAGAGCAATTCTCTAAAAAAGCAAATCTCAATTTTTCCTTCAAAGTCTCCAATGCTGCCCTGTTGAGTACAAGTTAAAGTCTATGATTCTTATCGTGGCATGCAAGTCCTTTGGTGGTCTGGCCCTGCTACCTCTTCAGGCTTCTTTCCAAAGGTCCTGGCGTGGTTGATGAAATGTACCACTGTGAGTGTCAGAGCCCAGAAAAACTTCATGGGGGCCCTCACTGGCACTGACTTCCCAATGACACCATGATGTTTCCCATCTCTATATCCTAAGCTGAACTATTATATCTAGAATGCCCCTTTTCCCCTTCCTGCTAGTTAATTCCTCATTCATCATTCAAAATCCTTCTCAGGCATCACCTTCTCTAACCCATTTTCCCACCACCTCTTATCCGATGACCACATCCTGTCACCCAGAAAGTTCATCACTCACCCCTCTGTGCTACTTCTATGTCTTAGGTTTTTTGAGAAAAGTGTTTAGAGGTTAAGATCTCAAATCTAGACTCATACTACCTGGGTTTGAATCCCAGATTTACTACTCTTTAGTAGTGCCTCAATTTCTATCTGTGTAAAATGGAGGTAATAATAGTCATTCCTTCACATGGCTATTATGGGATTCAATAAGTTGATACATGTAACAACACTGCAACACACTGAATGCTTATGTTTCTACGAAAGCCAAATGTTGAAATCTTAACCCCCAAGGTGGTGGTATTAGGAACTGAGGCCTTCAAGAAGATATTAGGTCATAAGAACCCTGCCATCATCATTAAAGTTAGTGCCCAACCCCAGAGAGCTTACTAGTTCCTTCCACCATGTGAAGATATAGCAAGAGGGTTCTGTCTTTGAACCAGAAAGTCAGCCCTCACCAGACACCAAATCTACTGGTTGCCTTGATCTTGGACTTTCCAGTCTCCAGAACTGTGAGAAATAAATGTTTATTGTTTACAAGCCATCCAGTTTATGGTATTTTGTTATAGCAGTCTGAAGGGACTAAGACAGGCATTATTCTAAATAGCACCTGGCTCATAGAAAGTGTTATGGAAGTGTATTAGTCTGTTCTCACGCTGCTACTAAAGGAAATGTATAAAGGAAAGACGGGGTAATATATGACATAAAGAGGTTTAATGGAATCACAGTTCCACGTGGCTGTGGAGGGCTCACAATCATAGCAGAAGGCAAAGGAGAAGCAAAGGCACATCTTACATGGTGGCAGGCAAGGGCACTTGTGCAGGGGAACTCCCATTTAAAAAATCGTCAGATCTCATGAGACTTATTCACTACCATGAGAACGGTATGGGGGAAACCGCCCCCATGATTCAATTATCTCCACCTTGCCCTGACCTTGACGTGTGGGGATTATTACAATTCAGGGTGAGGTTTGGGTGGAGACACCGCCAAGCCATATCAAGAAATATAAGCTAGTATTATTAGTCCATAATTTCACATACCACACTATTTCATAGCTATGCATTTGCATAACTGACTTCCTTTTTAGCCTATGAGCTCCTTGGGAACAGATAGGGTAACCAGCTCATTTCAAGTTGCCTAGGACTTTCCCAGTTTTAGCTCTGAAAGTACTGCATCCTGGAAACCCTCTCTCAGTCCTGAACAAACTAAGACGGTTGGTTACCCTATGTGGGATACTATCTTACTTACTTTTTAATCCCTTGGATCTATCACAGGATACATAGGTTACAAAGTAGATCATCCATAAGTATTTGTTGAACTATAGAATCCATACTAATCATCTTTCTATCCTCTTCTTCATAAACATATGCTTTCATACTTCAAAAATAGTGTTCCTCTTGCCATGGAGTTACAGCTGACTTTTCAAAACTTATCACTTGATATATATACATTAAAGTGCACAGGAACTAGAAAGGTGGCTTCCACTCTGTGTCATCACTGTAGTAGGATTGGCTACCCTTTAGCACTCAAAGACACACCTGTTATGTTAACAGCAGGTGGGGAATGGAAAGAGTCTAACTTCCTTTTCTGCCTAGTGACAGGCAGGTTGAAGCCTTAAGGTCCCCTAGTTCACATCACAGCTGGAAGAGCAATCTTTTCCCAGTCAGAAATGTCCCTCTCACTGACTATATCTGTCTACCCAGCTGTCAAGCATGGTTAAAACTCCCATTTTGAATATGCTATGTCTTACAACTGCTTCTCCTCCAGACTGGCTCAGATCTTTTGTCACAGTACAAATATGCTGAGAAAGTCCCACAACCCACAACCAAGCTCCAGTGAAACATGAACTCTGGAGGTGCCAAGACTCACAACATGACAAGAAGTCTTGACTTCAGAATCAAGATCTAGGAAGATGAAGCTGACAGGCAGCCAGATCAAGGTCCCTTAGAAATAATAATAGCAGAGTTGTTATAAGTATGGACTTTGGAGCCAGAGTTCAAATCCTGCTGCTCCATTTACTGGCTGTAACATCTTGGACAGGTTAGCTAACCTCTCTGGGCCTCGGTAAAATGAGAATATAGTGAAAGCAGCTATTTCCTCAGAGAGTTATTATTATATCTTGTTTTAGCATGTACAAACAAAACTTAAGGTAAAGCCAATTGCAAATTATCTATTGGGTATTGGGAGATACAACCTCAGGGCATCAAGAGCGAAGAAAAAAGGGAAGTGAGTCAAGGAAGAAAGGAAAACAAAGGTGGCTCTAACTGAAATAGCGATTGCTTCACAAGAAAACACATTTTGTTGTTCTTTTGTATGTGTTGGCTTCCAGGTAGCCCTCAGAACAGTCTGCAGCAAGGAATAGAGAAGAAATTATCTACTGGCTACTGAAAGTCTCCTGTGTCTCACTGGTCCAATTTTCTCCATTTTTGGTGGTGTTACTCAGTCTCTTAGGGTAGCCACAAGCGAAGCTAAGGCCTCCATAGGTCTTGTTGGGTCAGGGCTTCTGCAGCTACTGTCACAGCAAGCATGATGGAGGCCATGACAAAACACGGCCTCTACCTGAGACAGCTGGTAGTGTTAGGAGACAGGATGATGGCAGCAATCGAGGCTCTCTGCTTATGTAAGCAGCAAAGCCCAGGGAACAGGCGGTTGTGAAGCCAACGTGAGGAGGCTCCACTCTGCACAGGCTACTCTTCTTCCTATTTTGGACCTGCATTCTCCAGGCTACTGTACTATTTTTTTCCTATGTTTTCTTCTAAACATTTTATAGTTTTAGCTTTTACATTTAGGTCTAGGATGATCTATTTCAGGTTAATTTTTGTATATGATGTGAAATAGGGATTGAGGGTTTTTACATTTTTCAGTATGGATATACCATTGTTCCAGTACAATTTGTTGAAAAGATTATCTTTTTTCCTATTGAATTACCTTGACACCTTTTTCAGAGATGAATTGATCATATATGTACAGGTTGTTTCCTGGCTTTCTATTCTGTGTCATTCATCTGTATTTCTATCTTTATAATATTGTCTTTATCTATATGGCTATCCTTAATCCAGTCCTATATGTCTTAATTACTGTAGCTTCATGGGAAGTTTTGAAATCACATAGTGTAAGTCTTCCAACTTTGTTCTCTTTTTCAAAATTGTTTTGGCTATTTTAGATCCTTTCCATTTCTATAAAAATTTTAGAATCCGCTTGTCAATTTCTACTAAAATAAAAAGCCTGCTAGGACTTTGATTGAGATTGCATTGAATGTATAGGTCAGTTTGGAAGAACTGACACTTTAACAATACCTATTCTTCCAATCCATGAACAAGGTGTATATATATATATATATATATATATATATAGCTCTTCTTTAATTTCATTATTTAATATCATGTCATATTCAGCATCCACACTTTTCATAAGTAGATTTTTATAGATTTATTAGATTATTCTATGTAAACTTTCATGTCATCTGCAAATGAAGACTATCTCACTTCTTTCTTTCCAATATATAGGTCTTTGACTTATTTTTCTTGCCCTACTTCACTGGCTAGGATGCCCAGTACAATAGAAAAAGTAAGAGTGGACATGTTTGCCTTGTTTCTGATCTTAGAAGAGCTTAATCTTTACTCATGAAGTATGATATTGGCTATAGGTTTTAAAAGATTCCTTTAATCAGGTTGAAGAAATTCTCCTACATTCCTGAAAGATTTTTTTTACCATGAATAAATGTTGTATATTAGTAAATCCAATTGCTTTTTATGAATCCATAGAGAAGATCATATAGTTTTTCCTCCTTATCTTCCCTTTTAATGTATTAAATTACATTGACATCAATGGGTAGATAAATATTATACTAACCTTGCCTTCTTGGAATGAACCCTGCCTAGTCATGATGCATTATCCTTTTTATAATATACATTACTGGATTTAATTTGCTAACATTTTGTTGAAATTTTTTGCCTCCATGTTCATGATAGACATTGGTCCATACCTTTGTTTTCATGTCTTGCCTTTTTCCTGGTTTTAGAATCAAGGCAGTACTAGCCTTAAAAGTGAAGCCAAATTTTTGGAAGAGTTGTATGTCGAATTGGTATCATTCCTTAAAGGTTTGGTAGGCTGTAACATTTAACATGACATTTATTAAGGATTTTGGGATAAATTATTAGCATGCAGAAAAAGAAAATGTAAAACTAGAAATTAACATTCCCATAAAAATTGGTCTCCTAGCTAATATCTCCTAAAGCCTGGTCCTATAGCCAAGTTGTAGAGACCAGCCCACCTTTGGCCAACCATGTGTTTCCTTCTCTTTGGAACTCGGGTCCCCTACATCTTTATTAAGTAAGAAAATGATACATCTTCTTGCTTAAAGCAAACCCCATGGGATTTTTTTATTAAATATTAAATATTCTTTTTTTTTTTTTTTTTATACTTTAGGGTTTTAGGGTACATGTGCACAATGTGCAGGTTTGTTACATATGTATCCATGTGCCATGTTGATTTCCTGCACCCATTAACTCGTCATTTAGCATTAGGTGTATCTCCTAATGCTGTCCCTCCCCCCTCCCCCCACCCCACAACACTCCCCCGAGTGTGATGTTCCCCTTCCTGTGTCCATGAGTTCTCATTGTTCAATTCCCACCTATGAGTGAGAACATGCGTTGTTTGGTTTTTTTTCCTTGCGATAGTTTACTGAGAATGATGTTTTCCAGTTTCATCCATGTCCCTACAAAGGACACGAACTCATCATTTTTTATGGCTGCATAGTATTCCATGGTGTATATGTGCCACATTTTCTTAATCCAGTCTATCGTTGTTGGACATTTGGGTTGGTTCCAACTCTTTGCTATTGTGAATAGTGCTGCAATAAACATACGTGTGCATGTGTCTTTATAGCAGCATGATTTATAGTCCTTTGGGTATATACCCAGTAATGGGATGGCTGGGTCAAATGGTATTTCTAGTTCGAGATCCCTGAGGAATCGCCACACTGACTTCCACAATGGTTGAACTAGTTTACAGTCCCACCAACAGTGTAAAAGTGTTCCTATTTCTCCACATCCTCTCCAGCACCTATTGTTTCCTGATTTTTTAATGATGGCCATTCTAACTGGTGTGAGATGGTATCTCACTGTGGTTTTGATTTGCATTTCTCTGATGGCCAGTGATGATGAGCATTTCTTCATGTGTTTTTTGGCTGCATAAATGTCTTCTTTTGAGAAGTGTCTGTTCATGTCCTCTGCCCACTTTTTGATGGGGTTGTTTGTTTTTTTCTTGTAAATTTGTTTGAGTTCATTGTAGATTCTGGATATTAGCCCTTTGTCAGATGAGTAGGTTGCAAAAATTTTCTCCCATTCTGTAGGTTGCCTGTTCACTCTGATGATAGTTTCTTTTGCTGTGCAGAAGCTCTTTAGTTTAATGAGATCCCATTTGTCAATTTTTGCTTTTGTTGCCATTGCTTTTGGTGTTTTAGACATGAAGTCCTTGCCCACGCCTATGTCCTGAATGGTATTGCCTAGGTTTTCTTGTAGGATTTTAATGGTTTTAGGTCTAACATATAAGTCTTTAATCCATCTTGAATTAATTTTTGTATAAGGTGTAAGGAAGGGATCCAGTTTCAGCTTTCTACATATGGCTAGCCAGTTTTCCCAGCACCATTTATTAAATAGGGAATCCTTTCCCCATTTCTTGTTTTTGTCAGGTTTGTCAAAGATCAGATAGTTGTAGCTATGCGGCGTCATTTCTGAGGGCTCTGTTCTGTTCCATTGATCTATGTCTCTGTTGTGGTACCAGTACCATGCTGTTTTGGTTACTGTAGCCTTGTAGTATAGTTTAAAGTCAGGTAGCGTGATGCCTCCAGCTTTGTTCTTTTGGCTTAGGATTGACTTGGCGATGCGGGCTCTTTTTTGGTTCCATATGAACTTTAAAGTAGTTTTTTCCAATTCTGTGAAGAAAGTCATTGGCAGCTTGATGGGGATGGCATTGAATCTATAAATGACCTTGGGCAGTATGGCCATTTTCACGATATTGATTCTTCCAACCCATGAGCATGGAATGTTCTTCCATTTGTTTGTATCCTCTTTTATTTCATTGAGCAGTGGTTTGTAGTTCTCCTTGAAGAGGTCCTTCACATCCCTTGTAAGTTGGATTCCTAGGTATTTTATTCTCTTTGAAGCAATTGTGAATGGGAGTTCACTCATGATTTGGCTCTCTGTTTGTCTGTTATTGGTGTACAAGAATGCTTGTGATTTTTGTACATTAATTTTGTATCCTGAGACTTTGCTGAAGTTGCTAATCAGCTTAAGGAGATTTTGGGCTGAGACAATGGGGTTTTCTAGATATACAATCATGTCATCTGCAAACAGTGACAATTTGACTTCCTCTTTTCCTAGTTGAATACCCTTTATTTCCTTCTCCTGCCTGATTGCTCTGGCCAGAACTTCCAGGACTATGTTGAATAGGAGCGGTGAGAGAGGGCATCCCTGTCTTGTGCCAGTTTTCAGAGGGAATGCTTCCAGTTTTTGCCCATTCAGTATGATATTGGCTGTGGGTTTGTCATAGATAGCTCTTATTATCTTGAGATACGTCCCATCAATACCTAATTTATTGAGAGTTTTTAGCATGAAGGGTTGTTGAATTTTGTCAAAGGCCTTTTCTGCATCTATTGAGATAATCATGTGGTTTTTGTCTTTGGTTCTGTTTATATGCTGGATTACATTTATTGATTTGCGTATGTTGAACCAGCCTTGCATCCCAGGGATGAAGCCCACTTGATCATGGTGGATAAGCTTTTTGATGTGCTGCTGGATTCGGTTTGCCAGTATTTTATTGAGGATTTTTGCATCAATGTTCATCAAGGATATTGGTCTGAAATTCTCTTTTTTGGTTATGTCTCTGCCAGGTTTTGGTATCAGGACGATGCTGGCTTCATAAAATGTGTTACGGAGGATTCCCTCTTTTTCTATCGATTGGAATAGTTTCAGAAGGAATGGTATCAGTTCCTCCTTGTACCTCTGGTAGAATTCAGCTGTGAATCCGTCAGGTCCTGGACTCTTTTTGGTTGGTAAGCTATTGATTATTGCCACAATTTCAGAACCTGTTATTGGTCTATTCAGAGATTCAACTTCTTCCTGGTTTAGTCTTGGGAGGGTGTATTTGTCAAGGAATTTATCCATTTCTTCTAGATTTTCTAGTTTATTTGCATAGAGGTGTTTGTAGTATTCTCTGATGGTAGATTGTATTTCTGTGGGATCGGTGGTGATATCCCCTTTTTCGTTTTTGATTGCATCTATTTGATTCTTCTCTCTTTTCTTCTTTATTAGTCTTGCTAGCGGTCCATCAATTTTGTTGATCTTTTCAAAAAACCAGCTCCTGGATTCATTAATTTTTTGAAGGGTTTTTTGTGTCTCTATTTCCTTCAGTTCTGCTCTGATTTTAGTTATTTCTAGCCTTCTGCTAGCTTTTGAATGTGTTTGCTCTTGCTCTTCTAGTTCTTTTAATTGTGATGTTAGGGTGTCAATTTTGGATCTTTCCTGCTTTCTCTTGTGGGCATTTAGTGCTATAAATTTCCCTCTACACACTGCTTTGAATGTGTCCCAGAGATTCTGGTATGTTGTATCTTTGTTCTCGTTGGTTTCAAAGAACATCTTTATTTCTGCCTTCATTTCATTATGTACCCAATAGTCATTCAGGAGCAGGTTGTTCAGTTTCCATGTAGTTGAGCGGTGTTGAGTGAATTTCTTAATCCTGAGTTCTAGTTTGATTGCACTGTGGTCTGAGAGACAGTTTGTTATAATTTCTGTTCTTTTACATTTGCTGAGGAGAGCTTTACTTCCAACTATGTGGTCAATTTTGGAATAGGTGTGGTGTGGTGCTGAAAAAAATGTATATTCTGTTGACTTGGGGTGGAGAGTTCTGTAGATGTCTATTAGGTCCACTTTATGTAGAGCTGAGTTCAATTCCTGGATATCCTTGTTAACTTTCTGTCTCGTTGATCTGTCTAATGTTGACAGTGGGGTGTTAAAATCTCCCATTATTATTGTGTGGGAGTTTAAGTCCCTTTGTAGGTCACTGAGGACTTGCTTTATGAATCTGGGTGCTCCTGTGTTGGGTGCATATATATTTAGGATAGTTAGCTCTTCTTGTTGAATTGATCCCTTTACCATTATGTAATGGCCTTCTTTGTCTCTTTTGATCTTTGTTGGTTTAAAGTCTATTTTATCAGAGACTAGGATTGCAACCCCTGCCTTTTTTTGTTTTCCAGTTGCTTGATAGATCTTCCTCCATCCCTTTATTTTGAGTCTATGTGTGTCTCTGCACGTGAGATGGGTTTCCTGAATACAGCACACTGATGGGTCCTGACTCCTTATCCAGTTTGCCAGTCTGTGTCTTTTTATTGGAGCATTTAGCCCATTTACATTTAACGTTAATATTGTTATGTGTGAATCTGATCCTGTCATTATGATGTTAGTTGGTTATTTTGCTCGTTAGTTGCTATTGTTTCTTCCTAGCCTCGATGGTCTTTAAAATTTGGCATGTTTTTGCAGTGGCTGGTACCGGTTGTTCCTTTCCATGTTTAGTGCTTCCTTCAGGAGCTCTTTTAGGGCAGGCCTGGTGGTGACAAAATCACTCAGCGTTTGCTTGTCTGTAAAGTATTTTATTTCTCCTTCACTTATGAAGCTTAGTTTGGCGGGATAGCAAATTCTGGGTTGAAAATTCTTTTCTTTAAGAATGTTGAATATCGGCCCCCACTCTCTTCTGGCTTGTAGAGTTTCTGCTGAGAGATCAGCTGTTAGTCTGATGGGCTTCCCTTTGTGGGTAACCCGACCTTTCTCTCTGGCTGCCCTTAACATTTTTTCCTTCATTTCAACTTTGGTGAATCTGACAATTATGTGTCTTGGAGTTGCCCTTCTCGAGGAGTATCTTTGTGGCGTTCTCTGTATTTCCTGAATCTGAATGCTGGCCTGCCTTGCTAGATTGGGGAAGTTCTCCTGGATAATATCTTGCAGAGTGTTTTCCAACTTGGTTCCATTCTCCCCATCATTTTCAGGTACACCAATCAGACGTAGGTTTGGTCTTTTCACATAGTCCCAAATTTCTTGGAGGCTTTGTTCATTTCTTTTTATTCTTTTTTCTCTAAACTTCCCTTCTCTCTTCATTTCATTCATTTCATCTTCCATCAGCGATACCCTTTCTTCCAGTTGATCGCATCTGCTACTGAGGCTTCTGCAATCTTCGCGTAGTTCTCGAAACTTGGTTTTCAGCTCCATCAGCTCCTTTAAGCCCTTCTCTCCATTGGTTATTATAGTTATCCATTCTTCTAATATTTTTTCAAAGTTTTTAACTTCTTTGCTATTGTTTTGAATTTCCTCTCGTAGCTCAGAGTAGTTTGATCGTCTGAAGCCTTCTTCTCTCAACTCATCAAAGTCATCCTCCATCCAGCTTTGTTCCGTTGCTGGTGAGGAACTGCGTTCCTTTGGAGGAGGAGAGGTGCTCTGTTTTTTAGAGTTTCCAGTTTTTTTGTTCTGTTTTTTCCCCATCTTTGTGGTTTTATCTACTTTTGGTCTTTGATGATGGAGATGTACAGATGGGTTTTTGGTGTGGATGTCCTTTCTGTTTGTTAGTTTTCCTTCTACCAGACAGGACCCTCAGCTGCAGGTCTGTTGGAGTTTACTAGAGGTCCACTCCAGACCCTGTTTGGCTGGGTGTCAGCAGCGGTGGCTGCAGAACAGCGGATTTTCGTGAGACCACAAATTCAGCTGTCTGATAGTTTGTCTGAAAGTTTTGTCTCAGAGGAGTACCCGGTTGAATGAGGTGTCAGTCTGTCCCTACTGGGGGGGTGCCTCCCAGTTAGGCTGCTCAGGGGTGAGGGACCCACTTTAGGAGGCAGTCTGTCCGTTCTCAGATCTCCAGCTGCGTGCTGGGAGAACCACTACTCTGTTCAAAGCTGTCAGTCAGACAGGGACCTTTAAGTCTGTGGAGGTTCTTGCTGAGTTTTTGTTTGTCTGTGCCCTGCCCCCAGAGGTGGAGCCTATAGAGGCAGGCAGGCCTCCTTGAGCTGTGGTGGGCTCCACCCAGTTCGAGCTTCCTGGCTGCTTTGTTTACCTAAGCAAGCCTGGGCAATGGCGGGCGCCCCTCCCCCAGCCTCGCTGCCGCCTTGCAGCTTGATCTCAGACTGCTGTGCTAGCAATCAGCGAGACTCCGTGGGCACAGGACCCTCCGAGCCAGGTGTGGGACACAATCTCCTAGTGTGCCGTTTTCCAGGCCCGTTGGAAAAGCGCAGTATTGGGGTGGGACTGACCCGATATTCCAGGTGCCGTCTGTTTCCCCTTTCTTTGACTAGGAAAGGGAACTCCCTGACCCCTTGCGCTTCCCGAGTGAGGCAATGCCTCGCCCTGCTTCGGCTCGCGCACAGTGTGCTTCACCGACTGTCCTGCACCCACTGTTAGGCACTCCCTAGTGAGATGAAACCGGTACCTCAAGCAGAAATGCAGAAATCATCCGTCTTCTGTGTTGCTGGGGCTGGGAGCTGGAGACCGGAGCTGTTCCTATTCAGCCATCTTGGCTCCACCAGAATATTAAATATTCTTAAAATAACATCTAACAATTGAACAACTGAATAAATGAATAGTGGCATATCCATACAATGGAATACTACTCAGCAATAAAAACTGAAGGACTATTGACACAAAGATTATAGATGGATCTCAAAATGATTATGCTGATTTAAAGAAGGTGGATTTTAAAAGTGTGCATACTGAATATTCCATGTATATATTCAAGAAAATGAAACATGATCTATAGTATCAGAAAGAATGTTGGTACTTCCCTAGAAACTGTGGGGGCAGTGAAGGGATTTTAATCAGGAGAGGGGGGAAAATATTACAAAAAGACACAAAGAAACTTTTAAGGATAATGTATATGTTCATTATCTTGATTGTGACAAATGGTTTCATGAGTGAACACTTATGTCAAAGCTAATCAAATTGTACTTTTTAAAACATGTAGTTTATTTTATGTTAATAATACCTCAAAAGACCTCTTAAAGGATAATAACTAATATTTATTGAACACCTATTTTTTCAAGCACTCTGCTAAACAATGTATATGTATTTGCTCATTTAAAATTCTGATATCCCTTTTTGGACAATACATGACTATTACTATTAACATGAGGAATAATGTTAATTATGAGGAAATTGAGGTTCAGGGAAGCTAAATAAGTCGCTCCAGGTCATATAGTTAATGAGTTAAAAAGCCAAAACATAAAGTTCGATCAGCCTTATATCAGAGCCATACTTTTAATACTGTGCTTAAAACCACCATAAAGAATGGAATAAAATGTCCTGAATGGTATTGCCTAGGTTTTCTTCTAGGGTTTTTATGGTTTCAGGTCTAACGTTTAAGTCTTTAATCCATCTTGAATTAATTTTTGTGGAAGGTGTAAGGAAGGGATCCAGTTTCAGCTTTCTACATATGGCTAGCCAGTTTTCCCAGCACCATTTATTAATTTAGGTAATCCTTTCCCCATTGCTTGTTTTTGTCAGGTTTGTCAAAAATCAGATGGTCGTAGATGTGTGGTGTTATTTCTGAGGCCTCTGTTCTGTTCCATTGGTCTGTATCTCTGTTTTGGTACCAGTACCATGCTGTGTTACTGTAGCCTTGTAGTACAGTTTGAAGTAAGGTAGCGTGATGCCTCCAGCTTTGTTCTTTTTGCTTATAATTGTCTTGGCAGGGCAGGCTCTGTTTTGGTTCCATATGAACTTTAAAGTAGTTTTTTTCCAATTCTGTGAAGACAGTCATTGGTAGCTTGGTGGGGATGGCATTGAATCTACAAATTACCTTGGGCAGTATGGCCATTTTCACGATATTGATTCTTCCTAACCATGAACATGGACTGTTCTTCCTTTTGTTTGTGTCCTCCTTTATTTTGTTGAGCAGTGATTTGTAGTTCTCCTTGAAGAGGCCCTTCACTTCCCTTGTAAGTTGGATTCCTAGGTATTTTATTCTCTTTGTAGCAATTGAGAATGGGAGTTCACTCATGATTTGGCTCTTTGTCTGTTATTGGTGTATAGGAATGCTTGTGATTTTTGCACATTGATTTTGTATCCCGAGACTTTGCCGAAGTTGCTCATCAGCTTAAGGAGATTTGGGGCCAAGATGATGGGGTTTTCTAAATATACAATCATGTCATCTGCAATGAGGGACAATTTGACTTCCTCTTTTCCTAATTGAAACCCTTTATTTCTTTCTCTTGCCTGATTGCCCTGGCCAGAACTTCCAACACTATGTTGGATAGGAGTGGTGAGAGAGGGCATCCCTGTCTTGTGCCAGTTTTCAAAGGGAATGCTTCCAGTTTCTGCCCATTCAGCATGATATTGGCTGTGGGTTTGTCATAAATAGCTCCTATTATTTTGAGATATGTTCCATCAATGTCTAGTTTATTGAGAGTTTTTAGCATGAAATGCTGTTGAATTTTGTCAAAGGCCTTTTCTGCATCTTTGAGATAATCATGTGGTTTTTGTCATTGGTTCTGTTTATTTATATGCTGGCTTACATTTATTGATTTGTGTATGTTGAACCAGCCTTGCATCCCAGGGATGAAGCCAACTTGATCGTGGTGGATAAGCTTTTTGATGAGCTGATGGATTCAGTTGGCCAGTATTTTATTGAGCATTTTCACATTGATGTTCATCAGGGATATTGGTCTAAAATTCTCTTTTTTTGTTGTGTCTCTGCCAGGCTTTGGTATCAGGATGATGCTGGCTTCATCACAAAATGAGTTAGGGAGGATTCCCTCTTTTTCTATTGATTGGAATAGTTTCAGAAGGAATGGTACCAGCTCCTCTTTGTACCTCTGATAGAATTCAGCTGGGAATCTGTCTGGTCCTGGACTCTTTTTGGTTGATAAGCTATTGATTATTGTCTCAATTTCAGAGCCTGTTATTGGTCTATTCAGAGATTCAACTTCTTCCTGGTTTAGTCTTGGGAGGGTGTATGTGTCCAGGTATTTATTCATTTCTTCTAGATTTTCTAGTTTATTTGTGTAGAGGTGTTTATAGTATTCTCTGATGGTAGTTTGTATTTCTGTGAGATCGGTGGTGATATCCCCTTTATCATTTTTTATTGTGTCTATTTTATTCTTCTCTCTTCTTTATTAGTCTTGCTAGCGGTCTATCAATTTTGTTGATCTTTTCAAAAGACCAGCTGCTGGATTCATTGATTTTTTTGAATGGTTTTTTGTGTCTCTATCTCCTTCAGTTCTGCTCTGATCTTAGTTATTTCTTGCCTTCTGCTAGCTTTTGAATGTGTTTGCTCTTGCTTCTCTAGTTCTTTTAATTGTGATGTTAGGGTGTCGATTTTAGGTATTTCCTGCTTTCTCTTCTGGGCATTTAGTGCTATAAATTTCCCTCTACACACTGCTTTAAATGTGTCCCAGAGATTCCGGTATGTTTTGTCTTTGTTTCACTGGTTTCAAAGAACATCTTTATTTCTGCCGTCATTTCATTATTTACCCAGTAGTCATTCAGGAGCAGGTTGTTTAATTCCCAGGTAGTTGTGCAGTTTTGAGTAAGTTTCTTAATCCTGAGTTCTAATTTGATTGCACTGTGGTCTGAGAGACAGTTTGTTGTGATTTCTGTTCTTTTACATTTGCTGAGGAGTGCTTTACTTCCAATTATGTGGTCAATTTTGGAATAAGTGTGACGTGGTGCTGAGAGAAATGTATATTCTGTTGATGTGGGGTGGAGAGTTCTGTAGATGTCTATTAGGTCTGCTTGTTGCAGAGTTGAGTTCAAGTCCTTGATATCCTTGTTAACCTTCTGTCTCATTGATCTGTCTAATATTGACAGTGGGGTGTTGAAGTCTCCCATCATTATTGTGTGAGAGTCTAAGTCTCTTTGTAGGTCTCTAAGGACTTGTTTTATGAATCTGGGTGCTCAGGCAAGGACTTAATGACTAAAACACCAAAAGCAATGGCAACAAAAGCCAAAATTGACAAATGAGATCTAATTAAACTAAAGGGCTTCTGCACAGCAAAAGAAACTACCATCAGAGTGAACAGGCAACCTACAGAATGGGAGACAATTTTTGCAATTTACCTATCTGACAAAGGGCTAATATCCAGAATCTACAAAGAACTTAAACAAATTTACAAGAAAAAAAACAAACAACCCCATCAACAAGTGGGCAAAGGATATGAACAGACACTTCTCAAAAGAAGACATTTATGCAGCCAAAAGACACATGAAAAAGTGCTCATCATCACTGGTCATCGGAGAAATGCAAATCAAAACCACAATGAGATACCATCTCACAACAGTTAGAATGGTGATCATTAAAAAAATCAGGAAACAACAGATGCTGGAGAGGATGTGGAGAAATGGGAACACTTTTCCACGGTTGGTGGGAGTGTAAACTAGTTCAACCATTGTGGAAGACAGTGTGGTGATTCCTCAAGGATCTAGAACCAGAAATACCATTTGACCCAGCGATCCCATTACTGAGTATATGCCCAAAGAATTATAAATCATGCTGTATAAAGACACATGCACACATATGTTTATTGCGGCACTATTCACAATAGCAAAGACTTGGAACCAACCCAAATGTCCATCAATGATAGACTGGATTAAGAAAATGTGGTACATATATACCATGGAATACTATGCAGCCATAAAAAAGCATGAGTTCATGTCCTTTGCAGCGACATGGATGAAGCTGGAAACCATCATTCTCAGCAAACTATCACAAGGACAGAAAACCAAACAGCACATGTTCTCACTCATAGGTGGGAATTGAACAATAAGAACCCTTGGACACAGGGCGGAGAACATCACATACCAGGGCCTGTTGTGGGGTGGGGAGCTGGGGGAGGGATAGTACTAGGAGAAGTACCTAATGTAAATGATGAGTTAATGGGTGCAGCAAACCAACATGGCACACGTATACCTATGTAACAAATCTGTACATTGTGCACGTGTACCCTAGAACTTAAAGTATAATTTAAAAAAAAAAGAATGGAATAAAATATAATGATAGACTTCAACCTGTGGGTTTTTCAGTGAAAATGGCTAATAAGGAATCCTCTCTTAAGAGTGATATCCCAGATTTAACACAACAGATACAGTTTCCTTGTCCAGTCTTTTTAAAGGACTCTGTATTTATTTTACCTGCCGTATATTTATTTAACACTTGAGTATTTTTTTTTTTCAGTTCAGTTTAAAGTTGCAAAGAGTACTGTTGCTATCCATTTCAAGATACTCTTATGGATGCTGTAGAGATTACATGATGTATTATTCAAGATCCCAGCAAGAATCATGTAGTGCATTCAAAGAGAAGAACAGAGGGGAGGTTACTAATAAGAACACTTACAAAAGAATGGGCAAGTTAGTGAAAACCAGTAAGGAATGGTAAAGCCTGAAGGGACAAAAGGAGGAGCAATTTCTGTAATGCAGAGGAAATAAGTTGTATTGAAAGGGATACCCCCCAGATGAAGAGGGGTAAATATCACTACCTTACTCTCCAATTTCCAGCCAGTGCCTCCCATTGGGTGGGCAATATCCAGGCTTCTAATCCATGAACAAAGAATGTCTTTCCATTTGTTTATATTTTTCTTAATTTATTTCAATGATGTTTAGTATTTTCTGAAAATTAGTCTTTTACTTCTTTTGTTAAATTTATTTGTAAGTATTTTAATCTTTTGATGCTATTGTAAATTAAATTGTTTTCTTTATTTCATTTCCATTTCATTGTCATTTAAATCAGGAGAAAAAATACAAAAATAAAAGATAAGTTTATGCTCTCTTTATATTTATTCTGCATTTTATATTTGTCTGCATAATTTCCTTCTCAATGCTTTCTCTTTTTTAACTTTGGTTTAAGTTCAGGGGTACAAGTGCAGGTTTGTTATACAGGTAAACTTGTGTCATGGGGTTTTGTTGTACAGATTATTTCATCACCCAGGTGTTAAGCCTAGTACCCATTAGTTATTTTTCCTTATCCTCTCCCTCTTCCTATCCTTCACCCTCTGAAAGGCCCCAGTATCTCTTGTTCCCCTCTATGTGTCCATGTGTTCTTATCATTTAGCTCTCATTTATAAGTGACAACCTGCAATATTTGGTTTTCTATTCCTGTGTTAGTTTGCTAACGATAATGGCCTCCAGCTCCACCCATGTCCCTGCAAAGGTCATAATCTTGTTCTTTTGATAGCTGCATAGTGTTCCATGGTATATATGTACCACATATTCCTTATTCAGTCTATCATTGATGGACATTTAGATTGATTCCATGTCTTTGCACTGTGAATAGTCCTGCAATGAACATATGCATGTATGTCTTCATAATAGAATGGTTTATATTCCTTTGGGTATATATACAGTATTGGGATTGCTGAGTCAAATGGTATTTCTGTCTTTAGGTCTTTGAGGAATCACCACACTGTTTTCCACAATGGCTGGACTAATTTACACTCCCACTAACAGTGTATGAGTGTTCCTTTTCCTCCACAACCTTGCCAGCATCTGTTATTTTTTTACTTTTTAATAGTAGCCATTCTGACTAGTGTGTGATGGTATCTCATGGTAGTTTTGATTTGTATTTCTCTAATGATTAGTAATGATGAGCTTTTTTCATATGATTGTTGGCTGCATGTATGTCTTCTTTTGAAGAAAAAGTGTCTGTTCATGTCCTTTGCCCACTTTTTGATGGGGTTGTTTGTTTCTTGTAAATTTGTTTAAGTTCCTTGTAGATGCTGGATATTAGACCTTTGTCAGATGTATAGTTTGCAAAAAATTTCTCTTTTTCTGTAAGTTGTCTGTTTACTGTGTTGATAGTTTCTTTTGCTGTGCAGAAGCTCTTTAGTTTAATTAGATCCCACTTGTCAGTTTTTGCCTTTGTTGCAAATGCTTTTGGCGTCTTCATCATGAAATCTTTGCCCATACCTATGTCCTGAATGGCATAGCCTAGGTTGTCTTCCAGGGTTTTTTTTTTATAGATTTGGGATTTACATTTAGGTCTTTAATCTATATTGAGTTAATTTTTATATATGATGTAAGGAAGGGTTCCAGTTTCAATCTTCTGCTTATGCCTAGCCAGTTATCCCAGCACCATTTATTGAATAGGGAATCCTTTCCCTATTGTCTTTATCAACTTTGTCGAAGATCAGATAGTTGTAGGTGCATAGTCTTATTTCTGGGTTTGCTATTCTTTTCCATTGGTCTATGTCTCTGTTCTTGTGCCAGTACCATGCTGTTTTGGTTACTGTACCCCTGTGTTATAGTTCAAAGTTCGTTAGCGTGCTGCCTCCAGCTTTTTTGCTTAGGATTGTCTTTACTATTTGGGCCCTTTTTTTTGTTTTATATGAATTTTAAAATAGTTTTTGCTAGTTCTGTGAAGAATGTGAATGGTAGTTTAATAGGAGTAGCATTAAATCTATAAATTGCTTTGGGCAGTATGGCCATTTTCATGATATTGATTCTTCCTATCCATGAGCATGGAATGTTTTTCCATTTGTTTGTGTCATCTCTGATTTATTTGAGCAGTGGTTTTAGTTCTCCTTGTAGAGATCTTTCACCCCCATAGTTACCAGAATTCCTAGGTATTTTATTCTTTTTGTGACAGTTGTGAATGGGAGTAGATTCCTGTTTTGGCTGTTGGCTTGACTGCTGTTGGTATATAGGAATGCTAGTAGTTTTGGCACGTTGATTTTGTATCCTGAGACTTTGCTAAAGTTGTTTATCAGTTTAAGAAGATTTGAGGCTGAGACTGTGGGATTTTCTAGATGTAAGATCATATCATCTGCAAACAGGGGTAATTTGACTTCCTCTCTTCCTATTTGAATGCCCTTTCTTTCTTTCTCTTCCCTGATTGCCTTGGCCAGAACTTCCAGTGCTATGTTGAATAGGAGTAGTGAGAGGGGGCATCCTTGTCTTATGCTGGTTTTCAAGGGGAATGCTTCTAGCTTTTGCCCATTCAGTACGATGTTGGCTGTGGGTTTGTCATACATGGCTCTTATTATTTTGAGGTATGTTCCTTCAGTACCTAGTTTATTGAGAGTTGTTAACATGAAGAGATGTTGAATTTTATCAAAGCCTTTTTTTCATCTATTGAGATAATCATGTGGCTTTTTTTCTCTAGTTCTGTTTATGTGATGAATCACATTTATTGATTTGCATATGTTGAGCCAACTTTGCATCCTGAGGATGAAGCCTACTTCATCATGGTGGATATGCTTTTTGATGTGCTGCTGGATTCAGTTTGCCAGTATTTTGTTGAGGATTTTTGCATCAATGTTCGTCAAGGACATTGGCCTAAAGTTTTCTTTTTTTATTGTATCTCTGCCAGGTTTTGGTATCAGGGTGATGCTGGCCTCATAGAATCAGTTAGGGAAAAGTCCCTTCTTTGCAATTTTTTGGAATAGTTTCAGTAGGAACGATACCAGCTCTTCTTCGTACATCTGGTAGAATTCACCTGTGACTCCATCTGGCCCTGGGCTTTTTTTGCTTGGTAGGCTATTTATTACTGCATCAATTTCAGAACTCATTATTGGCCTCTTCAGGGATTCAATTTCTTCTTGGTTCAGTGTTGGGAGGGTGTATGTGACCAGGAATTTATCCATTTCTTCTAGATTTTCTGGTTTATGTGCATAGAGGTGTTTATCATATTCTCTGATAGTTGTTTGTATTTCTGTGGGGTCAATGGTAATATCCCCCTTATCATTTCTGATTGTGTCTATTTGAATATTCTCTCTTTTCTTTATTATTCTAGCTAACGGTTTATCTATTTTTTTTTTTCAAAAAAACTGCTCCTTGATTAATTGATCTTTTGAATGGTTTTTCATGTCTCTACCTCCCTAAGTTCAGCCCTGATTTTGGTTATTTCTTGTCTTCTGCTAGCTTTGGGATTTGTTTGCTCTTGGTTCTCTAATTCTTTTTGTTGTGATGTTAGGTTGTTAACTTGAGATCTGACTTTTCAATGGGGGCATTTAGTGCTGTAAATTTCCCTCTTAACACTGCCTTAGCTGTGTCCCAGAGATTCTGGTACATTGTATTTTTGTTCTCATTAGTTTCAAAGAACTTCTTGATTTCTGCCTTAATTTAATTCTTTACCCAAATGCCATTTAGGAGCATGTTATTCAATTTCCATGTAATTGTATGGTTTTGAATGAATCTCTTAGTCTTGAGTTCTAATTTGATTGCAATGTGGTCCAAGAGATTGTTTGATATGATTTCAGTTCTGCATTTGCTAAGGAGTGTTTTACTTCCGATTATGCGATCAATTTCAGAGTAAGTATCATGTAGCGATTAGAAAAGTGTGTATTCTGTTGTTTTGGGGTGGAGAGTTCTATAGATATCTATCAGGTCCATTTGTTTCAGTGTTGAGTTCAGGTCATCTTTATTAATTTTCTGTCTTGGTGATCTGTCTTATACTGTCAGTGGGATGTTAAAGTCTCCCACTATTAATGTATGGGAGTCTAAGTCTCTTTGAAGGTCTCTAAGAACTTGCTTTATGAATCTGAGTGCTCCTGTGTTGGATGCATATATGTTAAGATATTTAAGATAGTTAGACCTTCTTGCTGAATTGAACCCTTTACCATTATGTAATGTCCTTCTTGGTTTTTGTTGTTGTTCTTTGTTGGTTTAAAGTCTGTTTTGCCAGAGACTAGGATTGCAACTTCTGCTTTTTTCTGTTTTCCATTTGTTTGGTAGCTTTTCCTCTATCCCTTTATTTTGAGTCTATATGTGTCATTGCTCTATTCTTTATCTTTCTTCATGTGGATTTGCATTACTATCTAGTGTCCTTTCATTTCAACCTGAAGGAGTCGTGTTTGTGTTTATTGTACAGTAGGTATAATATCAAAGTTTTTGTTTATCTGGCAGTATCTTAATTTCCTCTTTATTTTTGAAGTGTAGTTTTGTTGGGTGGAGAAATTCTTGACAGTCTTTTTTGTTCATCATTTGATTATGTTGTACCACTTCCTTTTGGCCCCGGTGATTTTTGGTGAAAATTAGCCATTAATCTTTTTGAGGATCCTTTGAATGTGATGAGTCTTTTCTCTCTTTCTATCTTTAACATTCTCTCTGTCTTTGGCTTCTAATGGTTTGATTATGATGTATCTAGATGTGGCTCTCTTTGAGTTTATTCTACTTAATGTTCATTGAGCCTGTGGATGCATAGTTAAATAGGGGGATATTTTGGCCATTATTTCTTCAGATAGCCTTTCTATACCTCTCTTCTTCTCCTGGGACTCCTATTATTTGTATGTTGGTATACTTGACAGTGTTCCAAGGATCTCTGCACTCTTCACTTTTCTTCATATTTTTTCATTCCTTATACTGGATAATCTCGATTGATCTGTCTTTATGTTTGCTGATTCTTTCCTCTGCCTGCTCAAATCTGCTGTTGAGTATATTTTTCATTTCAGTTAATGTACTTCTAAATTTTAGAATTTCTATTTGGTTCTTGATTTGCTTCATAATTTCTATCTCTTTATTATATTTTCTATTTGGCAAGACATCATTCTCAGAATTTTCTTTATTTCTTTGGGTATGGTTTAGTTCTTTGAACATATTTAAAATAGATAATTTAAAAGTCTTTGTGTAGTAAGTCCAATATTTGGGCTTCCGCAGGAATCATTTCTATTGACTGCTTTATTTCCTCGGTATGGGACATAGTTTTTGTTTCTGTGCATGCCTCATACATAGTTTTCTTGAAAACTAAGCATTTTATTAATGATGTAGCAACTCTGGAAACTAGATTGCCCCTCCTCCCCAGTATTCATTGTTGTTTAATGATTTTTCAGAATTAAATTTGTAAAACCTGTATTTTTTTGTCATATGTGGCTACTGAAGTTGCTACTTGGTTATCTTAGTGGTGAGTTAATGATTGAACAGAGATTTCCTTAAATGCCTAGAACTGATAAGCATCCTAGTTTTTGCTGAAGAGCTCTGCATGTGTGTGTTGGGGCACACCTTCAATACTCAGCCAGGCAGCTGAAAATACCACTATAGTCTTCACTTCCTGCTTGCAGAGCCATGAAGTCAGAGAGAGATGAGATTTTAGGATCTTTTCAGGTCTTTTCTGAGCATGCTCCCAGCCCTGTAGTCTGTTAGATTCTCCGGAAAATGACAGAGTTTTTCAAAGCCCTCTATGGACATCTAATTCCCCATCTAACATAGCTAAACTATTGTTAAACAATTACTAATCTTTGTTTTTGGAAAAACAAACAAACAAACAAAAACAGAAGAAAAGGCTATTAGCCCTTGGTGAGCTCTAAGTCAGAGCAAATAAAGATAAGCCTTGCAAGTAGGATTTTCTAGAAAACCTCCAGACAGGTGAAATAATGACAGTTATCTGGAAGTGGCATTTTAAAGGAGCTACAACCCCATTCTGCCCCCTTACAATGGCTGACAGGCTACTGTTTTTGTTTGTTTGTTTGTTTGTTTCTTAATTTTACTTTATGTTCTGGGATACATGTGCAGAATGTGCTGGTTTGTTACATAGGTATACATGTGCCATGGTGGTTTGCTACACCTATCAACTCATCATCTAGGTTTTAAGCCCTGCATGTATTAGGTATTTGTCCTAATGCTCTACCTCCCCTTGGCCACACCCACTGACAGACCCCAGTGTGTGATACTCCTCTCCCTGTGTCTATGTGTTCTCATTGTTCAACCCCACTTATGAGTGAGAACATGCAGTGTTTGGTTGTATGTTCCTGTGTTAGCTTGCTGAGAATGATGGCTTACAGCTTCATCCATATCCCTGCAAAGGACATGAGCTCATTCTGTTTTATGGCTCCATAGCGTTCCACGGTGTATATGTGCCACATTTTCTTTATCCAGCCTATCATTGGTGGGCATTTGGGTTGGTTCCAAGTCTTTGCTATTGTAAATGGTGCTACAATAAACATACATGTGCATGTTTCTTTATAGTAGAATGATTTATAATCCTTTGGGTATATACCCAGTAATGGGATCTCTGGGTCAAATGATATTTCTGGTTCTAGATCCTTGAGGAATCACCACACTGTCTTCCACAATAGTTAAACTACACCAACAGTGTAAAAGCGTTCCTGTTTCTCCACATCCTCTCCAGGATCTGTTGTTTCAGGAATTTCTAATAATTGCCATCCTAAATGGCATGAGATGGTATGTCATTGTGGTTTTGATTTGCATTTCTCTAATGACCAGTGATGATAATCTTTTTTTCATATGTTTTTTGGCCACATAAATGTCTTCTTTTGAGAAGTGTCTGTTCATATCCTTTGCCCACTTTTTGATGGGGTTGTTTTTTTCTTGTAAATTTATTTAAGTTCCTTGTAGATTCTGGATATTAGACCTTTGTCAGAGGGGCAGATTGCAAAAATTTTCTCCCAGTCTCTAGGTTGCCTTTTCACTCTGATGATAGTTTCTTTTGCTGTACAGAAGCTCTTTAGCTTGATTAGCTCCCATGTGTCAATTTTGGCTTTTTTTGCAATTGCTTTTGGTGTTTTAGTCATGAAGTCTTTGCCCATTCCTATGTCCTGAATGGTATTGCCTAGGTTTTCTTCTAGGGTTTTTATGGTCTTGGGTTTCACATTTAAGTCTTTAATCCATCTTGAGTTAATTATTGTATAAGATGTAATGAAGGGGTCCAGTTTCTGTTTTCTGCATATGGCTAGCCAGTTTTCCCAGCACTATTTATTAAATAGGGAATCCTTTCCACATTGCTTGTTTTTATCAGGTTTGCTGAAGATCAGATGGTTGTAAATGTGTGGTGTTACTTTGAGGTCTCTGTTCTGTTCCATTGGTCTATATCTCTGTTTTGGCACAAGTACCATGCTGTTTTGGTTGCTATAGCCTTGTAGTATAGTTTGAAGTCAGACAGCATGATGCCTCCAGCTTTGTTCTTTTTGCTTAGGATTGTCTTGGCTATACAGGCTCTTTTTTGGTTCTAGATGAAATTTAAATTAGTTTTTTCTAATTCTGCCAAGAAAGTCAATGGTTACTTGATGGGACAGGCCACTGCTTTTATGATGAATGTAAACTGTTGGTTTCCAAGACTGCCACAGAGCTGGAGAAGATGGGAATAGGGCAAGTTAAAATGCCACAAAGCTTGCGGTTCTTACTAAATTCAGTCATTTTTCTTGAATAAAGGCATCCTGGATTGCTGCAAGCCTTTGTTTAATTTTCCAGATCCTGAAAAAGTTAATTTTAGCTATTTTTGCCATGGTTCTCTTTGCTTTTATGGAGAAAAGCACTTTTGGAAGTCCTTTCTCTGCCATTCCCATTGACATACTATTTTTTTTTTATTTTCAATCTTTATGTGAAATGTTTATTTAGGTGTACCATTTTAAATGGCTTTTTAGGAATCCCAGTTGGAGAGTCTTTGTCTTTTATTAGGAAAAGTAAACTTTTGGATATATTGTGCACACAGATATATTCAACCTATAGTTTTGGTTCTGGAATTTGGCAGGCCCAAATGAAATTGTGATATTGTTACCTACAATCTCTATGACTTTGGGCACCTTATTTAAATTCCCTGAGTTTATTTCATCATTTATGAAAAGAAAATATTAGGACATTAACCTTACAACTTCATTTTACATTTTCTATTTATTATGTTTGTTTATTTTTTAATTTTTAAATTATTTTAGATTATTTATTCCGCCCTTCCCTCTAATAGTTTGAAGTTTCTACTTCCTGTATCTGTTTTATTATACATTACTATAAACAAACATACAGAAGTCTCTACTTGAGTACATGAAATTAATTTCAAGACATTATTTAAGACAAGCAATAAAACTACTTTAATTTTTATGATATACTTTGGTGTCTCTATTTTAAGAAAAAGACTTAAGGTAATAATTTCTACTATTTATTGAGTGGATACTATGCACAAAACAGAATAGGTACCTTTCACTTGTTCATTAATCTTCATAACTCTAGAAAAAAAGAGTTTTTATAAATGATGAAATGAACTCATAGAATTGAAATAAGATTCCCACAGTCACATAGATTGTAGGTAACAATATCAAGATTCCAACTGGGTCTGGTCAAATTCCAAAACTAAAGCTACACTGATTCTCAAATACTTGTCTCTTTCCATAAGGGTAAAAATTTAAGAGCACAATTAGTTGGGAGGGTCATACATACTTGTAATAACAAATAACAGAAAGTTGGCTTTCTCACCATCTTATCTGACAAAATTTTAAATATAGAGAAGAAAAAGAAAACATAATGATAGATGAAAGCTAGAAAAGTGGAAACAGCTTTAGAATAGCCTGGAAGGAAGGGACAGCTGAGGGTGGATGAGAAGGAAGTCAGAGAGACAGAGAAAGTCAACCTATGTTGACTGAAGGGAACAGATGGAAGATGAGCAAAGACAAAAGGGGCCATGTGGGTAGGTGTCATCAGTTAGAGGGCAAGTAGCTGGAATTTGATCAATAGACAAGAATTTATTTACTGAACTTCTGGGCATTGTGGGAGATACAAAAGAATGTAGAGTTATTTTGGGAACAATAATGATGTAGAGAAAACAGATGGCTTGACTGGGGCATTAATGCTGAAGGAAAAAGCTAGAGACAGAAGGCAGAAAGATAGAGGTTAAGGCAATCCCCATGTGAGCCAGCTTGCATATGAATCTGGAATTTTTATGGGAATGGAAAAAAATAAGTTAGAGAAAACCCCCTATTTGCTATTGAATCAAAGGTAAAGGATTTGTAGATGGAAGAAAAAAGATGCCAAATCACCTCCCTTTCCATTTCTACTTTCGAGAAGGTTATTAAAGATTTATAAAAACATACACATACGTACACATTACAGACAATGCTTGGCATCATCCTTCCAAATGTAAATATGTCCATTTAGCTAAAACTGCGTAGGGCCTCCAGGACATCACTAAGATTGACTAAGCAGGACAACCTTAAAAGGATCTAGGAAGTCCTTTTGTCTTGAAGGAAGTTGCAGACAAAACTTAAAAGGTGCCTCAGCAAAAGAAACTATCATCAGAGTGAACAGACATCCTATAGAAGGGGCAAAATATTTGCAAACTATGCATCTGAAAAGGTTTAATATCCAGCATCTACAAGGAACTTGAATAAATTTATAAGAAAAAACAACAACCCCATTAAAAAGTGGGCAAAAGACATGAACAGACACTTCTCAAAAGAAGATATACATGTGGCCAATAAACATACAAAAAACTCAACAGCACTGATCATTAGATAAAATCCACAATGAGATACCATCTCACACCAGTCAGAATGGCTATTACTAAAAAGTCAAAAAACAACAGATTCTGGCCAGGTTGTGGAGAAAACAAAACACTTTTACACTGTTGGTGGAGTGTAAATTAGTTCAACGATTATGGAAGACAGTATGGTGATTCCTCAAATACCTAGAGGCAGAAATACCATTTGACCCAGCAATCCCAATACTGGGTATACACCCAAAGGAATATAAACCATTCTATTATAAAGATACATGCATGCATATGTTCACTGCAGCACTATTCACAATAGCAAAGACACAGAATCAACCTAAATGTCCATCAATGATAGACTAAATAAAGAACATATGGTATATATACACCATGGAATACTATGTAGCCATAAAAAGAAATGAGATCATGTTCTTTGTAGGGACATGGATGAAGCTGGAAGCCATTATCCTCAGCAAACTAATGCATGAACAGAAAACCAAATATAACACGTTCTCACTTATAAGTGGGAGCTGAATGATGAGAACACATGGACACATGGCAAGGAACAACACATACTGCGTCCTGTCAGAGGGTGCGGGCTGGGAGGAGGGAGAGCATCAGGAAGAATAGCTAATGGATGCTGGGCTTAATACCTAGGTAAAGGGATAATCTGTGCAGCAAACCACCATAGCACACATTTACCTATGTAACAAACCTACACATCCTGCACATGTAGCCATGAACTTAAAAGCTGGAAATCAAAAAAAAAAAAAAAAAAAGCTTGAGGACATTTAACAATCTAATGAAGATGAATCTCCATTTCTTAAAGTCAAAGTGAATCAAAGTTAGTTTGTGCTAGCAGACATGGAACCCAGTTCAAAGGCATGAGGATGAAATTAACTGCTGGGTAGTTCTCTGGTATATTAAATATAATAGACTTTCATATGTGCACTCATTTATTCTAAATTACCTATTGAATGCCTACAACAACAAAAATATTAGCTACTATGAGTCTTCCTATATACTAGGCTCCTAAATATTTAAAGTGATGGGAATCCCAGCTACACTGATTTGATCTTTATAAATTATATGAATGTACTAAATTATCACATATACCCCAAAATGTGTATATTTATTATATACCAATTTTAAAAATTAAATTTAAAACATTTGAGGGGAAGTGGTGAGAAGGCAGTGACATGCCCCAGAGAGTGCTGGGCCCAGTGCATCAGTGGCTCTACCAGGGAGACACTTTGCACATAATTACCATGGCTAGTTATTTTTCTCATTCCTTTGTTCATCCAATACATATACACATGCCAGGCAGCCAGGGCCTTGATAGCATCAAAATTTCAAGAGCAATACCCAAAGTAATTGTGGGTGGCTTTTGAATGGCATGGCTGATCTGGAAACTCACTTCAGTTGTGACATTGGTGAGGACCTCGTTAGAGATTTCTGAAACAACCGTCAAGTACTAATTGAAGAATGCCAGTAGCGAATGCCTTGGTGGACCCCAGGCAGGGTATCTGGGGTGAGCAGGGATGGATCTATGGGTACAAATTCCCCAAGCTTCTGAGTACTGGGATAGTTCACCAAGCCTCAGATGGACAGAGGACAGAGGCAAGTTAACTGCTACCTCAAGAGATTGGGGCTATGCAGAAGTTAACTTGTGTCTATCCATCTGAGACAGAGCCACACTTTCTTATATACCCAACAGAAGCCAGCATCTAGGGGGATATAAGTAGAAAAGTCCCAATTATATATACCCAAGAGGAATTGAATAGACCCCCTAGGTTACAGAGAGACACTTCCTCACTTGGGATAGAGAAGTAAAGACTTGAGTCAAGGTTCAATCATATATATGTCTGTATGTAAATGAATATGTTTATATAGTAAATGGAGGTTGTCATTTCATTCCTGCCACCAATTAGCTCTGTGGCCATGAATAAGCTGCTTCCTTTCCCTGAGTTTCAGCTTTCTCATTTAAAACATAAAAAAGTTGGGTCTGATAATCTCTAAGGTCCCTACCAGCTATAATATTGTATTTGGATTCCAGATACTGACTGGAGATGATAAAATTATATGTCAACTTATAATTTGTGGTGTAAAAGATATAACATCAGACTTTCCTCTTCTTAGGAATTGTCGTGTGAAAATGACCCAACAGATGCAAAATTTACATCTCTGTCAGTCAAAAAAACAAAGTGCTCCCTCATCTCCCAACGCAGCCAAACGCCTGTACAGGAACCTCTCTGAGAAACTGAAGGGGAGCCACTCTTCCTTCGATGAGGCCTATTTTAGGACAAGAACTGATCGGCTGAGTCTCAGGAAGACTTCAGTGGTAACAAAACTGTTTTTATTCTTGTGTCAGTTTGATTTATTCAGTTATGTTTGGGTTTAAGGATATTCTAAGATGATTCACATTTACTTCAGAAGTTGATGCTTGCAATTTTATAAATGCTGGGATACAGTCAGTTAAGGCAGTAACTGTACATATTTATGTTGTTAGACAAAGTCTGAGTGATTATGAGCTATTTCCCTTTCTTTGTGGTTCTTTTTCTTCTCCCTTAATTTTTATTTCACTACTACACCAAAAAATAAATAAACCTCAAAAAAGAGCAGCTTGACAAATATGAAGTCTCAGGTTAAATGGGCTTTCTGCGAGTTCCAGTGTTCATTCAAATAATAATATTATTACTTATTTCTAATGTATACCATACATTCTTTCCAAAGGCATTCAAAATAGAATCCAAAGAATGCACATGTATTATATGATAGACAAAGAGAGAGAGGAGGAAGGAAGGAAAGTAAAGGAAAAATGTAAAAAAAAAAAACTAGGAAAAGAAAATATTGGGTATAAGAATAAAAATAGATATATCAAAAAATCTAGGCAAATATAGTACCTATACCTGAAATTTATCATTACATTCATCTCTGACTTCCCAGAAAGTCAAAGCAGAAAAAGAAACACAATTGGTTATAGCATCCCATCTGTTGATAACTAAAAATGTCTCAGTCCATCAGGAGGAATGAATATTCACCTGTTGCTCAGTCCTCTGGACCTTGTAGATGTCATAGTGAGTTATGTAATACAGAATGGCGTAAATAGTGGAACTGATGATGTTACACGCATTCTCATATAACAGTTTCTCAGAATGGCCCTCAGTAAAAGCTGAGAGCATAATATTAACATGCTTAGCAAGGGGATTTTTGCAGGGAGTAATGGCACCATTTGTTTGCTCTTAAAACAGAAATGAGTCCTAGCCTTTCCAGATAGAAGCATGCCAAAGTTTGCCAACAAAAGCTTGGAGGAGGAAATGACTTAAGAGTGAGAGTGAATATGGCACATGAGAAATTAGGAATACTAAGAGCCAAAAACAAATACACGACTGTGGACAGGGTGGCACTTTAACTTTGAACTCATTTGTTTTCTAATATGTTTTCTCATTTCAAACTCATCTTTTGGGAGGACTTGGCTGTGGTTAAATTGGGGCCTAAGCAACAGAGGCTCTTCAGTTTAGCAGAATGTCGATAAAACACTTTACCATTCAGCAGATTGTCTTGTAGCAAAGAAAACTGCATACCAAAATAGCTTTATTCCCTGGGTCCCCATTGTCAAAACAAGCATTTGCATAATAGCTTTGTATTTTCCTCAAATTTCAATTTTGTGTTATGTACACAGCTAAAGCTGACCTGCAGCCTTTGATAGGGAGAATTGATTTTTAATGAGACTAAAAATAAAACCTGACCACCTAAACATTTGGTCACTGGAGATCTTCCACATGTTAATCAGGTGACCCCTATGCAGGTTAAAACCAGTGGTATTTCAACTCTTTTAAAGACCAAGCAACTCTTGGTGAAGATACCAGATAGATGTGTAAATAATACGTGTGTTGGTCTTCTCCCATGTGCTAAGAAATATGTACCTAAAAGAATTCCGGAGTTCTTCTCCTTTGTTTACTATTAATCCTTTGAAAGAACTTTTCAAAGGAGCCGTATTTTCTTAAGCTATTTTTTTTCTACAAGTGAACTGTATTCTATGAATATTCAACTCTGGTCCCATGAGACCCAAAACTAATTTGCCATCCAGCCATTGAAACCCTCCCTGAAAACTACCACTTGGACTCCTCGTCTCAGGGCTTAGAAACTGTCAACCCACAGGCAGCGTGGAGCTAGTAGATATTTGGAAATAAGGAAGTAACATGTAACATGTATATTTTAGGAAGATTATTCTTGTATCAGTATAGAGTGAGAGCTGGGGGAGACCAAGACTAGCAGCAGACAGGTCACTGCCATGGTCCAGATACGGGATGACAATGTAGAGGCTGGAGATGCAGAGGGAGGGGTGAGTTTGAGGAAAAACAGAGAAAGTGTACTCTCAATTTCCAGCTAGCCATAACTGCTACCTGTGCTAACATAACCTATGCCAGCATTTCTCAAACTGTGTTCTGTAGAACACTATTCCAGGAGTAGTCAAAGCAAATGCAATAAAATACATGTTAAAATTATTAAAGACCCTGAGGAAGCCTACAGGGAAGTAATGGGGTACACTTGGTTTAATCTAATGTTTATCAGATTGATTTGACCACATGCTATTTCCTTCATAGAACATCTCTTAATTATTTATTTATTATTATTATTTTTTTTTTTTTTTGAGACAGAGTCGCCCTCCATTGCGCAGGCTGGAGTTTAGTGGCGCAATCTCAGCTGACTGCAACCTCTGCCTCCTGGGTTCAAGTGATCCTCCTGCCTCAGCCTCTGGAGTAGCTGGGATTACAGGCACCCAACACCACACTCGGCTAATTTTTATATTTTTAGTAGAGATGGGGTTTCGCTATGTTGGCTAGGCTGGTTTCAAACTCCTCGCCTCAAGTCATCTTCCCACCTCCGCCTCCCAAAGTTCTGGGGTTACAGGCGTGAGGCACCATGCCCAGCCAAATGAATTATTGGAGTATTTTTCAGAAGACTGGTTTGAGAAAAGCTGAGGTTTGCTCTTATCTACAGCCCAGCCAGGCTGTCCTGTATCCTCTCAGTGCATCTATTCAATGTCCATTAGAAATGATGGAGGGCAAGTCCAACAGAGTGTTTACTTTGGAGACCTTGGGATAAATTGTAGTTATTCCACTTATAAGTGGACATGCAGTCCCTGAAACAGTCTTTAAACTTCAAAAGAGCTAAGCTACAAAGATACACTGGTTTAAGAAATCGTGCTAATCTACTTTTGCTCCTCTCTAGAATTTCCAGGGCAATGAAGCCATGTTTGAGGCAGTTGAACAGCAGGACATGGATGCTGTGCAGATCCTCCTGTATCAGTACACACCAGAAGAACTTGACCTCAACACACCTAACAGCGAGGGCTTGACACCCCTGGATATTGCCATCATGACCAACAATGTGCCCATCGCAAGGATCCTTCTGAGGACAGGGGCCCGAGAAAGTCCACACTGTAAGTAACCTGAGAATAAACACATGTACTATTAGAGCCAGATTCCAGCCTTATGCCACCAAAATAGCCATTGCTGACTTTCAGAGCAGGAATGGTTGACTAAGCATAGACTCTGATAGCCTTTGGATGTTTTCATGGACTTTCATGCAAATAGTGACAGCATTTATTGGTCTAAGCATCAAGTTCTTTTCTAAATAGAATATGCTGAATGGCATTAAAAAGGAACCCCCAAAGGACTTCTAAGAATTATATCACAAGCTTTAAAATATGTGACATACTCCAAGTGAGGATATATAATAGGAGATATATATAGAAGAATGAGCATTTGCGTGTTTCTGTTTTGTATCCACAGTCAATGCAGTGGCTTCATTCATTCATTCATTCATTCATTCATTCAATAAACACTGAGTGCAGGACACTGTTCTAGGTGCTAGGAATGTAACAGCAAACAAGACAAAAATCCCTATTCTCATAGAAATTACATGCTTGTTGGGAAGACTTCCAATAAGGAAGTAAATAGAAAAAATACAAACTCAAAATAATAGTGATAAATGCTGTGAAGAAAATAAAATGGATAAGTGGCTAAAAATTGATAGGAAAGGGACTATTTTAATTAGGGTTGGTGCCCATTGACCAATCTCTCACAATCCCCACCCCTCAGTCTTCAGTAATCACTATAATTTCCGCTTCTATGATATCAACTTTTTAAAAAAAATTTCACATGTAAGTGACATCACGCCATGTTTATCTTTCTTTGCTTGGCTTATACAACATTTTCTTTATCTATTCATCTATTGATAGACACTTAACTTGATCCCACACCTTAGCTATTGTGAATTGTGCCATAATAAACATGGGGATGCATATATTTCTTCAACATACTGATTTTATTTCCTTTGGATATATACCCAGTAGGGGGATTGCTGCATCATATGGTAGTTCTATTTTTAATTTTGACAATTTGGTAGGAGGACTGTCTGGTGTTTACGGCACAGTAGGGTGATGTTGGAATGGTTAACAGTTAGGTACTGTGTATTACAAAGTAGCTAGAAGAGAGGCTTTTGAATGTTCTCACCACAAAGAAATGATAAATGCATAAGGTGATGGATACACTAAATACCTAATTTAATGATTATACAACATATATGTATATGAAAACATCCAGTTGTACCCCATAAATATGGGCAGTTACACTATGTCAATTAAAAAATGAATACATAAATAGGGTTGGGCAAGAAAAGCCTCTCTGATGTGGTGATATTTGAGTTGAATTCTAGATGATATGAAGGAATGAACTATGAGAAGATGTGGAGGCCAAATTCTCAGCAGAGTGAACGGCAAATAGAAAGATACTGAGGCAGGCAAGAGTAAGACTGACATACTGGAGGAACAAAAAAGTCAATGGGTCCAAAGTAAAGTAGCAAGAGGGAGAATGATGATTGAGGGAGAAGTCACAGGGACCAGATTAGGCAGGACCCTGAGGCCATGGTCAGTGTTCAACATTGATTGTGGAGTACGATGGGAAGGCAGTGGAGCAATTTAGGAAGGTAAATGACATATTCTGATTTACATTAGAATATCACTACAGTGCTCTATGGAAAAGAGACAGTGGTGAGGTAATTGTGAAATTGAGAAGACCAGTTACAAGGTCATTTCAGTGGTCCAGGTGACAGACTGGATGCTTGGACTAACAAACATCACAGTGATGTTGAGTAGTGTCAGAATTCTGGATATATTTTTAACAGCTTTATTGGGATACAATTCACATACCATAAAATTTACCAATTTAAAGTATACAATTCAATGGTTTTTAATATATGCACAGCGTTGTGCAGCCATCACCACCGTCAATTTTAGAGCTTCATCGCCCTGAAAAGAAACATCATACCATTTAACTATTATCACTCCCCAACCTCCCCAACTCTTCTCAGCTCTTGACAACCATGAACCTACCTTCCGTTTCTATAGATTTGCCTGTTCTAGACATTTCATGTAACAGAATTATATAATATATGGTCTTCTGTGACTGGCTTCTTTCCGGATGTATTTTGAAGTAGAGCTGATAGTACTTGGGGAAGAAAGTTGCACTAGGGCCAATGGCAGACCCTGCCCAGGAGTGGATGGGATAATATCATGCAGTACTCACCCTGTGTCAGGCACCTTTCTGAGCGCTTTCCATGTATTGACTCCTTTAATCCTCACAGCAACATTATGAAGTAGGCACTCACATTCCCCTTAATGAAACCTCTCTGACCCATTGACCACAATGGCTGTGAGCCACTGTTTTTATGTTTCCTAAAAGAAAAAAGTAAACTCATCAAACTGTTAGTTTCACTAATACTGATTCACTTACTTCCAAGTGGTGAGACCCAGAAGGCTGAAAGAGAAGCAAGCAAATATATAATTAGAGGTCACATCGCTGCTCCTAAATTTCATAAATCGCCACCACCCAAAGACTAGGTACAAAAGCAGATCCTTGTATCAGAAAATTTCTTATTTTAAAAATGCTAAGCTCACCACATCCATGTCAGAGACAGTGAAGATCTGGATTCAGTATGATTTGAGCTCTTCAAAAGAGCGCTATAGTCAAAGTGCTGCCCCTTTTTAGTGGAACTGGAGGATTTGGAAGGATGATGAATGAGGATGGAAGAAATTGAAATGGCATCTTTGCTGCCTTCTGGTTTATTCTGCAACAACGTCTGTCCCAAAGATCCAGTGAGAGAAGTGTGGAGAGAGAATCAGAGGGTCTGAACATGGAGAATGCAGACTGAGCCCCATTCTACAGGAACAAGGAGACCATTCATCCAGATGTTGCCATGGCCATCCTGCACTGGGCTGGATGAAACATTAGTCCTACTCACTTACCTGTGACATTACAAAGAACTCTGCATTTTCTGTGAAAACAGTAAGACTCCCTGCCTCCCAAAGCCCTACCTCCCAAAGCCCCCTGTGCATAATTAAACCTCTATAAAAGAACTCAAGTACTAAATATCTACTTAAACCAAAAGCAAATTTGTTCAAGAGATCCCTGGTTTTCCTCTCTATTCTCTAGAATGATAGCCACGTTACCATCACAAAGTTGTAAAGGACAAATGGCGGGAGATAAACCCAGGTTTCAGCCTCCAGGAAACATGACACCTCAGTCACCTTGGCTACCTAAGTAGGCAAAGAGATACTACCACATATAGACTCACATGCGTAAAAATGGCAATGCAGTATTGGTTGTGTACCTATGAAGTCTCCACATACAACATCTCTGGTTTTCACACTAACCCTACAGGATAAAGTCATTAACTC
Source organism: Hylobates moloch (assembly GCF_009828535.3). NCBI lineage: Eukaryota > Metazoa > Chordata > Mammalia > Primates > Hylobatidae > Hylobates > Hylobates moloch. The sequence continues at coordinate 2,881,313 of NW_026652285.1, forward strand.
CATTTTGAAGAGGAGGAACTTGTGATTCTGAGAAGTTAACTGACTGGCCCAAGGTCACGCATCCAGCAAATGAATAGGGATGCCAGGGACTCAAGCCCAAATCTGTAGGATGCCAACACCTGGAATCTTTCCACACAAACTCACTGCCTTTCCACATAACCAATATGGAGGGCCGTGGCCTCTGGGCCCCTGCACCTCTCCCTTTCTACTGTCTGCTAAAGTCGTACGATGTATTTCTTTGTTCTCTTGTGTGCACTAAGGTGTCAGTCCTGCTGGAGAGAGGCAGGACAGAAAAACAGTGTTTTCAGGCATTTGTAATTCACTTTATATATCAAATACAAAAGAAGCAGAAATGCTTCTGTACATGAGTTTGAGCAAGCCCAAGAGAAAAACCAGCCTGCCAGCCAGAACCAGATAAGCAAACACCTGCTGTAAACTGTTCCCCAGAAGCCAAAGAGGCAGGATATATAAGAGAGGAAAAATAACGACGAGGACTGAAGCTCTTAGAGTGTTTCACACCTACGAAAATGCTTTTGTCTACATCATCTCCCTTGATCCTCACAACTGGCTTGTGAGGGACAAGTTGTTTTCTTCATCTTTATCAATAAAGAAATTGGAATTTTAAAGGTCAGATAGTTATCCCAACACAACAAAGTTAATAGGTGGTGCAGTCAGGATTTGAACCCAGCTCTGTATTAATTGCCTTGCTGTTTGTGAGAAAGCTTCGGCATACTCACTGTTACACATTAGATGCTCAATTAACTCCCTATTTTGGCTCTCCATCTGCTCCTCTGCTAACGACAATTACATATTTCAAAGCAGAGTGCAGAGTCCAGGGTTTCTAACAAGGTTAATATTCTTTCTTCTCTTTCTCTGTGTATTCTCTTCTGAAAACTAGCCCAGTATTCTTTTCACTATGCCAACCAAGTATCCTCACACAATTCAGGAGAACATCCTCTGTAGTTCTCCCCATTTCTTAACAGGAATCACAGTGACACAGAGGGTTTAGGGACTTAACTCCTAAACCATTGGTCAGGCCTGTCTTCTATCTTGATCCCTTCAAAGCCAGAGCCACATGGATGTGTTATTTATATGCATAGCTTGAAACTCAACCATGTATGTTTCCTCACTCAGAAAAATCCCAGAAGCGGCCATCTAAACTTGCACACTGCTCTGAAGTTAAATGTATACAGAACCCCAGCCTACTTATTAGATGAATCTACTATCTTTATTCGATGACTTTTTTCTTTTCCTCCTACCTTTTTTGCAAACAGCACAAAGTAATATTCTTTCCTTGCAGAAAAACAATCAGCCATTATTGAAGTAGAGTCCCAAGTACTTTCTTGCAGACTGATGTGCTGAGCTTAGGAAAACAGCCACCGAATCTGAAAGGACTGCAACTAGGAAAGCCAATGTATAGAGGCACCACAGGGCACCCACGGGTGTGCCATGGACTATTTCATACACTTAGGATCCCAGTCGCTATGACTCATGCTCAACTGAACAACTGCTATCAAAGAAAGACTTGTTGTCTCTGTATATATAACCCCTCCCTTTTTCTGACTAACTTATATTCTGCCCCCACTCTCAAACCAATAGCCTCCATTAGGAATTTGCTGAATCATCGATGGGAGTCTTGCCTTTCTGAGATGGCCATTAAGGCCCTGTAGATTGTAATCATAAAGAAACTAGCTCTTTTGCCTATTGTGTACAAATTTGGTCACTCACAGAGATTTTATTTCATTCTTTGACTGTAGTACCTAGTACATAGTAGATGCTCAGAAAATTACAGTTGAAATTTTAGCCTTTGTGACAGCCCTGTCTTATGCTACTGGGAGACACAGATGTCAAGTCTTAGTGTGCAAATATACATTCGTTATGTGTATCATAGACAGACACAGACACACACACATGCGTATACACAGAATGTATGGAAAAAAACCTTCAAGTCTTCCAGTAACTTAAACTTTGGGGTATCTTTTGTTGTTAATAACACTGTTACTGTTTTCCAGACATTGTTACAGAATTTGATTGTAGATGTAGCCTAGTTGTTTTATTTTTGCACTATTTAATTATATAGACCAGTAAGAACGGTGGAATACCTCTTAGTTTCAGTCTTTCTGCCCTTTCCCTTAGCTACATTCTCCTTCTCTCTAGTCCCTCTCCTCTCCCTCTGCATTTCTTGGTGAATGCCTCCCTCTCACTTTCTCTCAGATGGTGCCTGTGGAACTAGAAAGTGTCACTCAGAATTTGTTGTGTCCAGTTACTTCGTAAAATGCAATTATAGAATTGCTGTCATTTGAGTGTGGTGCAGACACCAGTGTTACAATTTTGGCAGTCTTGTCAGGATGCACCACTCATTTCTGCAGTAGTAAGGGGTTCGTGTTTGTGCTGGGACTGGTCAGGCCATGTCTAAGAGGTGTGACTATAAACTAATGAGGCTGGTTTTATGTAAACAAACACACTAGAAAGTCTACAATCCAAGCGAATGTTATCCTTCCACATGGTCCTCCTGGGAGACCCCACACTTGCTCCAACAGTGCTGCCATTGCTCTGAACACTTTGGAATTGTCCTCAGAGTCAGTTTATGAGAAAATCTGACTAGTTGCTGAGAGTCACACCTGATTTTTGTTCCAAAACAGCATTGCCTAGCGTCATCACCCTCTGTGTTCGCCAGACTTTGCTTCAAATTATTTAGAGAGATTTCCTGAAATCAAATCCACCCTCAAAGGACAAAGATTTGCAGCCAATAAGAATATGTAAAGAACAAGCCTTAGGTCTCTATAATAAGCCCTCAATATTTTTTTCTGCTTCACTAAAATCGGGGTTTAGATCTTCACCCTAACTTACAAATCTGTTCCTCAAAACTCAACTTATACTACGCACTGCTCACACACACCATCCTCCATTCTGTTCCTGGAATGTGCCAGGCTATCTTACCATAGGGCCTTTGTACTGGCTATTCCATCTACTTGGAATGCTTGGATGCTTTTAATCTTGTTCATTACATGGTCAAATCATTCTTAACATTCACATTTCAGCTTAAATGTGACATCTTCAAGAGAGGCTTTCACCAAGTCCAAAGTCTAAAATGACATTTTCTCATCACATCACTCTCTTGTCATTTTATGCATAGCACTTATGATTTTTCTCAATGTTTTTATTTGCTTATTTTCATCTCCTCTGCAACAGAACATAAATTCCAAAGGACAGCACCTCTCTCATTTATTACTGAATCCCCAGTAAACAGTAGACACTCAGTTGAATTTAATTGAATCAATCCCAAGTCTATTTCTTTTGAGGGGTGTGAATATATTATCCCTTATGAAAAGAATGATTTTACTTAGTATCGGGCTCATTGATCTTTTTTATGTTTTCAAATAATTATTTAAACACCAGGTGGCCAAAGCCTAAGTTCGTGTCACCTGTTCTTTGAGTTGATAGTTGCATTTTTCTGGTTTTTTGCTTTAAAATATTTAATTGACAAGATTGTATATATTCAAGGTATATAATGTGACTACTTGATATACATATGTTGTATAAAGATTATCATAATCAAATTAATTCACAGATCCATCACCACCCATGCTGTACATTAGATCCCCAGATCTTGTTCATCCTCTAATTGAAAATTTGTACCCTTTGATCAATATCTCCCTATTTTCCCCACCCCTAGCCTATAGAAACCACTATTCTACTCTCTGTTTCTATGTGTTTGACTTTTTAAATTTCCAGATTTAAGTGAGATCATCCATTTTGTCTTTCCATGTCTGCCTTTTTTTACTTAGAATAATGTCCTCCAGGTTCATTCATGTTGTTTTATAGCCATCTTTTTTTTCTTTTTAAAAAATTTTTAAATATACATGCAACATAGAATATCTTCTCCTTGTCAGAAATGAAAAGATTATAGATAACATTAAAAGGTATCTTTGATAGCCCACCCAACTCATCCCCACATGCACACACAATCTAGGTTCCCATTCCCCCAAAACCCAAAATATATCCATTGTTATCAGTTTAGAGGGTATGCAGACTTTTCCCCATGAGTTTTAACATAAACACAACAATAGAATTGTTTGGGGTGCAGTTTTTAAATTAAACCCTTAGAAAAGGCTAAAAATTAAATTTCTGGAGTCAGAGTTCTGGCTTCCAATCCCACATCTTTTTGTAGCTGTGGGAAAATTCCTTACCCTCTCTGTGGCCCCATTTCTTCATTTGTAAAATGGATATAATAATTGTACCTAACTTGTATTATTATATATTGCTATGTAATAATTACCCCCAAAACAGCAACTAAAAATAGTAAATGTTTGTCTCATGTGAGTCTGAGATCTGGGAATGGCTTTAGCTGGATGGTTATGGCTCAGTCACAATCTCATGTGACCCCATGAGATTGCTGTCACTTTAAGGCTTGATTGAGCCAGAGGACCCACTTCCGAGCTTACTCATAGTGGGTACTGGCATGCGCCCCACATTTCTTGCTATATGGGTCTCTCCATATGGCTATTCTATGACATGGCAGTTGGCTTCCCCCAGAGAAAATGATCTGAGAAAGAGAGAAAGAGAGACCAGCCAAGGTGGAATTAACAGTGATGTGAATAACCTAATCTCAGAAGTGACCTAGTGTCATTTCTGCAGAATTCTGCTGATCTCACAGAACAACCCTGGTTGTTCAGTGTAGGGGAAAACTATACAAGGGTGTGAATACAAGCAGACATAGGTCACTGCAGGCCCTCCTGGAAGCTGGCTACCTTTTTGCCCATATAAGATTATTGAGAATTAAGTGGAATAATACCATTAAAACATTTATCACATTACCTGGCCAATTGTAATTGATTTCTAAAAATTGTTAGCTAACATAACTCTCAAAAACAAAATAAAATGACCCAAGAGTTTCTGGTAAAGAATTTAAATATTTTACCCATTAGTTATACAGTTTGTATTCCAAAACACTTCCCAATAGAAGCACTTTTTAAAATATGTATAATTTTTATGTTCTAAAACTACACTGTCCAACACAGAATCCACTAGCCATATAGATTTGAAATATAGCTATTCCATTGACCAATGGAACAGAATAGAGAGCCCAGAAATGAAACCATGAATGGACGGTAAATTGATTTTCAACAAAGGTACCAAAAACATACAATGGAAAGAGAATAGTCTCTTCAATATATGGTGTTGGGAAAACTGGATATCCACATGCAGAAGAATGAAATTGGACCCTTATATCATACCATATACAAAAACCAACTCAAAATGGAGTGAGGACATAAACATAAAACCAGAAACTGTAAAACTACTAGAAGAAAATATAGGGGAGAAACTACATGACATTAGTCCAGGCAATGATTTTTTGCATATAAGCCAGAAAGCACAGATAGCAAAAGCAAAAGTAGGCAAATGGGATTAAAACAAACTAAGAAGCTTTTTCACAGCAAAGGAAACAACAGTGTTAAGAGACAACCTGTGTATTGGGAGAAAATATTTGCAACCCGTACATCCAGTAAGGGGTTAATGTCCAAAAAATGTAAGGAATTCAGTTCAACAGGAAGAAAACAAATAAACCAATTTAAAAATAGGTGGCCAGGTGCAGTGGCTCACACCTGTACTCCTAGCACTTTGGGAGGCCGAGGCAGGAGGATCACGAGGTCAGGAGACCGAGACCATCCTGGCCAACATGGTGAAACAGTGTCGCTACTAAAAATACAAAAATTAGCTGGGCATGGTGGCAGGCGCCTGTAATCCCAGCTACTGTAATCCCAGCTACTCGGGAGGCTGAGGCAGGAGAATCTCTTGAATAAGGAGGCACAGGTTGCAGTGGGCCGAGATCGCGCCACAGCACTACAGCCTGGAGACAGAGCGAGACTCCATCATCTCAAAAATTAAAAAAAAATAAAAATAAGCAAGGAACCTGAATAGGGTTTCTTAAAAGAAGACATACAAATGACCAACAGATATATGGAAAAAAATGATCAGTACCTCTAATCTTCAGGAAAATGCAAATTAAGATCACAATGAGAAATGAGATATCATCTAACACCTGTCGGACTGGCTATTATCAAAAAGATGAAAGATAAGTGTCGGTGAGGATGTGGAGAAAAGGAAACGCTTGTACACTGTTAGTGGGGATGTAAATTAGCACAGCCATTACGAAAACTGAGTGGAGGTTCCTCAAAAAACTAAACATAGAATTACTATATGACCTGGTCATCCTACTTCTGGGTATTTACCCAAAAGATTTGAAATCAGTTTGTCAAAGAGATGTCTGCACTTCCATGTTCACTGCAGCACTATTCACAATAGCTAAGTTATGAAATTAACCTAAGTATCAATTAACAGATGAGTGGATTTTTAAAATGTTATATATTATATATATATATACAAAATTGAATACTATTCAGCCTTTAAAAAATAAGGAAATGTTGTCATTTGTGACAAAATTGATGGAACTGGAGAACGTTCTGCTAAATGAAACAAGCCATGCACAGAAAGAAATATCTCATGTTCTCACTTATTTAGAGTCTTGTGGACTCTAAAACGATTGAACTCATAGAAGCAGAAAGTGGAACGGTGGTTACAGAGTCAGGGGGTTGGGGACAATGGGGAGATGATAGTCAAAGTGTACAAAATCTCAGTTAGACAGGAGAAACAATTGGTCTTATTAAATTTATTGCACTATGTCATGAATATAGTTAATAACAATGTATTGTACATTTCAAAATTGGTAAAAGAGTAAATTCCAAATGTTCTCACCACAAAAAAAGATATATATTTGAGGTGATGAATACATCTAGTTAGCTTGATTTAACTATTCCACATTGTATTCACAAATCGTAACATTACTTTGTATGCCATAAATACATATGGCATTATTATCAATTTATAAAAAAAAAATTTTAAAAAGAAATGTGTCTAGTGCAAATGAATAAGTGTTCTAAATGTAAAATTACATTGATTTCAAAGTCTTAGTATCAAAAATAACATAAAATGTAAAATTAATAAATTTTATATTGATTACATGTTGAAATGGTAGCATTTTGGGTATATCAAGTAAAATATATTATTAAAATTAATTTCACCTATTTCTTTTTGCGTTTTTATTGTCATTACTAGGAAATTTTAAATGATGTGGCTCCCACTATATGTCTATGAACAGCACTGAAAATATTGGCAGAAGACACAGTTATCTTGTTTCATTACTTAAACCTCCTATGATGTCATGGGGCAATCTCCTTTGAATTTCCTAAATAATCCACTCAAGTGTCTTGCATGTTGTGCTTTTAGAGAAGATGTCCGTTTTCAAACCCTTTGAGTTTGATGAGTCCCAAAAATTCCTTTCTGTGTCACTTGTTCTGGCTTCTTAAGAAATCACCAGTTACAATCTAAGTTATATAAGGACTTTGTGAGTCAACATTCTGCTGGAAAGTTGCAGAGAACACTTCAGAGCCCCATGTCTGGGTGTAATAAGTGGTAGGAGAAGAAAGTTTCACAGTAATTAAAATGAAACATTTAATCTCCAGATCTCTAAAACCTTTTTGGAACCACATCTCAATGTCCTTGGGAACATCTGAAAATGTAATAAGAGCTTGAGACCTAAGTGAAGCCAAAATGAGTCTTGTGTCCTGAATCTTGAGATGGGTACATTGGAACTATGTTTTGTGTTTCTCTGGTATAAGAGTTTTTGAATTAAAAATATTTAATTTTTAGAATTCCCCTACATTACTTTGTCATTCCTACTTTAAAACAAGTCAGTGGTGAAGTTGTTAGAAGGTTGTCGCTTATAATCAGCAAAAATAAATTTTATTAACTGCCCAGAGTATATTCGTTACAATGCAGTGGTCAAATCTAAGTGACCTTGTTTTCTGCCTTGAAATAACAGATAGGGTTGAAATTGATATCACTTACTAGTGTATATTTCTGAACAGTAGCTAGGATGGAAAAATTTTATTCGGGGCAAGAGGGGTTTTTGATGGAAGAACATGGAGTTATTTTATAAAACAAGTATTTTGATTTATTTTGTGTGCTTCTAAAAATATAAGATCAATGGATGTAATAATAATAATAAGCAAACAATAATAAGCAAACCTCCACTAAGAGAGTCTTCTATGTAAAGATTATCATTAATTTGTTACAAGTTATAAGACAAGTGCTATCATAATGCCAGTTTTACAAATGAGAAACTTGGGCTCAATATAGCAGAGTAACTAGTTAGGATCACCCATATGTAAGGGCAGCACTTGATCTATAGGACCCCAAAGCCCTTTTATTACATTGCTTGCAGTTTGGAAATACAATCACATGTGCATAACATTTCAGTCAACGGTAAGCTACGTATATGAAGGTGGTCCCATAAAATTATAAGGGAGCTAAAAAATTCCTATTGCCTAATGATGTTTTAGCTGTCATAACATCACAGTGCAATGCATGATTCACATGTTCATTGTGATTCTGGCTTAAACAAACCTACTGTGCTGCCAATCATATAAAAGTATGGCACATACAATTGTGTACAGGACACACTACTTGATAATGACACTAAACTACAATGTTACTGTTTTATATATTTACTATATTTGTTATCATTAATTTAGAGTGCACTCCTTCTAATTATTTTAAAAAATGGTTAACTGTAAACAAGCCTCAGGTCCTTCAGGAGGTTCTCTAGAAGAAGGCATTTTTACCATAAAAGATGACAGCTCTGTGCGTGTTACTGCCCCTTAAGAACTTCCAGTGGGATAAGATGTTGAGGTGGAAGACCGTGATATTAATAATGTTGACCCTAGGCAGAGGCATAGGCTAGCGTGTGTGTTTGTGTCTTGATTTTTAACAAAAACAGTTTAAAATTGTTTTTTAATTTTTAAAAAGCTTATAGGATCAGGATATAAAGAAAATATTTTTGTACGGCGGTACTGTTTGTTTGTGTTGTAAGTTGTTATTACAGAAGACCCAAAAAGTTTTAAAAAGTTTATAAAGCAAAGAGTTACAAAATGTGTGCCTCTAGGGAAAGCAGAAAAATTGTCAGAAGGAGCCAAGCGTAGCTCAAGAGAAGCCGTCCATCTATGCTAATCTATTATTGAAGAAAGAATTTTTTATACAGTTAGTGTAGCTTAATGGCATAGTGTTTATGAAGTCTACGGTAGTGCCAGTAATGTCCTACGTCCTCACATTCACTCACCACTCACCCAGAGCAACCTCTAGTCCCGTAAGCGCCATTCAGGGTAAATGCCCTGTATAGCTCTACCATGTTTTATCCTTTATGACATATTTTTAGTATTTTTAGTGTACTTTTTTCTATGTTGTGATAGATTTAGATTTACAAATACTATTGTGTTATAGCTGCCTATGGTAGTCAGTACAGCAAGATGCTGTACAGGTGTGTAGCCTAGGAGCAATAGGCTATACAATATAGTCTGGCTATGTGGTAGGCTATACCTGCTAGATCTGTGTAAGTACACTCTGTAATGTTTGCACAACAATGAAATTGCCTAACGATGCATTTCTCAGAACATACCCCTGTCAGTAAGTGAGACATGACTGTAATAGGAAAGCAGATTTCACTTCGGGGTAAGGAAACTTTAAAATTCGGAGTTGTATGAAAATGGACAAGGTCATCTCAGTAAACAGTGAGTTCCCCTCATGTAGGAAATTGTACAGGACCAAGGGTACTAAAGGAGAGGTATCTGAGGTTAGTTGTAAGGTATCCTTCTAACTCTGAGATTAAATGATTGTCTTAGTGCCTCATTTTCTCATCATTAAAAAAGAGGAACATATCCATAATAACAGAAAAGCTGTTACTAAATTGAAAAATGTCACATCATTAGTGATAGACAAATGTGTCCGTCTTTTTCAAGCAAGCGAAATAAATTGTTCCCTAAAATCCTTAATTAAAAATTAAAATTAGTTTACACTTTACACTTATTGTATTTTCAAGCTTTAAGCAATTATCAACAAGGCCCAAATTTAGCAATTGCAGGCAAGGGCAAAATTAAGAAGCTGTAAGTAGCAATCCATAGGTTAGATTCTAATGGTGAAGAAAATCGCTTCAGTCCCTGATCATTATTTATCTTGGGATTTAAACAGTAACTCTAATTGTATTCCTCGAACACAAAGTTCCTGCCCCGCCCCCCACCCCATCCCGTAGTTAATTAGCTGCGTAGGTCTTATAACAAATGCCCACTCAGAAGCACTGGGAGGTAGAAATGCTGCTGATAATTAAACACCACAATAGCACAGAGCCTGTTTCAGGAGCCACTGAGTGGTCTTGCTCCTGCCGGACTGCTTACCACACAGTCACAGACCCTCCATTGTGCTGGCATGGCTGCTCAGAGGGATAGCTGCTTGGCTGGAGAAGGAACCAACTGCAATGAGAGAAAAGACCAGACCTTGCAAAGAGATCAGGAGTATGGCCTCCAGGGAAAAGTGTCCTGTGGGTGGAAGTGAAAGGGGAATGAATCCAAGAAAAAGAGAAGTGGATGGGCAGGAATGATAAAACAGACATAGCCTTTCTATTTTCTAAATCAAACCAACCAGCCGAACTGAGTTCACCAATTTCATATCAAATAGATAACAATCAGGAAATCGTAATATATAAATAATAGGTTGATTTGTATTCTATTTGGTTTAGAGAAAATCCACTCAGTTCTTTAAGGTTTAGATGAAGATCATGAATAAGTCATCCCATCTCCCTGGGTCTCAATTTCTTCATCTTTAAAATAAGGAAGCTGAAAATAGCCCCATTCTGCCATCAAATCCAGAGGCTAGTAGTTACACTTCTGTAACACCAGATGTTAGTGACAATGAGCCTGATCATTATAGATATTCTGACATCACTGGCTCTGATCCAGAGAATGAAACTTTTGATGAAGATCAGCATATACAAATTATATCAACAGATATAAAACACCATGAAAACAAACTTGAATAAACTGAAAATGGACTTTTTTGAGACGGAGTCTCGCTCTGTCTCCCAGGCTGGAGTGCAGTGGCGCGATCTTGGCTCACTGCAACCTCCACCTCCCAGGTTCAAGCAATTCTCCTGCCTCAGCGTCCCGTGTAGCTGGGACTATAGGTGCCAGCCACCGTGCAAGGCTAATTTTTGTATTTTTAGTAGAGACAGGGTTTCACCATATTGGTCAGGCTGGTCTCAAACTCCCAACCTCAGGTGATCCACCCGCCTCAGCCTCCCAAAGTGCTGGGATTACAGGCGGGAGCCACCACGCCCAGCTGAAAATAGACCTTTTTTTTTTAATGGCAGTAGGACATTGTGTCAGATTACCAGTTATAGGAACAATTCTCTTTTCCTGACCAATCTTATTTTACCCTATATACCCACAGGGTTTTGACACTTGTTGTCCAGTTGAAAAAAGTTGTGTAGCTGTGTCATGTATATACCTTGTTGTGTCAAAAGGACATTTAAAATTCAATTAGGATTAATAAAGGTGGCACTTTCCCATTTTATTCCAGTTTTACAAAAAGTGGAGACAGACTGATGTGTATATGTAGGAATTTTTTCCTTTTGCGTTCTGTCGCCAACTGAAGTGGCTAAAGAGCTTTGTGATATACCGTTTCACATCCTACCCCTTTGCACTTGTGGCAACAGGTAAGTTTGCAGTTGGCTAAGAGAAGTTTCCAAAGGGTTTTGCTACATTCTAATGCATGTATTCGGGTTAGGGGAATGGAGGGAATGCTCAGAAAGGAAATACATTTATGCTAGACTCTGGACCATACACCATCTCCAGCTATTTACACAGACCTTTCTTTAGCATGCTACAGTTATTAATCTGGACATCCGAGGAATTGGCCACTGTCACTGCTTGTTGTTTGCACTTGTTTTTTTAAAGCACATTGGTGCTAGAAAAGGCAGCTAAAGGAAGTGAGTCTGTATTGGGGTACAGGAATGAACCTTCTGCAACATCTTAAGATCCACAAATGAAGGGATATAAAAATAATGTCATAGATAAGAAGCACAGCAACAATGACTTGACCATATAAATGTGGAGGCTATCAACAAAGAATGGGCTTGAAACATTATAAAAATTGACAATGATTTATTAAATATGATTTCTCAATTGTAAAAAAAAAAATGCCCCCATTCCAGGGTGGCAAAAATAGAAATGGGATTCCCAGAACAATTTTCGAGCTTTCAAAAAGCCTAACTGTCACACCATTACTCAAGATAAACTACACAGTCTAATATAATTGTCATATTTACTTGCTTCTGCTTAAAATATATTAACCCAGTTTGTTAGGTTGATTATCTCATTCTGAACAGATGCTTCTATTGATGGTTATATAGGTCATTAATAATAGGGAGAAACATGATCACTTTATAAGTCAGCTGGTTTGGTAGACAAAAAAAATCTTTCAAAAGAGGGTGTTTTATTAAGCTATTAAAAAAATCCACTGGAAAAAATAAATAAAGATTTGCTTGCTGAAATGGTTGGAAACCAGTGGCTCAGTCAGTGCTTCTCTGAATTGTCCATGCAATTACTTTTAACAACAGATGCAAATGATAGTCTCAAGGGCACCTGTGGTCTTAACCTGGAAAAAGGGGATAGAGTTTTACAAAGTTTCCCTTTTTTCAAAATCTTTAATTTTTGAAAACACATTCCATTCTTCTCCATAATAGACCTATTTAATTTCTAAATAATATGCTTAATCAAAATCTGCATGTAAAATTTGATGCTCCAAGAAGACATATTCATTCATAGTGTTTTTAGAGATGATCATTGCACCCCCTACTTCACCCACCATCACCACCATATTACGTTAGAGTTTAGATATCCCAGTTTGAGGTGCACTGGGATCTAAATAATCTTGCAGAGCTCACGCAGCTATAAAATTCTGTCTTTAGTCTCTGAAGAGGCAAAATGCATTATCTTGAAGAGGTGGAATTCCTTTACCGTTATAACTCAAATTGCATCTAAAGCCTAGAAGGAAAGGGAAAATGCAGAAACAAAATGTGTGGTTCTAGGGAAAGCAGAAAAATTGTCAGAAGGAGGCAAGCATAGCTCAAGAGAAGCTGTCCATCTGAAATGCCACCTGGAATTCACACCAGTAATAACTGTTGTGGATATAAAAATTAATAGGGGGGATTTCATAGTATTAGAAAAATTTATTTTTATAAATCATGTGTCTATCACCCAAGTGTTGACGCATGCATGCAATTCAAACATCAGGCATACAATAAAAAGCTCACTGGATAACTTAACAAGGACAATTCCCCCATTTTCTCTATAATTTGGAGTGGAAGAAGGAGGGGGGAGTGGGTAGAGAGTGCAGTTACTGGGTCAATTAATCAACCTGAAAACTGTGACACAAACTCTGACGCCTAACCTATGTCTAAAAATACACAAATGTATACGAATTTGTTTTAAACTGTCAATGCCTATATTTAGGACCTTCCCAGCAAGGCTATAATGAGACTGTGTTTGAGGGCTTCAGTCATAGCAGACTCTACCATTAATCTGAAGTTAGTTAAATTAACAGCATTTAGTACTGACTTGTCAATCTCACTGCTCCAGGAAATTGCACCTTGAGGCTACTAATATTGCCAATTTTTCCACTGGAGTGTGCGCCCGTGTGTGTGTATGTGTATTTTTTTTCTCCAGAACCTCTGCGTTCATACCCCATCATTGCTTCCCTACATCCACAGCACTTATATTATCATTTATTCTGGCCTCCTTTAGCCTTCCCCAGGGATTCTGCATAGTGTAGCTGCTCAGTGAAAGAGTTTTTTAGCTTTATATTTATTTGTTTATTTTTCTGTCATGGCTCATGACTGAGGCTTTTAAAAAAAAGTGTGACAGTATTTAGAGTACATGATTGACTGCTACGGCAACATTCATTAACCATGACAAATCTGCAGCAAAACACAGTCCTGAGTGTTCTAAACAGCAACTTTAAAAAGAAAGAAAAAAGAAAGAAAAAGAAAAAAGACTCAACTAATTTTTTCATTGACCTCATCTGTAAATAAATTTAGACTGATGGTGCACAGAGGCAATAATAAATTAGTATTCATTTCCTGTAATTAATGCAAACATGCCTATGAACACAGAGAATATGAATATATAACCACCTAATTTCCATTTCAAAATACACCCAACAAATTTTCACTTGAGTTATCTTCACAATATTTTACCCCTTAATTAGAAGAATGAAATTGTTGGATTTCTTTCCCACCCACCAGGGAGAAATATATTGTTTTGGTCACAGGGAGTGTCAAACACATTTCAGCAACAGATCTGCAGGACTTTATTCCGGTTTACTTGACTGTTCTGTGATCCCCTACCATATTCCCGTGCTGAGGCTATCTTTTATCACTTAACCAGGAGGGGCTCTGAAGTGACCAAGGCCCTCATATGCATAACAGCCATGAGGAGATCATAAGAGGCAGCCTCACTGCTCAGCACAAGAAAGGGAAACGTATGTTCCTTCCCATTCATTGACATGAACACAAGAGCAGGATGGCTAAACAATCTGATGTAAATCAAATGAAGACTATCACATATTGGGTAAAATAGAAATAGCAAGCTCTACAACCTTTCTCAGCAAGAGGGGCTTATATAACTTTTCCTCTTGAGCATTGATATCTCTGGAGATCATTCCTACCATTATATCACAATCAAAGATCAATTTCTGATCACATTCAAGTCAGCCAGTCATCAGAACTCACTAGCACAACTGTGGCAGCAGTAGTGGAACTCTTTGTAAGCAAGAAATACATTGATTAATAATAATAAAATTATGCCTCTAAGATATACATACAAAAATGTCTATAAGCTGGGAAGAATGTGTTAAAGGCAGAAAATCTGAATCAGGTTCTACCAAAAACAAAACCAAACTTCATCAGAATGCAACTTGCCTCACGGATAACTTTTCCTAGGGTCTTCCTGGCCATACGGAGTTTTGCCCCTACATGTTTGTCCTTCTAGAGGTCATGGCAACAAATGTGTACTCTCTGGATGAGAAGTGGTCCTCTTGGGTACTTGATGGTGGAATTCTAATTAGCTGAGTTAAGCAGCTAATTGAGGCGTGTGTTACAGCAGGGCTGGAGAGCAATGGGAATATATTAATGTGATGAATTTACCACTTAATCTGATTGTAAGTATCACTAATTAGACCTTATCATAATAAGATACTTGATAACAAACACAGATCCCACTTTTCCCAGTCATTTCTTTTTTTTTTTTTTTCAAATCATAGTAGACTCTGGGATATATCCTTCCAATGAAGCAGCATTTCCCCAGAAAGAAGGAGAAGTAATCCCATTTCTTTCCCTTTAGTTGTCAGCCTGGAAAGCCGAGCAATGCACCTCAACACACTGGTCCAGGAAGCCCAGGAGAGGGTGAGTGAACTGTCTGCCCAGGTGGAGAATGAAGGATTCACTCTGGACAACACAGAGAAAGAGAAACAGCTGAAAGCTTGGGAGTGGAGGTATCGGCTCTACAGACGCATGAAAACAGGCTTTGAGCATGCCAGTGAGTATAAGCAGAAAACGTCTACATTTCACTAGACTGAGCTTCAGTTTGAGACAGCCAGGTCTTCTTTTACGGATTTTTTTTTTCAGCTCTGCAGGGTCATGGATGGCCGTTGTCAGCCTGTGTGGAGCAAGGGCGCTGAGAGGCTGTCAAAGGGTCTTTTGTCTTGCTTGAGTTTCTGGCTCCTGATGGGTGCTCTGACCACAGCCATGAGGCTTCATGCCTCTGGCCTCTCTCCACCATGTCACACTCATCTAGCACTTTCCACCCGCTATGCCCTAATGCCTAATGATCTGGATGGTGTGATGCCCTAGATGGCTATATTTTGGGATAGAGAGGTGGAAAAATATTTGTTTGCCTGTTTGTCCAGTTTCTGCTTCAAGCTCAAGTCTAAGTTGTTTTCAACTCTCTACTGCATTTTTTATATAGAGCTATAAACTGAAC
This sequence comes from Hylobates moloch, assembly GCF_009828535.3. NCBI lineage: Eukaryota > Metazoa > Chordata > Mammalia > Primates > Hylobatidae > Hylobates > Hylobates moloch. The sequence goes on from NW_026652285.1 coordinate 2,897,239, forward strand.
TTCAGTTAACACAGGCAACCGAAAAGAACAATCAACTCAAGAATTATGCTTTTGTCTGCACTTCCATTTTCTTTACCAATTCTTTTTGTTAGCTTAAGAAAAGCCTTCTTTTTGGATAATACTCATTAGCACTGGAAAGTAATGCTGAGTGTAGCTCCTGATATAAAAACAAAATATAAAATTCAAACACTTGTGAAATATTAAACTCTCATTCTAGAAGGAGATCTTATCTAAACAACAACAAAAAAATTAGGCTGGAAATTTTAAATATAAGGGAAAGTTCATTAGTTTGAAAGGTCTCTGCCTCTGCTGCAGGAAACTTAGTTGTGATGTGGACAAAGACCAAAGACAGTGATGATGTTTTCTTAAGTACACTAAGTACCAAATCTAGGCCTAATCCTTTCTCTTGGAGCAAATAACTTAGCAACATTAATGAAAGTTTGCTTTCAACATCAACATTCTCCAGCCAGGCTGGTGCATGGGTTTGTTTAAAGAGATTCAGCACTTGCTTTAATAAATGCATTTGCTATTGTGCCTCATTTAGGACAGCTTAATGCTAGAAACAGACATATTTTCAGACTTGATGCCAATTTTTGTAATTTGCTAAATTATAAAACACCTTCTACATGTTAAAGCAATACCAAAAGCCATCAGGAGTCCTTTAAAACCTGAGGTTAGTGGACACGACATCCAGCCATAAATTTTTTTCTCAGAAAATACTGCTCATTTGTAATAGGAGAAAGCCTGAGAGCAAGGTGAGTTAGAATTCTGTCAATACTGGAAAGAGCGCAGAAGTAGGCAACTGAAGCCAGGGGCTTTCATCCTGGCTGTTTGTCTTCACTGTGTTCTTGAACAAGGAATTTGGCCACTTGGGGCTGCAGTTTCCTCATACCAAAAGTGAGTGTGCTATTACTTGCCCTTTCTACCTAGCAGGGCTGCAAAAAGGCTCCAGTGAAACAATGTACTTTATAAAACGTAAGGGTGTCCACCGACAATATAGGATCCTGCTATCACTTCCTGCCCTTCTCTTCATTGATCCAGCCCTATTTCCTATCGTGTTTGCAGGAAGGCTTAACTGGTATTATTTACCTTTTCAGAAAATGTTCTAATGCTCAAATAAGACCCCAATGGCAACAAATAAAAGCCATTGAGACGTCTAATGAAAATGTTCAAAAGCAAAAGCTATTAGGCTCTACAAACAAGTGTTTCCATAGTGTTTATTTCAGGGTATGCTTTGAAGAGGTAGGAACGCTGTTTGAAAAGGATTTGCTGTGTTAAGATCCTTGTGTTTTTCCTTCTGTCCCAGGAGCCCCTGAGATGCCAACCAATGTCTGCCTCATGGTAACCAGCAGCACATCACTCACTGTCAGCTTCCAAGAGCCTCTTAGCGTCAATGCAGCTGTAGTAACCAGGTATAAAGGTACTGGACCCAAGACATTTTTTCATCACTCCTTCTTAAAAAAGCATCTGCTGTTTGAGAATCAGTTGTGCATTTTGTGTGTTTGTTTTTCCTACTGATAGGAATGTTTTTATCCCATTGACTTTTGGAGTTGAAATATTTCCATAGGCGCTCATGTAAAGGAACAATCAAGTGACTGAGAATGTTACAGAAAGGAAGAACCACAAGACCAGGCTGTCATTTCAAGTCCCTCAATTAGCGTTTCGTTCATCTTTGCAGAGGACTTGCTCTATGCATAGCATAGGCCTGCGGACAGGTCTGAGTAGGAAACACTGAGGAATCAGACTTGATCCAAGGATCTGAGGGGTTGTGATATGGAATATACCAAGTAGGGGTTAAAAAAAACAATAACTAAAGCCAGGTAACAGGGTTGAGGTTTTTCAAAAATATAGATAAAGTACATTGGAGGTCAGGAAAGAGCAAAGGGAAGATAAAATGGTGGGATCGGTGAGGGTTCCCTAGGGTAGAGGTGGCATTCAGGCCTGGCTATGAAGGATAAATAGGCTTTGTACTGGAAGATATTGGGGGGAAAGTCAATTCCAAATGGAAAGGACAGTGAACACAGGTATAAAACCAAGAACATACCTTGGTAGAGCAAACTAAGGGAACAAGTAGAGGGAACAGAAAATAGCATGGCTCCGAATGAGCATAGGGTCATGAGAAGGTATAGTAGGATGTTAAGATTAAAGAATGAAACTATGATCAACAGATAAGGACAGAATGAGGCTTGAAATTAAGGCTAGGAAGTTTAGACTTCATGTGATGAATTCAGCAGAGCCATTGAATAAGGTGGGGACAGGATCAGAGGTAGACTTTTGAAAGATTGGAGTGGTAATACTGTGTATGATTTATCGAGAGAAATAGAGATTTAGAATAAAGAAATGAATTATCAACCTATTCAAGAAGGAGGTCATGATAGCCTGACCTAGCTACAATGGCGGCATTGGGAAAAGAAAGGGAAAGCCCAGAGGAAAAAGGTACTGCAGAGGTACTGTGATGACAACAGCTAATGCTTACATAGCACCTACTATGCACCAGGCACCATTTAAAGCCGTTTAAAGTTTTAACTCTATTTAATCCTCACAATGATCTCATGAGACAGGTATGGTTATGATTCCAACTTTGCAGATGGAAAAACAGAGGCAATGAGAAGTTAAGGAATTTGCCTAAATGCTTACAACAGAGACAGAATCGTCACGTTATGCTGACTCTTGAATACGAGGAACAAAAAAGGAAAGCTATTTTCTGGATTCGTAAGGACATATGGAATTACACTGAACAGCCCTAAACGCTGATAAAGCTCTCCACACATATACCAAGGTTCCAGGCTACAGTGTGGACTTCCTTTGCATTCAGGTCACTATGGCTCTCTCTGCCCACAAACATGTTCAAGTAGTGCACATGCCTTCCTTTCTCATTCTCAGGCCTGTCCCTCGGGGGAACTTCATATGTCTCTGCAAACTTTACTCTGCCCACACCCTGCAGCTTTCTCGGGTACTTAGAATTTTCCAGATAACGCCACTGTGTTTGTAATACCTTAGATAAGACAGCATTGAATTGATTATCCCTGGATTTTCTGTATCAGTCTAAGAGAAGGCAGCCTTAGGGTACTAAGGATAGCAGATAAATGAAACCACCCAGGATGGCCCCCCACAGCCATCCTTTGAAACAACTCTGATACCTTCTGTTGGTTGTCTCATCTGCCAAGACAAATTCAGAGCAAGCGTTTGTGGGCAATGTTGCAATGTTAGATATGGACATTTTCTTTTCTTTCTGCCTCTCTCCAGCTCAGGATTTCAGTGAAGAGTTTCATCAGTGCTGCCCACCTTGACATTTCCTTCTTACTTTGATGAGTGAGCTATCAGGAACCAACCGGTCCAGACTGTCAGCAATTTAATACTTGCCCATAATGCCGGCAAATTCTATCCGCATTCACATATTAACACTTCTCATCTCAGGAGACTTGCATTTGGGTGAGGTTGAAATGAAAGGTCACAAGTGGGTTCTGTTAGAGACTGGAGGGGATTAATTAAGCATTATAAATAGAATTGTCTGTTGCATTATGGAGTAGGTTTCCTTGTGTTAATTTATAAGGTCATAAATTGAGTCCTTAACCTGACCGTTCTCAAGGGTTATTTAAAACAGCTGGCAGCCTACTGTATCCACAGGAACAGCAGTGCAGTTTTTAATTCAGGGGTTGAAGTAATTATTTAATTATGAAAATATTAGCGTAATTATTTTGTTTGCAAAAAAGAAAGAAAGAAAAGAAAAAGAAGAAACAATTGAGAAATCTACAGAATGAAATGGCAATTATCTAATTGGTTAGAGGGAAAGCTTACCCCTGCAGTATTTAGGGTTTGGCAAAAACATCTCAGACTATTCTCCAGAATTTCTGGGTTCAGCAAAACCTCAAGCCTATTTTGACAACTCAATGTTTTCCTCCTTCATGCTTAAGCTAGGGTGTATTTGAAAGGAAATCTAAATCCTTCTGTTTCTCATTTGTTTACACTCAACCCATCAACATATTGTTTTATAAGAGTTTGTTGATATGTAGACATCTTTTTAAAAGCATCCCTTTTTAAGTTTTCTTCACACCATGGGGGCATGCACCAGGCCAACTGCCATCACAAGTTGGAGATTAAAGGCATCAATTTCCACATCAAACCTAGGAAACAGTTTTCAGTGAGACCCACATGATTTTTTCTGAACTTCCCCCTGAATGCAGTATAACGGGGCTAGGAGAGCTACTCTCTGTTTCTCGGTGTTTTCTCTTTGGATTCAAAGGAGGCTTGCATCTTTTGGTCTCATCTCACCCATTTTTATGGCTGACAGAGGAAAACCTACAGTTATTTCAGATGCTTTGATGCTTTGGACAATTGCCAGAAGTTTGTTCCACATTTTCTCCTTACTGCCTTGGGTCACCTGCCTGAACCTCTCATTTGCGGATTATGTCATTTCTCTGCAGGCCTGAGACAGAAAACATTTGCAAAAGTGATTTTACTGCTCCTTGCAGGGTTGGGGGACGGTTAGGAAGGCATCCTGAAAGAGGTGCAGTACAATACCTCTATTCCATCCACAAGATGAAACATTTTCGAGTTTGTTTTTTTTTTTTTTTCTTAATTGGGCTTCGAAGTGGCCACACCTTGGGGTTTGCTAATTACAATATGCTGCAGTAGTTGCTGCATTGCCTGAGTGCAGTACCCGGGTTCTGAGTGGTATCCTTGCCCATGTCTTTTCCTACCTCATTCCCTAACAGATTAGAAACCACCACCCTAGTTCCTCCCTACAAAGACTTGTAATAGCAAATTGTTTAACTGCTCGTCATTTGATGACATTTTTTAAAATTAAAAAGCATCTCTCCTTGCAGAAACTGCCAGGGCCTTTCAGGAGCTCATAGTGTATCTGCTTCTGCAGAGACCAGGCCCATATCTCTGCCAACGACCATCTTCAGTTTCTTTCTCAGGAGAAGCAGCCAAAAAATTCTAGGGAGGTGTATGAGGGCATTTCAGCTTGTAGGAAGGAGAGTCTACCACTGGGACATTAAAACCTTCAGGGTCGATCATTTATAATAATAATAATGTGAACTTGATCATAACCTGATGACTTGGACTATCTTTTCTACAAGACTGCAGAAAACTCTGACCTCACAGAGCATGGTGCCCTTTGCTCTGTAATTTACATTCTTTTTACCCTTTCTGTTTTTTCCTCCTACACCTTGTAGTTGGGTGGATATTTATCTATCAAGAAAAATACATTCCATTAAATAATATAATTATTTTTATGTTTAATTAATTGAAGGACTAATCTGATCATAGGTGTGAGGTAGCTACCTTCATTACCAGGTTGAAGTGATACAATTCCATGAAGCAAAAGTATTTATAAATTTCTTTAGCCTGTTTGGGGAAAGAGAGGTGGCGAGGAGGCCAAAGGTTTGCAGATGAGAGCAATGAGGAGGAGCAGGAAATGTTATGTCCAGAGGACGTGAAACTTAGTGGATTAACATTTTTTGTGTTGGGGTGAAAACATGAAAGTGGGGTTAGTGACTAAATGTATGATGAGGAAAAATCACAAGTCTGGTGGGGGTGAGAGGATGAAAAATGAAAGGCAACACTGCGCAAAAGTCACTTCTTCTGAGCTGCTAAGACTTCTACATCCTTACTCATCCTACTTTCATTCACTAGTTGCTGAGTTGTCAGGATCCGGCCAATTTATTCTCCAACCATTTTGTAAACCACCTTAAAACCTTTCTCCAATAATGTATATTGTCAAGAATAGCTTTTCAGTATTTTCATCATTTAACAAAATTTTAATCCTCAAACCATATTGTATAGGAATACATATATATGTATATATATATATACATATAAAAGGTCAGGCCAGGCACGGTGGCTCACGAGTGTAATCCCAGCACTTTGGGAGGCCGAGGCGGGTGGATTACGAGGTCAGGAGATCCAGACCATCCTGGCTAACACGGTGAAACCCCGTCTGTACTAAAAAATACAAAAAATTGGCCGGGTGTGGTGGCGGGGGCCTGCAGTCCCAGCTACTCTCGGGGAGGGGGCTTGGGGGGTGTGCTGAGGCAGGCCAAAGGCGTGAACCTGGGAGGCGGAGCTTGCAGTGAGCTGAGATCGCACCACTACTGCACTCCAGCCTGGGCGACAGAGCGAGACTCGGTCTCAAGAAAAAAACAAAAAAGGTCAAAGTCCTTCACCCTTCTTCCAATCGTATTCATACCTCAAACTCTATAGTGAGTTCGATGTATGTCCTTACACATTCTTTTTTGATACGTATATGCATGTGAATATGTACAAAGATTTATAGTTTTGTTTGTGTGCTCTAATACAAATATTACATTGTTTTTCTAATCCTACAACTGGATGTTTTTCAACTCAGTGATATTTTTACCGTTCAACAGTATAAATTACAAATCTATGTAAATGTGTTTGACTCCTCTTACAGTTGTATAGTATTCCTATTCCACAGAAAGAGGTATCATCATTCTCCTATTGATGGATGTTGGTCGTTTTAATTTTTTCTGCTATATAATGTTACAATCCTTATATGTGTCTCTCTTTTATCTAGAGAATATTTTTCTAGTATTGTTAACTAGAAGCAGAAGGGACTGTTTGTGGATTCACACACTGTCCCATTGATCTGTGTTACTATCATATATACATATCAGTAACACATATACCTGTGTTACTATCATAAATACCATAATTTTACAGTATATTTTAACATCTGGTAAGGCAAGTTCCTCCCCATTAAAATCTTTTTCAAAATGTCTTTGTTATTCATGCACATTGTCTCTTACAAATGAATTTTAGAATTGGCCTGTCAAGTTCACTTTTAAAAATCTTATTTGTTGGATTTACATCGTATTCCTAAATTAATTTGGGGAGAATCTCATCCATGATCTGTCTTCCTAATCAGGCTGAATTGTATGTATTCAGAACAGTCTAATTATTTTCTTTATATAGATATTCTATACTTCCTATTGAGTTTCATGCTAGCTATATTTTACAGTTTTTGTGGCTGTTATGAATGAACTCTCTTTTCAGGGCATTTAGTTGCAGGACAGTAGAAGCGTACCGCTAATTAAGAAAAACTTTAATTGGCTGCTTTACTAAAATCTCTTAGTAATAGCTTTTTATCAGTAGATTATCTTGCATCTCAGTTTTTTTTTTTTTTTTTTTTTTTGCATATTGTCTTTAAGAACGATGCATTTGTCTCTAACTTTCTAATTTTTTTTCTTTTTCTGGTCTCACTTGTTTGACAAGAATCAATGTGAATTCAGTTCCCACTATATTGTGAATAGTAGCTGTGAGAGTTGCTGTCTCTCTTATCTGCTTTTATCAAAATTCATCTGATATTTTACCATTAAGTATGACATCTACTGTAGGTTTCTGGTGGATACACTTTATCAGATTAAAGAAGTCTTATTTTCTTACCAGCTTAGTAAGAAGTGTTTTTGCTTTATTTTGTTTAAGAAAGATATGTTAAATTGTGTCGTGATTTTACTATATTTTTCCTAGAAAATCATCATTTTCATCTGGATTACGATTATTGATACAGTGTTGTTGAACATAATGTTTAAATCACTGTGATTATAGCCCCTTTAATATTTCAAAAGTTTGTGCTTTTGTGCCTTTTCTTTTATAATTGTTGAACATCTGACTATTTTGTTGGTTTGTTTGAAGAGCTTTTTGATTCATAAAATCTACTTTTTGCTTATTTTCTATTTTATTAATTCCTGCTACTTTCTATGGGTTTCCTTTATCGTTTCCTTACTAGTTTTGCTTTTCTTTTATTTGAAACTTAATTTACTTGTTCCTTTATTTTTCTTGTTTTCTAATCCATGGGTTTAAGGCTATAAATGTTCCCCTGAGTACTGTTTTGTCCATATCCAAAAAGTTTAAAATGTGGTGTTGTAACTATCACTTGTTTGTAAACAATTTGTAATTTGTTTCACTTCCATGTTAATCTAAGAGTTATTCAAGGAATCACTTTAAATTTCCAAGTGGCCAGATTTTATTTGGTGTATTTTTATTGTTAATGTCTAATTTTATTGTGCACATATCATATGTTAGAAGTCCAAAAATATGGACTACAGTCCTTTTGGGAATTTAACATTCTTACTTGTGGCTAACTACTGAATCAGTTGTATATGTGCCATATGTGATATTTGAAAAGTGTGTGTAAACTCCATTAGGTTATAAAATATGAATGTGTGTGTGTGTTGTTTAAGTACCCTGGTTTTTCCTTAAAATATTTGTCCCTTTGGTCTTTGATCTCTGGAAAAGCTGCTTGATTTGTCTTGTTTTATGCAGTTTGACTTGATTTCTATTTCAGTTGTAGTTCACATTGCTTCCTCTATGTTTCCATTGCCTGCTGTCTTTTCTGTCCCTGTTGTTCTCCTTCCTAGGACATTTGCAATGCATTTGTCTCTTGTAAAGGGTACACAGTTAACTTATATACTCAATCTAAGAGTCTGTCTTTTTTTGTATACACATTTAATTGTTTTGTCCAAAGTGATATAGGGGATTTTTTTTTAATTTGTACTGAAAAGCTTATAATGAAAAATAGGTAGTGGTTTACTTCATTCTTCCTACTCTCTTCTTCTCATAGTCAGCCACTTTTAACTTTTTTTAGTTCTAGCAGTGACCTCTCTAATGAATAAGCTTCTATGGCTACTTCCTTCTTTTTTCTTTTTCCTTCTTTCTTTTTTTTTGAGACGGAGTCTTGCTCTGTCACCCAGGCTGGAGTTCAGTGTCATGATCTTGGCTCACTGCATCACTGCAGCCTCTACCTTCTGGGTTCAACTGATTCTCATGCCTCAACCTCCCGAGTAACTGAGACTATAGGTGCACACAACCACCGCCCAGCTAATGAGACAGGGTTTCACCATGTTGGCCAGGCTGGTCTCAAACTTCTGACCTCTAGTGATCCACCCACCTTGGCCTCCCAAAGTGCTGAGATTACAGGCATGAGTCACTGCACCCAGTCAGCTATTTCTTGATTTATCAATATCTGCAATTATAGCTACAAAAGAAAAGCATTTAACTCTCATAATACTGCACTCCTCTGCACTCCCTTATTCTCTCAACATAGCTATATTTCTATTTTTAATTGCCAACTATTTATACATTGTAAGTGTGTACATTTTTGATATTGCAAAGTCAAGTAGTGTACTATTATTATATTTCCTTTTCCATGTATCTTCTTCATATCTCTAATTACCATTTTTCTCTTCTACATTATTTACAATCAACATATTCTCATTTCCTTTCAAATGTTCCTTTCAGAGTATTACTTATTTCCCCAAGAGTAGTATCTATTTTCCCTCTCAGCATATTCTTTACTCCTGTTCCACTGCATAGTAATAACTCATTAGGGTTGCCATTAGGGAAATGCAAATTAAAACTACAATGAACTATCACTACATGCCTATCACAGTAACAAAGAGTTTTAATATAGTGACAATAGCAAATGCTGGCAAGGATTTGGAGAAACTAGGTTGCTCATACATTGTTTGTGGGAATGTAAAATGGTACACCCATTCTGGAAAACCGTTTGGCAATTTCAAAAAAAAAAAAAAAAAACTAAACATGCAACTACTGTACATCCTACCACTTGGTATTTATCCCAGAAAAATGAAAGTTTACATTTATAAAGAAACTTGTACACAAATGATTATAGCAACTTTATGCCTAGCCAAATTGTAAATAATTGCCAAATTGTAAATAATCCAGATGTCCTTAAATTGGTGATTGGTTAAACTGTGGTATATCCATACCATGGACTACTACTCAGCAATTAAAAAACCAAACTATTTATACATACAACAATCTGGATGAATCTTCTGAGTATCCTACTAAGTAAAAAAGGCAATCCCAGAAGTCTACATGCTACACAATTCCATTTATGTAACACTTTAAAAATGACAATAGAAATAGGAAACAGATTAGTGGTTGCCAAGAGTAGATGAGGGAGAGAGAAGAGCTTGTGTGTAGCTCCCTTTCTTGTTTTCTAGCTAATGGATGCATTTTAAAATACCTTGTTTACCTTTTAAAGGTTTTAGAGAGAAAAGGAATAGGTAGGCATGTGTGTTGGTTTGGCCTCTTGATTCAAGTTCCAAGTCACTTCTCCTTCTTATCTGGCTGTGTGCTCAGTAAACATGACCTCAGACTAACATTAGCTTAAGCCAACACTTGTGGAAGTGTATCTGGTATTTCAGAAAATTGTGTAAGTTAACTAGAGACAAACATAAAACTGAGGTTTTATGTCAGTTGGTGAAGGATTATTTCTGACACTGATTTCTTCTTCTTCCTGTAATATTTGGAAAGTTATAGACCCATGGAGTAATAAGAAGTTTTTGGAATATGTGAGTTTTTTCCTGAGATATGAGTTCCTTGAAGGCAGAAACTGTGTCATTTTCATTTCTCTTCCACATCGGCTACATTACACAAGCATTGGACTTCTTTTTGCTCTTGAATCAGTTCCCCCACCACAGGACCTTTGTACATGATGGTCCCTGTGCTGAGTACATTGCCTCTCCCACTCACTTGCCCACTGATTGTTCAGGTGTCTTTTAAAAGACATTTCTTCAGAGAAGCATTTTCTTTTTTTTTTAATTTTTTTAAATTTTACTTTAAGTTCTAGAGTACATGTGTAGAACATGCAGGTTTGTTACATAGATATACGTGTGCCATGGTGGTTTGCTGCACCTATCAGCCCATCATCTAGGTTTTAAGCCCCAGATGCATTATGTATTTGTCCTATTGCTCTCCCTCCCCTTGCCCCCCACCCCCTGACAGACCCCAGTGTGTGATGTTCCCCTCCCTGTGTCCATGTGTTCGAATTGTTCAACTCCCACTTATGAGTGAGAACATGTGGTGTTTGGTTTTCTGTTCCTGTGATAGTTTGCTGAGAATGATGGCTTCCAGCTTCATCTATGTCCCTGAAAAGGACATGATCTCATTCTTTTTTATGGCTGCATAGTATTCCATGGTGTATATGTGCCACATATTCTTTATCCAGTCTATCATTGATGGGCATTTGGGTTGGTTCCAAGTCTTTCCTATTGTAAATAGTTCTATAGTAAACATACTTGTGCATGTGTCTTTATAGTAGAATGATTTATAATCTTTTGGGTATATACCCAGTAATGGGATTGCTGGGTCAAATAGTATTTATGGTTCTAGATCCTTGAGGAATTGCCACACTGTCTTCCACAAAGGTTGAACTAGTTTATACTCCCACCAACAGTGTAAAAGCGTTCCTGTTTCTCCACATCCTCACCACCATCTGTTGTTTCCTGACTTTTTAATAATTGCCATTCTAACTGGCATGAGATGGTATCTCATTGTGGTTTTGATTTGCATTTCTCTAATGACCAACAATGATGAGCTTTTTTCATATGTTCGTTGGCCACATAAATGTCTTCAGAGAAGCATTTTCTAAGTATTTACTATAGACCAGGCCTATCATAAGTGCTATTATGCCCCCCACCTTTTCTTCAAAGTAATATTTACAGCTGCAAGCATCTATTTGTTTATATATTTAAGTTTATTTATTTATATCTTTAAGTTTAAACAGATTTCTTTATTATAGAACTTCTTAGAGTCTTTCACATCTAATATATATAATAAAATATTTCCCAAATTTAATTTTACCATCACTGGATGTTTCATCGGGAAAATGTTTCATGGAACCTTTGGAATATTTAGACCAGGAATTCTCAAACCAAACTGCAGGTTAGAATTACTGGGGATCCCTTCTAAGATCAATCAAATCTGAGTCTTTGCAGGGTGAAGGCCCAAGAAAATACATATGTGTGTGTGTGTGTGTGTGTGTGTGTGTGTGTTTTTTTTTTTTTTTTTTTTTGAGACAGAGTCTTGTTCTGTCATCCAGGCTAGAGTGCAGTGGCATGATCTCGGCTCACTGTAAGCTCCGCCCCTCCAGGTTTAAGCAATTCTCTGCCTCAGCCTCCAGAGTAGCTGGGATTACAGGCGCGTGCCACCATGCCCAGCTAATTTTTTGTATTTTTAATAGAGACGGGGTTTCACCATCTTGGCCAGGCTGGTCTTGAACTCCTGACCTCGTGATCTGCCTGCCTCGGCCTCCCAAAGTGCTGAGATTACAGGTATGAGCCACTGCACCTGGCCCAGAATACATAGTTTTTAAGAGCTACTAAGTGATGCTAATGTTCATCTAGGCTGAGAACATACGGTCAAGTTTTTAATATCTATCCCTCCCACCAGACTGTAAGTCTCATGTAAGCCAGAATGTTTTGTTCATTCCTGTATTCCTAGCATAGGACGTACCCATATATACAATGGGTACTCAATTAATTAATATATTTATTCATTAACAATTTAGTGACAGCTATTATGTGTCAGACTGTATTCTAGGCAGTGGGGATGTAACCATAAACAAACAGACAAAAATCCCCATCTCTGTGGAGCTTACATTTTATGGAGTAATAATAATACATACTAAGTGGTTCCTACATGCCAAGCCATGTTCTTACGACTTTATATACATGAATTGACTTAATTCTCACAGCGTATCTTTAGGAGGCATGATTGCCTCTAATTCATGGTTGAGAAAACTGAGATACAAGGAGGTTAAGAAATTTGTGCAAGGTCCCATAATAAGTAGGGGCTGAGCAGGGAGTTGAACCCGCGCATTGTTACGCAAGGGCCCATGCAGTAACCACCAGCAAATCCTGGGTGATAAAATGTCTCTGAATTAACAAACAAATGCATGAATTGGTCTCTGAATCACCTAAAGCCTAAGGAGGTATCCTGTTCATGATGGCAAGCCAGTCATTTAGCCCTATCTCCCATCTTCTGCTCTACCCCCACAGGTCCCTTAGAGGGCATCTCCAGCCTTGGAGTGAATAGCTCTACACACAAGGGATGCACCTCCCAGTACGGCAGCGTTTTCCATTGTTGAATAGGAGTTTCTAACCTTTCTGGCTTGTGTCCTTCATTTTAAAATCAGGTGGGCTGAGTCACAGATAAAATAAACACACCGTGGGCACAGCAAACACACTACAGAAACTCCTAACCTTCTCCAAATATTTCACACGGTATGGAAAAAATTCAGAACCAACCAAAAATAAATAAACAACTGTTGAGATGATTTACAGTCTGGCCAATAAGCAGGCTCAGGGTCTATCTGGCTTTCTCAATCTCAGGACCATCTGCCAATCCTTTTACTCCAGATTGTGGAATCAGGAATAGCATCAGAAGTTAGAGGAGCCATATTTCAGAAAACTTTCTCAATATTTACTGTTTATCTATGATATGCCTTGCATTGTGCCAGCTCCTGTCATATGCAAAAGCTCCCTGATAACTTTCCACTGATTTTAGCTGTGACCTCCAAGAGCACCCAGGAAGTCTGAATAGCAGCTCTTCTAATATTTGAAAATTGCTATCACCTTCCTCTTTTTCCTGCCTTAGGTCATTTTGTTCCAGGCTATAAAATATCCCCTGTTCCTTTCATTGGCCTTCATATGGTATAGTGACTCTTTCTCTTAAGTGTAAGGCCCACAGTTAAACAAAACCTTCAGTCCTGTGGCCTGAGTGGCTCTGATACCAACAGAACTGAGTCTTTGGCCATTTGGCTACAATACCTCTGAGGAATCCATCTAAAACTCTTCCTACCTAACATCACTGCAGGGAAGAGTCCCAGGGAAATTTCTCATTCTTTAGACATGTTCTTTCCTTCCTCCAAACCTCTTCTCTGCCCAATAAACCCCTAGTCATCCTTCAAAACAAAGCCCTCACTGGCCCCCACCTCCCACCCATACAGAAGCAGCCACTTACATCCTCTGTAACACTTCAGTGGCCTACAAACACTATTTTCACTGAACACATTAGACAACATGACATTTATTTGCATGCCTGTCTCTATGGATAACTTGAGGGCAAAAAAAATTACACCTTATTAACTGTCAGTGCACAGTACCTGGCTAGTTGTTGAGCTGAACTAAACTCTTGAAAAGAAACAACTATGAAAGCAAAAATTCTGTGTAAAAGCAAAAGGAAAACATAAGAATAGGTATTATTTGTTTGTTATTCAAAAAACCTTCAGCTAGGTAATGTGGGCACAGTGAAGATGTATTATACATGATTTCTCCCCGTAGGGAGCATATAGTTAAGATGTCATTTACTCATTCATTCACTCATTCATTCACCCATCATTCAACAAGCACCGCTGAAGTTCCTACTATGTGCCAGGCATTTTTCTAGTCACCACAGATGCAGCAGTAAATAATATCAGCACAGTTCCTGCCGTAATAGTGGAGTTCCTAGCCAAGCAGTGCAGGAATTTATGAATATTTAGGCATCCATTCCTTTACCAGTCAACAAATGCTAAGTGTTCATGATGTATCAGGTAGTGCACAAGGCTCTGAGTATGCAACAATGAACAGACTAAACACAGTCCCCTTGTTTATGGGGCTTGGATGTTAGTGGTGAAAACAAAGTTCACCAACATAAGAATTCACTTTGCAGTGTAAAGAAAATAAAGCCTGTGATTGATCAAAGTGTTGAGGCGAGACTTTTTAACTGACTTTGTCTAACACCCTTCCTTCAGTGAGCCTCACCTCAAATCCTTTTCTTTTGTAAGTACTGTGGTTCACAGCTCTCTTCTCAGACCCCTGCCCCTTGTCTTCAGTTTCATCTTACACTATGGTGGCTCCTCCCAGCTCACTGTCTTCAACACACTTGCCACTGGAAAGTTTCTGCAAAGGTGATTATGTCACCAACTTAGTAGAGCAGCTTATTCCTCCCTCTTCCCTGTCGCACACCCCTCCGAACTCTGGAGCCATGAAGCCTCTTGGCAGACATGGAGGCCCACCAGGCAGCTCTTTATTGCCATGCAACTGTGAGATTCCTCTCCACACTTGCTCCTGGGGAAAAGTCAGCCTGCCAGTGGAGATTTAACAGTGGAGCAGTGCATAGTGACGTGCCAAGTTTCCCCTGCCCCCCAGCTACCACCATCCCCACCATCCCCACCCCTGGACTGAACAAATGGCATCACTTCTCCCCTGGGAGCCTGGCAGTTGCTGAGCCCATACGCCTCAGGGGCTGGTGAGTTTCCAATGGCCACAGAAGCAGGTCTCCACTCAAGGCACACACAGACTCAAGCAGAACTATGTCTGTGACTACCCAACTGGACACGCAGCTGGCACTGCAGATGATGAGCCGCTTTCTAGGTCACCTTCTCCCCGCAGAGATTTTTCTCTTGAATCATTTTTGGCCAGATCCCTTTGCAGCATTATAGTTTGTCAATAGCCCGCGACTGCTTTCTAGAATTTCTCTCCAGGAGAAAGTGTGTTTTTCTAAGAAATAGGTGTTGTAGCCTGAAGCCTAATTTCATGAGAAGGCTCAAACTGAAACAAAAATAATCACCCTCAAGTCTGGAAGCTGAGGGGCCTCTCCAGTCCCTGAAGAGTACTTCCCTTGGGGAGGTGGGGGGTAGAAGGTGTCCCTTTGTGTTGTTTTAATACAATTTTTCCAATTATAAAAATAATGTAGGCTCCTTATATCAGCTAGGGTTCCAGTGGAAAACGGAAGCCACGCTCATCTTGAATTTTGAAGAAATTTTAATGAAGGGATTATTTACAGAGAGGTGACCAGGGTTCATGAAAGGACAAGAGATTTTAAAGCACTTAGGGACTAACAACATTGGGCCACTCTTATCACCCCTACACTTGAAAAGGAGTCCGGTAAAAGGTGGGGTGAGAGGAGCACCAATCAGACGCTGTTGTGTGAAAAGACACAACTACAGCCAGACGGAGGCACTGGCTGTACCCAACTAGCAGCCCGAGGGCCAGGGGCCCTGGGTGATGCAGTCCATAGGGGTCAGCCTCCCAAAGACACAGAGTGGGACAGAGAAGGTCCATAAAGAATTCCAGGGTGAAAAGACTGAAAAGACAAATTGTTCTGGAGGACCAATGGAAAAGCCAATATAATAATCATAGAACATTGTAGGCCGGGTGCCGTGGCTCACAACTGTAATCCCAGCACTTTGGGAGGCCAACGCAGGCAGATCACTTGAGGTCAAGAGTTCAAGACCAGCCCGGCCAACACGGAGAAACCCCATCTCTATTAAAAATACAAAAATTAGCCAGGCATGGTGGTGCATGCCTGTAATCCCAGCTACTTGGGAAGCTGAGGCACAAGAATCACTTGAACCCGGAAGATGGAGATTGCGGTGAGCTAAGATCGCTCCACTGCACTCCAGCCTGGTGACAGAGCAAAACTCTGTCTCAAAAAAAGAAAACAAAGGTGGGGGGAAACATGATTCCCTTCCTTGGAAATTCTTCAGCGCAGACTCTGCATCTAACTCACTTTTGCATCCCTCACAGTGGCCAACATCTGTAGAGTAATAGTTCCAAAAATAGCTATTGAATGAATAAAATGACATCACTTCTCTCTCCTGGGACAAAATGAAAAAAAAACAAAAAACAAAAAAAACACTTGTTGTCAGCTGGGTTCCCAGAAACTATAATGTGTGCGGCATCTTTTTCACTTCATCTACACCCTACTGTTTAGCACGTTTTAAGAAGGGGCCACGGGCCAGGCACGGTGGCTCACACCTGTAATCCCAACACTTGGGAGGCCAAGGCGGGCAGATCACTTGAGGTCAGAAGTTCAACACCAGCCTGGCCAACGTGGTGAAACCCCAACTCTACTAAAAATACAAAAATTAGCCAGGCATGGTGGCAGGCACCTGTAGTCTCAGCTGCTTGGGAGGCTGAGGCATGAGAATCGTTTGAACCCGGGAGGCAGAGGTAGCAGTGAGCTGAGATCACACCACTGTTTTCCATCCTGAGCAACAGAGTGAGACTTTGTCTCCAAAAAAAAAAAAGAACATTGCAAAGAGCAGGAAAAAATCACTCTTACTTTTACATCCCAAAGAAATCTACTCCTTGAAGAAACTTCTGGGTTTTTTTAATAACAAAGTTGAGATTATATATTTAATAATTATTATAATATTATTATACCTACCTAAAAATAATGATGAATACTTGTCAAGCCCATACCATGTGCTAGCCATTGAGTCAGGACTTTATAAGCATTGCTTCTTCTAAACCTCACACAGTCCTGTGGAGTAGGTACTACTATTATCCTCTCCTAATGAATGAGGAACCTAAGGCAAAGAGAAGAACTTGCTGAAGGTCCCACAGTCAGTATATGCCAGAATCAAATTTAATCCCAATCATTGATCCCAGGGTCTCTACTCTTGAGGACTACACTATCTCACCAGCTTTTCCACCACCCATCAGCTTAAAGGAAGGTTCTAATAGTTTCTTCCCCCATCTTGATTTTTCTAGTTTCAAATCATATAGTTGCAGAAAGCTAAATGTAGTGTATGAAATAATATCAAACTCTCCTATTCTACCAGTCTACCCCACCTCCAAAGAAAAGAAAAATAGAATTAAGAAAATTTTAAAAGTTAGAAAAATTATATATAGTTTTATAAAATTATAAAGTTAATTTTATACTCATACTCAAAAACATGGGTCAAGTAGCTTGAATTTTAACAAAAATTGGCATCTAAATAGATGAAGATCCATCACCCCTAACTAATTCCACTGCCTCAGATGTTAAATGGGAACACATCCATGAATGCTGAGAGCAGGCTGAACAGGATGGGCTGCCTGCACATTCACCTCATCTAAATAAATAGGTTTGGAGATCTTCTAATCAACCATTTCCATTTCTGATGATGTGTGTGCTAAGGACTACACCGATCGATAGAAACAATTCATCAAGGAATGGAGATTAAACTGTTCACTGCCAAAGAACTGTCCACTGCCAAAGGAAGGATTTAGTCTGTTCTACAAAGTGCTTTAAATTCTGACAATGTGCACTTGGTTTAGGAAAGTCCATCCCACTCTTCAGACCCTTTACTACAATGACTGATGAACCCCTCAAGAGAAATGAGATTAACTATATTCTAAAAAATGCCTCACATCAATGGCAAGTGTTTGTCAAAATCTCGACTTGTCTGTTCTACACAGTGTGTTAACTATGGCATGATATAAACTAAGCCAAAGTGATACAATCCCCTGTGAGCCCATGACGTGGGAAGGATGAGGTCGTTGCAAACTTTGGTAGCAGAACCACAGTCTTCACTAAGACAGAATTATGTAGAGGAAAGAGACCTAACCTGAAGTCGGGAGGCTATTGTGCTAGTTCTGGTCCTGCCGTAACTACCTATGTGACCTTGAGTAAGTCGTATCTCCTCTTTAAACCTTAGTTCTCCCCTGTGAAGAAATTAGGGAATAAGACTAAATCAGCGGTTTTCAAACATCTATAGAAACTTAGGTCTCCACAGAGATACCTATGGGACAACGTGAAGTGACAGGAGAGGTGGCAGTAGGGGGTTTCCCAGATTCCGCTTTCTAAATTAGGTCTTCCTGTTGTATTCTTTCAGGGGACCATGTAAGTTTCTCTCACAGTCCTTTTCCCACTTTGTAATTTCATCTTTATTTATGTATTAATTACTTAATATCTGTTTTTTTCTAGATGATATTCTCCATGAGAGCAGAGACTATGCCTATTTAATTCACCATTACAAACCCAATGAGTAGCCCAGTACCCGGCACATGGTACATGATATATTATTGAATGAATGAATACATGAATGAATTAATACTTCTCATTTCTGGCCCTGGAAGTGCCTGTGAACATGGATATGATTAGTCTCAGTAAAGAAAACACATTGTTTTCCTCCTTCTCTTTATTGCTACACCAAGTGTAAAGAACTATGTCTGCGTTATGGGTTGGCCCTACCTCCTTGCTAACTATATGACCTTGAGTACAAAGGTCGTAACTTCTCTGAGCTTTGGTTTCCTTTTCTTTAAAACAACTAGGTTAATTTGTGCTCTTAGTTCTCCTTCTATAGCATTCCATAATTTCATTGTTTAGTCTCTTCCTCAATCCAAAAGTTAAATAAAGCTGATGATCCTGCATAAATTTAGTATTCAATAGCATAGAGTTAAACTATGGAAATGAACAAGCTCTCTCTGGTGAAGAGATACCTAGAGATTATATGAGATGCCCTGAGACGTACAACCATGAATTGGCAAAGACACAGAACCAAGAGACAAGTCATTACTCTGCCACCTAACATCTTTGTGATCTTGGAAAACGTTTCATCTCTTCTGATAAGGAGAGTATTACTGTCCCAGCTGCCCCACGTGATATTATGAAGAACAAAACAAATGAGATAATATAAGTTATAATGCTTTGTAAATTATAATGTGCAGCATAAATGTAAGATAATGCTATCACTATTAGGTTAACATAAAGGTCATAAAGCCAAAATAATTAAGCAATGCCATGCTGGTACATAATAGACCAATAGATTCAAAGGGAAAATTCTAAGTAGCTCCAAATGCAGAAATTTTGTATAAAATAAAAATGATGTCACATACCAGTGAGGAAAATACCTAAATTTCAATAAGAAGGCTATTGGGCTACCATCTAAAAAATAAAATAAAATTGTATTCGTGTTTCACATTATTCCAGAGTACATTATAAGGGGACCAGAGATTTCCATATAAAATAAAATAATAAAATTTCTAGAATAAAACATGGGAGAAATCTTTTACAACTACAGAAGGAAAGGCATTTATACCATAGTATGGTTTAATATCGAGAAAAAACTCCACCTCACTTTTTAAGAGAACTTCAACAAAAAAAACTATGAGCAAAGTGATTAAGACAAATATTCGTAACAATGGACATAGGCTCATATTTCTTTTTCTTTTTTTTTAATCTCTCAACACACAAGTCATAACCCTTTATTTAGGCTTTGGTTTTTATTTTTCTGTAAGTTATTGGGGTACAGGTGGTATTCGGTTACATGAGTAAGTTCTTTAGTGATTTGTGAGATTTTGGTGC
The DNA here is from genome assembly GCF_009828535.3 of Hylobates moloch. NCBI lineage: Eukaryota > Metazoa > Chordata > Mammalia > Primates > Hylobatidae > Hylobates > Hylobates moloch. The sequence continues at coordinate 2,917,129 of NW_026652285.1, forward strand.
ACCCATCACCCGAGCAGTATACACTGCACCATATTTGTAGTCTCTTGTCCCTTGCCCCTCTCCCACTCTTCCCCTCAAGTCCCCAAAGTCCATTGTATTATTCTTATGTCTTCGCATCCTGATAGCTTTGCTCCCACTTATCAGTGAGAACATATGATGTTTGGCTTTCCATTTCTGAGTTACTTCACTTAGAATAATAGTCTCCAATCTCATCCAGGTCACTGCAAATGCTGTTAATTTATTCCTTTTTATGGCTGAGTAGTATTCCATTTTTTATATATCTAGCATTCCTTTTTATGGCTGAGTAGTATTCCATTATATATATGTAGTGATATATATATATAGTGATATATATATAGTGATATATATATATATATCTCACAGTTTTTTTATCCACTTGTTGATTGATGGGCATTTGTGTTTGTTCCACGATTTTGCAATTGTGAATTTTACTACTATAAACATGCATGTGCAAGTATCTTTTTTGAATAATGACTTGTTTTCCTCTGGGTAGATACCCAGTAGTGGGATTGCTGGATCAAATGGTAGTCCTACTTTTAGTTCTTTAAGGAATCTCCACATTGTTTTCCACAGTGGCTGTACTAGTTTACATTCCCATCAGCAGTGTAGAAATGTTCCCTGATCACTGCATCCACACCAACATCTACTGTTTTTTGATTCTTTCATTATGGCCATTCCTGCAGGATTAAGGTGGTATCATATTGTGGTTTTGATTTGCATTTCCCTGATCATTAGTGTTGTTGAGCATTTTTTCATACGTTTGTTGGCCATTTGTATATCATCTTTTAAGAATTGTCTATTCATGTTCTTAGCCTGCTTTTTGATGGGGTTGTTTTTTTCTTACTGATTTGTTTTGAGTTCATTGTAGATTTTCGATATTAGTCCTTTGTCAGATGTATAGATTGTGAAGATTTTCTCTCACTCTGTGGGTTGTCTGTTTACTCTGCTGACTGTTCCTTTTGCTGTGCAAAATGCTCGTGCAAAAGTTTAATTAGGTCCCAGCTGTTTATCTTTGTTTTTATTGCATTTGCTTTAGGATTCCTGGTCATGAAATCTTGCCTAAGCAATGTCTAGAAGAGTTTTTCCAATGTAATCTTCTAGAATTATTATAGTTTTAGGTCTTAAGTTTAAGTCCTTAATCCATCTTAAGTTGATTTTTTTTATAAGGTGAGAGATGAGGATCCAGTTTCATTCTCCTACATGTGGCTAGCCAATTATCCCAGCACCATTTGTTGAAAAGGGTGTCCTTTCCCCACTGTACGTTTTTGTTTGCTTTGTCAAAAATCGGTTGGCTGTAAGTATTTGGGTATTTGGGTATTTCTGGGTTCTCTATTCTGTTCCATTGGCCTATGTACCTATTTTTATGCAAGTACCACACTGTTTTGGTGACTATGGCCTTATAGCATAGTTTGAAATCAAGTAGTGTGATACCTCCAGATTTATTCTTTTCGCTTAGTCTTGCTTTGGCTATGTGGGCTCTTTTTTGGTTCCACATGAATTTTATAATTGCTTTTTCTAATTCTGTGAAGATTGATGGTGGTATTTTGATGTGGGTTGCATTGAATTTGTAGATTGCTTTTGGCAGTATGGTCATTTTTCACAATATTGGTTCTACCCATCCATGAGCATGGGATGTGTTTTCATTTGTTTGTGTCATCTATGATTTCTCTCAGCAGTGTTTTGTAGTTTTTTTTTGTAGAGGTCTTTTGACTCCTTTGTTAGGTATATTCCTAAGTATTGTATTGTATTGTACTGTATTGTATTGTACTGTATTGTATTGTACTGTATTGTATTGTATTGTATTGTACTGTACTGTACTGTACTGTATTGTATTGTATGGTATTGTATTGTATTTTGCAGCTATTGTAAAAGGGGTTGAGTTCTTGATTTGATTATCTGCTTGGCTGCTGTTGATGTATAGAAGAGCTACTGATTTGTATGCATTAATCTTGTATCTGAAAACTTTGCCAAATTCTTTTATCAGTTCTAGGAGCTTTCTGGAGGAATCTTTAGGGTTTTCAAGGTAAACAATCATATTGTCAGCAAACAGTGACAGGTTGACTTCCTCTTTACCAATTTGAATGCCCTTTTTTTTTTTTTTTCTCTTGTCTGATTGCTCTGGCTAGGACTGGTACCAATTCTTCTTTGAATGTTGAAGAGGAGTGGTGAGAGTGGGCATCCTTGTCCTGTTCCAGTTCTTAGAGGGAATGCTTTCAACTGTTAACCATTCAGTGTTATGTTGGCTGTGAGTTTGTCATAAGTGGCTTTTATTACATTAAGGTATGTCCCCTTGTATGCCAATGTTGCTGAGAGTTTTAATCATAAAGCAATGCTGGATTTTGTTGAATGTTTTTTTCTGCATCTATTAAGATTATCATGTGATTTTTGTTTTTAATTCTGTTTATGTGGTGTATCACATTTATTGACCTGCATATGTTAAACCATCCCTGCATCCCTGGTATGAAACCCACTTGATCATGGTGGCCTATCTTTTTGATATGTCATTGGATTCAGTTAGCTAGTATTTTGTTAAGGATTTTAGCATCCATGTTCAAGGATATCAGTCTGTAGTTTTCTTTTTTGGTTATGTCCTTTCCTGGTTTGGGTATTAGAGTGATGCTGGCTTCATAGAATGAATTAGGGAGAGTTCCTTCTTTCTCTGTCTTGTGGAATAGTGACAAAAGGATTGGTACCAATTCTTTGAACGTCTGGTAGAATTCTGCTGTGAATCTGTGTGGTCTTGGACTTTTGGGTGGTAATTTTTAAATTGCCATTTCAATCTCACTGCTTGCTACTGGTCTGTTCAGGGTACCTAATTCTTCCTGATTTAAGCAAGAAGGGTTGTATTTTTTCCAGGAATTTATTCATCTCTTCTAGGTTTTCTAGTTTGTGTGCATAAAGGTGTTCATAGTAGCCTTGAATGATCTTTTGTATTTCAGTGGTGTCAGTTGTAATATCTCCTGTTTTGTTTCTTAGTGGGGTTATTTGGATTTTCTCTCTTCTTTTCTTGGTTAATCTTGCTAATAGTCTGTAAATTTTATTTATTTTTTCAAAGAACCAGCTTTTTGTTTCATTTATCTTTTGTATTTTTGTTTGTTTGTTTGTTTCAATTTCATTTAGTTCTGCTGTGATCTTGGTTATTTCCTTTTTTCTGCTGTGTTTGGGTTTGGTTTGTTCTTGTTTCTCTAGTTCCTTGAGGTGTGACCTTAGAATGTCAGTTCGTGCTCTTTTAGTCTTTTTGATGTAGGCATTCAGGGCTATGAACTTTCCTCTTAGCACTGCCTTTGCTGTATCCCAGAGGTTTTGGTAGGTTGTGTCATTATTGTTGTTCAGTTCAAAGAATGTTTTAATTTCCATCTTGCTTTCATTTTGACCCAAAAGGTGCAGTATGCCATATTTGCCATGTATTTGCATGGTTTTGAAGGCTCTTTCTGGAATTGATTTCCAGTTTTATTCCACTGTGGTCTGAGAGAGAGCTTGATATAATTTCAATTTTCTTAAATTTATTAAGGCTTATTTTATGGCCTGTAATATGGTCTATCTTGGAGAAAGTTCCATGTGCTGCTGAATAGAATGTGTATTCTGTGGTTGTTGGATGAAATGTTCTGTATATATCTGTTAAGTCTATTTGTTCCAAGGTATAGTTTAAATTCATTGTTTCTTTATTGACTTTCTGTCTTGATGACCTATCTAGTGCTGTCAGTGGAGTATTTAAGTCCCCTACTATTATTGTGTTGCTGTCTATCTCATTTCTTAGGTCTATTAGTAATTGTTTTATAAATTTTGGATCTCCAGTGTTAGGTGCATACATGTTTAGGATTGTGATATTTTCCTGTTGGACAAGGTCTTTTGCCATTGTATAATATCCCTCTTTGAGATAAGAATAGCTACACCTGCTTGCTTTTGGTGTCCATTTACATGAAATGCCTTTTTCCACCCGTTTACTTTGAGTTTACCTTATGTGTTAGGTGAGTCTCCTGAAGGTAGCAAATAGTTGGTTGGTGAGTTCTTATCCATTCTGCAGTTCTGCATCTTTTAAGCGGAGTATTTAGGCCATTTACGTTCAATGTTAGTATTGAAATGTGAGCTACTGTTGCATTCATCATGCTCTTTGGTGCCTGTGTACTTTGATTTTTTGTTTTTTTCTTTTTAACTTGCATTTTTGTTTTATAGTTCCTGTGTGATTTATGCTTTAAAGAGCTTCTGTTTTGATGTGTTTCCAGGATTTGTTTCAAGGTTTAGAGCTCCTTTTAGCAGTTCTTGTAGTGGTAGCTTTGTAATGGTGAATTCTCTCAGCATTTGTTTGTCTGAAAAAGACTGTATCTTTCCTTCATATATGATGCTTAGTTTCGCTGGATACAAAATTCTTGGTTGATAATTGTTTTGCTTGAGGAGGCGAAAGATAGGGCCCCTATTCCTTCTGGCTTGTAGGGTTTCTGCTGAGAAATCTGCTGCTAATCTGAGTTTTTCCTTTATAGGTTACCTAATGCTTCTGTCTCACAGCTCTTAAGATTCTTTCTTTCTTCTTAACTTTGGATAACGTGATGACAATGTGCCTAGGTGATGATCTTTTTGTGATGAATTTCCCAGGTGTTCTTTGTGCTTATTGTATTTGGATGTCTAGGTCTCTAGCAAGGCTGGGGAAGATTTCCTTGATTATTCCCCCAAATATGTTTTCCAAGCATTTAGGATTCTCTTCTTCCTCAGGAACACCGATTATTCTTAGGTTTGGTCATTTAACATAATCCCAGACTTCTTGGAGGCCTTGTTCATATTTTCTTATTCTTCTTTCTTTGTTAAATTGGGTTAATTTGAAGACCTTGTCTTTGAGCTCTGAATTTCTTTCTTTTACTTGTTCAATTCTATTGCTGAGACTTTCCAGAGCATTTTGCATTTCTAAAAGTGTGTCCAAAGTTTCCTGACATTTTTATGGTTTTTTCTTTAAACTATCTATGTCCTTGAATATTTTTCCCTTCACTTCTTGTATCACCTTTTGTATTTTCTTGCACTGGGCTTCACCTTTCTCTGGTGCCTCTCTGATTAGCTTAATAACTAACCTCATGAATTCTTTTTCAGGTAAATTAGGGATTTCTTCTTGGTTTGGACCCATTGCTGGTGAGCTAGTGTGATTTTGGGGGGTATGGAAGAGGCTTGTTTTGTCATATTACCAGGGTTAGTTTTCTGGTTCCTTCTTATTTGGGTAGGCTCTATCAGAGGGAAAGTCTAGGGCTGAAGGCTGTTGTTCAGATTGTTTTGTTTCATGAGGTGTTACCTTGATGTAATATTCTCCCCCTTTTCCTATGGATGTGGCTTCCTATGAGTCGAACTGCAGTGATTGTTGCTTCTCTTCTGGGTCTAGCAACCCAGAGATTCTCCCTAGCTCCAGGCTGGTACTGGGGGTTGTCTGCACAGAGTCCTGTGGTGTTAACCATCTATGGGTCTGTCAGCCATGGATACCAGCACCTGTTCTAGTGGAGGTGGTGGTGGGGGGGTGGTGCAATGAACTCTATGAGGGTTCTTAGCTCTGGTGGCTTAATGCTCTATTTTTGTGCTGGTTGGCCTCCTGCCAGGAGGTGGCCCTTTCCAGAGAGCATCAGTAGTATCCATATTTCTAATATATAAATAGCTCTTGAAATATATATGAAAAAATGAGGGAAAGATTTTTCACAGAGAAGCACAGACAACTCCTAAGCATATAAAAAGATGTTCAAACTTTCTCATTATGCAAGAAATGCAACTTAAAACTAACTTGAGGTATCACTTTTCACCTTTCAGAATGTCAAAAACTTCAAAAGTTTAATATACACTCTATAGATTAAGTTCTAGGAAACAGTCAATTTCATATAATGCTGGCAGAAGTGTAAATTATTGTCACCCTTATGGAGAGTAGTTTGGCAATATCTATCAATATTACAAATGCAAATAATCTTTGACCTAGTAATTCTAAGTAGGGGGATTTATCCTACAACTACACCTAGATATATGTAAAATAACATATGCACAAGAGTTGTTTGTAAGAATTTTTAGAAAGTAAATTGCATCAATGTTGTTTATAAGAGTAAAATATAGAGTATCTTTCAATTAGGAACTAGTTAAATAAATTATCATACACACACATATAAAACAGCTATAAAAAAGAATGAGGGATCTCATTTTGAATTGTATATAGAAGGACCTCCAAAGTATATTGTTAAAAAATTGAAAGAACATATATATAATATACTACCTTTTGTGTAAAATTGAGGGAGAAGGATCTATATTCATATTTTCTTGAATATACATAAACTCTGGGAAGATGTATAGGACGCTAAGAACAATGTATATCTGTGGTGGGAGGGAAAATCTACGAACTGGGAAGATGGTAGATAAGGAATAAGGGAGTCTCATCTGTTTATAACTGTTTATACCTTTTGGTTTTTTAACCATGTAGATCTGTTTAAAACATTTAATTTAATGAAAAGATCAAAATAAAAATAAAGTTAATGAGATACAGAGGAAACACAGTGAGGCAAGAGAGGAAAAGGCAATGGGAAAAAATAGGTCAGACAGAAGGCTACCATAAAGGAATAGTCTTTAAAATTACGTAAGGGAAGTCAAAAAGAGGAGGACAGGTACAGACTCTTTTCATCCCATACCCAGGAATAGAAAATATTCAAAAGTATGCCTGAAAGAAGAGATAGCGAGAACAAAGTTTTCTGTAAATTTCCACAGTGGTTTTTTCCCCCTATATTGACAAACAGGAGAAAACAATACAGTAAGCCAAAATGGGCAAATTATTTCAAATCTTTCAGGGAAAAAGAAAAATGTCTCCATTCCTATCATTTCTGTAACCATAGAGGGTGAATTTCATGGAGCAGGCTCCCATACTGAATTAAATAATAAATTTCCCCAAAAGAGTCTTTTATAGTGCTTATTTAAGCTATCGAGAAAGAGAAGAGTCTTAGATGACAGGAGTGTTTACGTATTTAATTTTTGTGTAATATTAGAACCATAAACCCTCTCTCTTTCAGATGGGGAATATGTGACACATGCGGTTAATTTCTACGTTAAATTGTCGAATGAAAAATACACACATTATCCATTGCGACTCCAGGATTAGGTCAGGTCAAATTTTATTGCTTTTGGCCAAGGGCTTTTGTAAGACTTACAAGGCTAGGAGCAGGTACAGTGTGAACTTTGGTATAAGTTATAGAGTTAGAGTGAGGATCTAAGTGGGAAAATGCATAGCATTTCAGAGGTAATTTCCTGAGAGTCATCATGAGACCAGCACAGTACCATGCTGATCTACCTAGAACTTTATAAGATCACTTTAGCTCTGGTTTCCGAAAGTGCCATGGTTCATGTATCCACCTGACAATAAATAACCAATCTTTTCTAGATCGATCTGTAATGGATGCTAATTGGAATTAGCCCCAAGAAGTATCTGGCATGGGGCCAGGTATAAATAGGGAGGGGAAAAGGGGGAAGGAAATGTGGGTAATTCTGTAGCTTAGGGGTTCCAAAAATAAACATTTGATAAGCTAAAATTGTCTAATAGTATCTGTTTTCAAACTTGGAGGTGAGCATGGAACCCAGAAAGAGGTTTAATTATTTTACCAGAGTAAACAAAATCTGTATCTGATTAAAAACAGTCTACCATGCAGAGCATTTTGAACAAAGGGCTATCCTTTAGATTGATTTATGAGAGAAATGACGTAGGAGTAGTAGCAGTAATACTAGGAAATATTTACTGAGCTCTTACCAGGTGCCAAGCTAAATGTTTTATATGTGTTATATCACTTAATCCTCTCAAAAATCTTATGAGGTAGGATATAGTCTTAACTGCATTTTGTAGATGAGGAAATTCAGGTTCAGAAAAATTAAGAAGTTGCCCAAGTCTAACAACTAGTAAGTGAAGAAACCACAGTACATATTTCTCTGAAGTGTGTGCTCATAATATCAAATCAGAGCTCCATCAGTGTTAATACACATTCAGGCTTCTATTGTTCCTTAGAGCTTACTTATGATCAACAGATTCTTTGTATTTGATTATGGCCTCTTAATCATAGGCTTGAATTAAAGGGAATCTGACCACTCCCATCTCAGAACTCCCAAAGTACCATAGGACTAAAAATAAAATAGAAAATAGATTAGAACACTATCACAAAGAATATTTGGCTACATTAACTGTCAGACATTTTAGCTACATACTTCTGTATCAGAAATAAGTTAAACTAGAATGATCTTAGAGATAAGTTTCAATAAAATTTCTTGATGCTTTCTTCAATAATGCCAAGTACTACAACTGTTTTCAATATAAGCTTTCTAGAAGAGCATTGTGTTAAGCACAAATAGCTAAATATTTAAGCTCTTTTTTTTTTTTTTTTTTTTTACCAGGTCTTGCTCTGGCACCCAGGCTAGAGTGCAGTGGCATGATTTCGCTCACTGCAACCTCCACCTCCCGGGTTCAAGAGATTCTCTTGCCTCAGCCTCCTGAGTAGCTGGGATTACAGGCATAGGCCACCATGCCCGGCTAATTTTTGTATTTTTAATAGAGACAGGGTTTCACCATGTTGGCCAGGTTGGTCTTGAATTCCCGATCTCAGGCAATCTGCCCGCCTCGGCCTCCCAAAGTGCTGAGATTACAGGCTTGAGCCACCGCGCCCAGCCAATATTTAAATTATTTATAATGGTCAATCAATTGGCCCATTATAATATTCTGGGTGTCTCTTTGAATATTATCAAAGATGTTTATACAAATTTTATCTTCCTATGTGAATGTTTGTTAACCATATTTTCTCCATTTCTTTTCTTTGAGACACTCTAGTTAACTCTGGGTTCCTGTTATGAATTAATATAGGTATAAATTACTAGCAGTGGATTAGGATACAGACACCTGTGAAAATGGTGGAAGCTCTTATGTGGACTCACTAGGGATACACTCTGCATTATCTTGGTGGTGAAGAAAGAGCAATCAGATTCTTCATTCTCAAAAACTACATTCAACTCACATATACTGCAGAAAAAGAGAGGAGAGGCTCAGAGATACTAAGGTTAGATTATTGGACTAATGAAAGATTTTATTTCTGTTACCTATTTCAAATTATTGATGCCAGGCTAAAAAAGAGAGAGAGAAGTTTAGTGTAGTCTGTGATGTGAGCATCCTTCCTGGTTACAGCGGTAACTAGCTCCTTAAAGATCAGCATTGCAGATTCTATACAGATGATTAAATTGATGTAAAAACAAAAGTTTCTCCTCTCACTTTAGACTGGGTTTGAACGCAAAAATTAAAAACAATAGAGTTAGAAGGCAGTCATGAGATTACATTACTTAGAATACAAAATGGTAAATGCTTTTAAGATTTTTTTTTTTGAGATGGAGTTTTGCTCTTGTTGCCCAGGCTAGAGTACAATGGAGTGATCTCAGCTCACTGCAGCCTCCACCTCCCAGGTTCAAGCAATTCTGCTGCCTCAGCCTCCTGAGTAGCTGAGACTAAAAGCGCCTGCCACCATGCCCAGCTAATTTTTGTATTTTTAGTAAAGACGGGGTTTCACCATATTGGCCAGGCTGGTCTCGAACTCCTGACCTCAGGTGATCCACCTGCCTCGGACTCCCAAAGTGCTGGGATTACAGGTGTGAGCCACCATGCCCGGCCAAGATTATTTTTATGTCTGTGTCTTATGATTTGTTTCCCCACCTTATAAGATTCCAAGAAAGCAGCTGGCTTTCAATAATCTTAAAATCTCATCCTGGGTCTGTTTGCGCTTACCGGAAGATGGAGCAGATGTACTTTCCCTCATTCTTCCTGCTAAATGCAACCAAAAACACTTAACATTGTACATAAAACAAGCATAAGAAGACCCCGGAAGGCGAAGAAAGAAAGCAGACCACCTAGTAGCCTCAGAGCCTAAGATCAACACAGAGGTGACTTCTGGGACTTGGAGTTGAAGAACATCTCATACTAGTGTCATTTATTTAAAAGTTTGTTCCTAAAGCCATCAAAATTAATCCTGATAGCTGACTGCTCTGTAATGAAGACAGCCTCACAGAAGTTAATCAGCATCTCTTTAACTAAGACTCAAATTGACTTCATGACCCTTGTTTCTCCTGATTGAGCCAAATTATTCCCAGACAGCTACATCATGATTATAATACTCTTATTATGCCTAACTTTTTTCTAAAACATTAGTTTAATAAGGGAAACACAGGTACTATTTTTTAAACACAAGCAATCACAATTACCTTCTTCATTAACTTGAATTTGTTCTCAGTTCCTCTACTTAGCTGTGTGACCTTGAACAAGTTACTGAACTCCTCTGGCCTCAATTTCTTCTTAAAATAGGAAGGCAGTGCCTCCGTTTTCAGGGTCATAAAAATGGATCCTCCATTACTTAATATAACATATAATTTTTTTTAAAAAACTGAAAGTAGAGTACTATTAAGCAGAAGAAAAGCCAGGCCAATTTTAAGAGGTAAAACCCCAAATGACAGAGTTTTTATTTTCTTTATTTTAATTTTATATTGTATTTTTTTGAGACAGAGTCTCGCTCTGTCACCAGGCTGGGGTGCAGTGGCACTATCTCGGCTCACTGCAACCTCCACCTCCCAGGTTCAAGTGATTCTCCTGTCTCAGCCTCCCAAGTAACTGGGACTACAAGCATGTGCCACCACGCCCAGCTAATTTTTGTGTTTTTTTGGTAGAGATGGGGGTTTCACCATGTTGGCCAGGTTTCACCATATTGGCCAGGATGGTCTCAATCGCTTGACTTCATGATCTGCCCACCTCGGCCTCCCAAAGTGCTGGGATTACAGGCGTGAGCCACCATGCCTGGCCTATTATTATTATTTTTAATTCACAAAGAATTGCATATAGTTATGGGGTATAATATGATTTGATCTATGTATACGTTGTAGAAAAAGTCAATAAAGCTAATTAACATATCCATCACCTCACTTATTGTTTTGTGGTGAAGACATTAAAAATCTTTCCTTTTAGCAATTTTGAAATATATAATGTATAACTAATTAACTGTGATCACCAAGCAGTGCAATAGATGACTAAAATTTTTTCTTCGAGTCTCACTGAAGCTTTGCGTCCTTTGATCAACATCTCCCTTTCCCCATCTCTCCACCTCCAGCCGCCACCACCACCTCTCTGTCAACCTCTGGTAACCACCTTTCTACTCTGCTTCAGTGAGATTTATTGAGGAGATTGTCTTTTCTTGACTATATATTCCTAGCGTCTTCGTTGAAAGTCAACTGATGGTAAATGCATGGGTTTATTTCTAGGCTTTCTATTGTGTTCCGTTGGTTGACATGTCTGTTTTTATGACAATACTATGCGATTTTGATTGCAGTAGCTTTATAATATATTCTTAAATCCAGTTTTGTTATTTTTGCTCAAGATTGCTTTGATTATTTTGAGGTCTTTGCTGGTTTCATACAAATTTTAGGGTTGTTTCTTCTGTTTCTACCAAAAAATGACTTTGGAATTTTGACAGAGATTGCATTGAATCTGTAAATCACTTCAAGTGTTATAAATAATATTAATTCTTACAGTCTATGAACATGGGATGTCTTTCCACCTATGTTTTGTCTTCTTCAATTTTTCTCATCACTGTTTTATGGTTTTCAGTGTACAGATATTTCACCTTGGTTAGATTTACTGCTACATATTTTTTATGCTATTGTAGGTAGGATTGTTTTCTTAATTTCTTTTTCAGATAGTTTGTTTTTAGTGTATAGAAACAATACTAATTTTTTTAAATTTGATTTTGTAACCTACACTCTACTGAATGTATCAGTTCTACAGGTTTGGGTTTTTCTGGTGGACTATTTAAGATTTTCTATATGTAAGATCATGTTATCAGCGAGACAATTTCACTTTTGCTTTCCTGTATGAATGTCTTTTTATTTCTTTTTTCTTGCCTAATTTCTCTGGCTAGGACTTCTAGTACTATGTTGAATAGAAGTGGCAAGAATGGGCATCCTTGACTTGTTCCTGATCTTAGAGAAAAAGCTTTCAACTTTTTACCATTTGGTAAGATGTTAGCTGTCAGCTTGTTGTATATGGCCTTTATTGTATTGAGGTAGCTTTCTTCTATACTGATTTTCTGGAGACTTTTTATCATGAAAAGATGTTGAATTTTGACAAGTGCTTTTTCTGTATCTATTGAGATAATCATATGGTTTTCGTCCTTCATTATGTTAATACAGTGTATCACATTTATTGATTTATATATGTTGAACTCTCTTCACATCCCTGGAATGAATCCCACTTGATCATGGTAAATTATATTTATAATGTGCTGTTGAATTGGGTTTGCTAGTATTTTCTTGAGGAGTTTTGCATCTATGTTCATCAGGGACATTGGCCTGTAGATTTCTTTCCTTGTGTTATTCCTTGGCTTTGGTATCAGGGTAATGCTGGCCTCATAAAATAAGTTCAGAAATATTATCTCCTCTTCAATTTTTTGGAAGAGTTTAAGAAGTATTGGCTCTTTTTTAAATGTCTGGCAGAATTCAGCAATGAAGCCATCAGATCCAAGGATTTTCTTTGATGAGAAACATTTTGTCATTAATTCAATTTCCTTACTCATTTTTGGTCTGTTCCAAATTTCTATTTCTTCCGAATTCAGTCTTGGTAGGTTGTGTGTTTCTGAGAATTCACCATTTGTTCTCAATTATCTAATTTCTTGGTCTATAGTTGTTCAGAGTAGTCTGATCTTTTGTATTTCTGTGGTATCAGTTGTAATGTCTCCTCTTTCATTTCTGATTTTATTTGTGTCTGTGATAGTTTAATATTGAGTGTCAACTTGACTGGATTGAAGGATGAAAGTATTGTTCCTGGGTGTGTCTGTGAGGGTGTTGCCAAAGGAGATTAACATTTGAGTTAGTGGACTGGGAGAGGCAGACCCACCCTCACTCTGTGTGGGTACCAACTAATCAGCTACCAGCATGGCTAGAAAGCAGGCAGAGGAATGTGGAAGGACCAGACTAGCTGAGTCTTCTGGCCTTCATCTTTCTCCCATGTCAGATGCTTCTTGCCCTGAAACATCAGACTCCAAGTTCTTCAGCTTTTGGACTCTTGGACTTATACCAGTAGTTTGCCAGGGGCTCTTGGGTCTTTGGCCACGAACTGAAGGCTGCACTGTCAGCTTCCCTACTTTTGAGGTTTTGGGACTCAGACTGGCTTTCTTGCACCTCAGCTTACAGATGACCTATTGTGGGACTTTACCTTATGATCGTCAATACTCCTTAATAAACTCCCTTTCAAATACGCATCTATCCTATTAGTCCTGTCCCTCTAGAGAACCCTGACTAATACAGTGTCTTTACTCCTTTTTTCTTTGTAAGTCTAAGTAAAAGTGTGTCAATTTTGCTTATCTTTTTTTAAAAGAAAACAACTTTTAGTTTTGTTCATCTTTTCTATTGTTTTTCTAGTGTCTTGTTTATTTCTGCCCTGATCTTTGTTATTTCCCTCCTTCTGCTAAGTTTGAGCTTATTTCTTTTCAAGTGCCTTGAAGTGTAACATTAGATTGTTTATTTGAGATCTTCCTTTTTTTTAAATCTTTCACTTCCCTAGTTAGCTGTATTCCTAGGTATTTGATTCTTTCTGTAGCAACTGTGAATGGGAGTAGGTTCCTGTTTTGGCTGTTGGCTTGATTGTTGTTGGCATATAGGAATGCTAGTGAGTTTTGAACATTGATTTTGTATCCTGAGACTTTGCTGAAGTTGTTTATCAGCTGAAGGAACTTTGGGGCCAAGATTATGGGGTTTCCTAGATATAGAATCATGTTGTCTGCAAAGAGGCACAGTTTGACCTCCTCTCCTCCTATTTGGATGCCCTTTATTTCTTTCTCTTGCCTGATTGCCCTGGCCAGGATTTCCAATACTATGTTGAATAGAAGTAGTGACAGAGGGCATCCTTGTCTTATGCCGGTTTTCAAGGGGAGTGCTTCCAGCCTTTGCCCATTCAGTATGATATTGGCTGTGGGTTTGTCATATTCAGCTCTTATTATTTTAAGTTACATTCCTTCAATAGTTTGTATATTGAGAGTTTTTAACACGAAGGAATGCTGAATTTTATTGAAAGCCTTTTCTGCATCTATTGAGATAATCATATGGTTTCTGTCTTCAGTTCTGTTTATGTGAATAATCACTTTTTTTTTTTTTGAGATGGAGTCTTGCTCTGTCACCCAGGCTGGAGTGCAGTGGTGCCATTTCAGCTCACTGTAACCTCTGCCTCCCAGGTTCAAGTGATTCTCCTTCCTCAGCCTCCCAAGTAGCTGGGATTACAGAGATGGGGGTTTCTCCATGTTGACCAGGCTGGTCTCAAATTCCTGACCTCAGGTGATCCACCCATCTCGTCCTCCCAAAATTCTGGGATTACAGAAATGGGGGTTTCTCCATGTTGACCAGGCTGGTCTCGAATTCCTGACCTCAGGTGATCCACCCATCTCGTCCTCCCAAAATTCTGGGATTACAGGCATAAGCCACTGCATCCAGCCATGAATCACATTTATTCATTTGTATAGGTTGAACCAAACTTGCATCCCAGGGATAAAGCCTACTTGGTAATGGTGGATAAGCTGTTTGATGTGCTGCTGGATTCCATTTGCCAGTATTTTGTTGAGGAGTTTTACATTGATGTTCATCAAGGATATTGGCCTGAAGTTTTTTTTGTTGTTGTAGAATCTCTGCCAAGTTTTCGTATTAGGATGATGCTGAACTCATAGGGTAAGTTAGGGGGAAGAGTCACTCCTTTGCAATTTTTTGGAATAGCTTCAATAGGAATGGTACCAGCTCTTCTTTGTACGTCTGGTGAATTCTACCAAACATGTAAAGAACAAATACAAAGCATACTCAAACTATTCCAAAAAATACAGGAGGATGGGTGGAAGAAGGGGAACTTCCAAACTCATTCTACAAGGCTAGTATTACACTTATACCATAACCAGACAAAGACACATCAAAAAAAGGAAAACTAAAGACCAATATTTCTGATTAATACTGGTGTAAAAGTCCTCAGCAAAAATCTAGCAAACCGAATTCAACAATACATTAAAAAGATCATTCACCATTTCACCATGACCGAGCAGGATTTATCCCAGGGATGCAGAGAGCTAATACAGAGAAAGAACTAGTTCGACATATGCAAATCAGTTAATGTAATACATCACATAATCAGAATGAACGACAAAAATCATATGATCACTTCAATTGATGCTGAAAAGCATTGATAAAATTCAACATCCTTTCATGATAAAAACCCTCAAAAGGCTGGGCATGGTGGCTCATGTGTTTAATCCCAGCATTTGGAAGGCCAAGATGGGCAGATTGCTTGAGTCCAGGAGTTTAAGACCAGCCTGGGCAACATGGTGATACATCATCTTTACAAAATATTCAAAAAATTAGCTAGGTGTGGTGATGTGTATCTGTGGTCCCAGCTACTCTGGGGTCTGAGATGGGAGGATCACCTGAACTTGGGAGGCAGAGGTTGCAGTGAGCCAAGATCTCACCACTGCACTCTGGCCCTGGTGACAGACTGAGACCCTGTCTCAAAAAAAGAAAAAAAAACCCTCAAAAAATTGGGTATAGAAGGAACATACCTCAACATAATAAGAGCTGCATATAACAGACTCACAGCTAGCATCATACTGAATGGGGAAAAACTGAAAGCCTTTCCTCTAAGATCTGGAACACGACAAGGACGCCCACTGTTATTCAGCATAGTACTGGAAGTCCTAGCTAGTGCAATCAGACAACACAAAGAAATAAAGGACAGTCAAATTGGAAAGGGAGAAGCCAAATTATCCTTGTTTGCAGATGATATGATCTTATATTTGGTAAAACCTAAAGACTTTACACTCAGAAAAAAAAAAACAACAATTGTTAGAACTGATACATTCAGTAAAGTTGCAAGATACAAAATCAACATACAAAAATCAGTAGCATTTCTATATGCCATCAGTGACTAATCTGAAAAAGAAATTTAAAAAGTAACCCCATTTATAATAGCTACATATAAAATGAAATACCTATGGATTAACCAAAAAAGTGAAAAATCTCTACAATGAAAACTATAAAACACTGATGAAAGAAACTGCAGAGGACACAATATTGAAGAGGACACATACCCCATGTTCATGGGTTGGAAGAATCAATATTGTTAAAATATCCATACTACCCAAAGCAATCTATAGATTCAATGCGATCCCTATCAAAATACCGATGACATTCTTCATAGAAATAAAAAAAAATTCTAAAATTTATATAGAACCAGAAAAGACCCTGTATAGCCAAAGCTATCCTGAGCAAAAAGAACAAAACTGGAGGAACCACTTTACCTAACTTCAAATTATACTACAGAGCTATAGTAATCAAAACAGCATGGTACTGGCATAAAAACAGACACATAGACCAATGGAACAGAATAGATAACCCAGAAACAAATCCAATCACCTACAGTAAACTCATTTTCGACAAAGAAGCCAAGAACATACATTGGAGACAGGACAGTCTCCTCAATAAATAGTGCTGGGAAAACTGGATATTCATACGCAGAAGAATAAAACTAGACCTCTATCTCTCACCATATACAAATCAAATCAAGATGGATTAAAGACTTAAATCTGAGACCAACTATGAAATTACTACAAGATAACACTGGAGGAAAATCTCCAGGACATTTGTCTACGTAAAAATTTCTTGAGTAATATCCCGCAAGCATAGGCAACCAAAGCAAAAATTCTCAAATGGGATTGCATCAAGTTAAAAAGTGAAGGAAACAATCAACAAAGTGAAAAGACAACCCACAGAATGGGAGAAAATGTTTGCAAACTACCCATCTGACAAAGAATTAATAACCAGAATATATAAGGAACTCAAACAAATCTACAGGAAAAAAAATCTAATAATCTGATTTTAAAATGGGCAAAAGATATGAATAAGCATTTCTCAAAAGAAGACATACAAATGAAAAACAGGCATATTAAAAGGCGCTCAACACCATTGATCATCAGAGAAATGCAAATCAAAACTGCCATGAGATTATCATCTCACCCCAGTTAAAATGGCTTTCATCCAAAAGACAGGCAATAACAAATGCTGGTGAGGATGTGGAGAAAAGGAAATCCTCGTACACTGTTGGTGGGAATGTAAATTCATACAACCACTATGGAGAACAATTTGGCGATTTCTCAAAAAACTAAACATAGAGCTACCATACAGCCCAGCAATCCCACTGCTATATGTATACACAAAAGAAAGAACATCAGTGTATCAAAAAGATATGTGCACTCCCATGCTTGTTGCGGCACTATTCACAACAGCCAAGATTTGGAAGCAATCTAAGTGTCCATCAACAGATCATTGGATAAAGACAATGTGGCACATGTACACAATGGAGTACTATGCAGCCATAAAAAAGAATGAGATCCTGTCATTTGCAACAACACGGATGGAGCTGGAGGTCATTAGGTTACATGAAATAAGTCAGGCACAGAAAGATAAACTTCACATGTTCTGACTTATTTGCGGGAGCTACAAATCAAAACAATTAAACCCATGGAGATAGAGAATAGAAGGATTGTTACCAGAGGCTGGGAAGGGTAGTGGGAGGTTGCGGGGGATAGTGGGGGTGGTTAATGGGTACAAAATAAAAATAGAAGGAATGAATAAGACCTCGTATTTGATAGACAAACAGGATGATTATAGTCATTAATAATTTAATTTTACATTTAAAAATAACTAAGAGTATAATTAGATTGTAACACAAAGGACAAATGCTTGAGGGAATGGAGACCCTATTTTCTGTGATATGATAATTTCACATTGCATGCCTGTATCAGAGTATCTCTTGTACTCCATTAATATATATATATATGTACTATGTAACCACAAAAGTTTTTAAAAATACATCAATTTAAAATCCCTTTGTTCTTTGTGTTTGTTGGAAATTCATTGATGCCTTGTCCCTGCTGTTTCTCAAGCAGGGTGACTTAAGAGTCAAGTCCTGCAGCAGGGATTATATAGTCAGGCGCTATATGTGTGGTAAAAGTCCCTGTCCCCTCCAGAAGAAGCTGGGAGTTGGAGTTTTCTCCCAAGTTTAAGGTGCTGTGCCCAAGGTAGGGTTAGTGCACGAATGTATCTGCCTTTTTTCTACCCATTTTGTTATGGACATTTGCTTAGTCACCCAGTGTGCAGGAGTCTTTCAACTGAATTCCAGCTTTCTCTGAAGAGAATTGATCCATGTGTACGTGTTTATTCAGTGTGTCTGTGGGAGGAGGGATAAGCAGGAGCTTCCTATTCCATCATGTTGCTGACATCACTCTATACTTTCCATTTTTTTGCCCTGTGTTATAACTGGGAGCCTACTAGAACTCTCTGAAGTCCACCTTCTTTTCTTTCTTCAAGGCATTAGGTCTTAAGATAGTTTTGTTCACACAGGAGGATGAACACTTCTGGGAGGCTTCATCTTTTCTACATGAGTGTTTTCTTGAATCAGAATATACTGTGCTTTACTAGTCAGGGGCAGGGAATCTAATTTCTTTCAACTTTTATTTGAGGAGTCTTCTACTATCCAATAGAAATCGTTTGGCAAAACTTCCCCAGGATTTTTAAGTAAATGTATTTGATCATAATTACTAAGCGGTTTCTGGAGGCATCCTTTTAAATAAGACCTCCCTTTATTTCCTGATGTTTTGTTCTTCCACATTTAAATAATCGAAACTATTTGACACTGTGGTGATAAATTCTTTGTTATTTGGTAAGGAATTAACAAAGGCGAAGGATGTGTTTGTGTTGGTTTGATGTTCTTTGAGATCAGAGGATAAAAATTTGGCCTCATGGATCTTTTGCTCCCATTGCCTGACATAATTCTGGAAAATCAAAACCCTGTAATAGTTTTTTAAAACTGGGATTAAAATGATTTTAAGAGAAGCTCCTTTGTTTTAAAACAGTAAGAGTAATGCAGAGTGATCAAAAGAGTAAAATGAAAATGTATAAGTCGATTTTTGTAGAGTTTTGCTTAAGATGGCAGTATGATGAGATCTTAAAAAGCTAGAATAAAATCATAAAACACTAGAAGCCATTTAAAATATATGTGATAATAATAAAAGAAAACGCCAGGATTCTGGAATTTAATAACAAAATAAAAGCAGAGATTATCTGGCCCAATTTATTCTTTTAAAACTGAGGAAACTGAGACCCAGAAAGGTGAAGGGACTTTCTCAAGGTCACAAAATTATTTGGCAGAGCCAGGATAAAAATGCAAGACTCCTGACTCCCAGTTCATTATATTTCCCCTATAATATACTACTTTCTAAGTTAAAAAAAAAAATCACAAGAAACCACAGAGAGTCCGAAGCCTAGGCTAGGAACTTCAGGGGTTAATGCACCTTGCCCAGGATCTGAGCAATTTGTAGAACTGAGGTGAGATTTCTTGAGTTTGCAGAAGTTAAGCATTCTCAACAAGAGAAGCTTGGTTCAACTGTGATCTCAGGGGAATTAGAGTAACATGCTGAGAACTCTTAGGCCTTTGCTACTTCTACTGGCTTCAGAGATTCACACCTCAGCCCTTAGATCTCTGCATTTTTAACTGAATGGACCATGGGAACAAACTCATCACGTCAGAATCTCCAGGCAGTTGGCGAACCCCCGATCAGTGGATGGGAGCAGCCTACCGGCCTTTCCTCTCCATGGCCCTGGCCATGATGTTAAGATATAAACTTGGGGCCGGGTGCAGTGGCTCACGCCTGTAATCCCAGCACTTTGGGAGGCCGAGGCGGGCAGATCACCTGAGGTCTGGAGGTCAAGACCAGACTGACCAACATGGCGAAACCCCATCTCTACTAAAAATACAAAAAATTAGCTGGGTGTGGTGGCGAGCGCCTGTAATCCCAGCTACTAAGGAGGCTGAGGCAGGAGAATTGCTTGAACCTAGGAGGTGGAGGCTGCAGTGAGCCAAGGTCCCGCCATTGCACTCCAGCCTGGGCAACAAAAGTGAAACTCCATCTCAACAAAAAAAAAAGATAAAAATTTGGGTTGAGTATGATGGCTCATGCCTATGATCCCAGCACTTTGGGAGGCCAAGACAGGAGAATCACTTGAGGCCAGGATTTCTAGACCACCTGAGGCAACCTAACAAGACCCCATCTCCACAAAAAATAAAAAACAAAAAAATTAGCCAGCCATGGTGGCACATACCTGTAGTATCTACTACTACAGCCTAGCTACTCAAGAGGCCTAGTTACTCAGGACAGAGGATAGCTTGAGCCCAGGAGTTATAGGTTACAATGAGCTATGTGCTCCAGCCTGAGCAACAGAAAGAGACCCTGTCTCAAAAAAAAAAAAGAAAAAGAAAAAGAAAAGAAAAGAAATATTAATTAAATAATCTGATTTTGTTTTGTATATGGATTCCCTTTAGCATAACCAGCTTCATGGGGCCGTGACTACAGGGGCCCATAGTCCTAAATAGACAATCTTTTAATAACCTGGTTCTCCATATCTTTCCAGGTTCATCTCCCACCACTTATCATGCAGTCTACAGCCAAATCCCCAGAGCAGCTCATGTTACCTTGGTATATATAATCTCATATACACTCATGCCTTCATGCCATTGCACCACGGTATTCCCTCTGCATGACATGCCTTTCTACCTCTCCCCAACATCTAGACTGAATAAATAAGTGGCTGCATAGATGAACAGATGCATGGAAAATGAATGAAGGAATGAATACATATAATATAATTTTAGGAGCACTAGAGAACCTGCTGACTTACAGTAATTCCAGATCCCATTCCAAAAAGTAAAATTACACCTCTATTATCTTAATAAATAGTCTAAGCATCCTTGTGGGCCACACCAGTCTTGTGATTATCACCTATGAGGTCTATGGTTAAAATAATGCTTATGATACTAAAGTTGGAGTGGCAAAGTTGGCAAACTATTTCTTTTGTTTTTTAATGTTATGGGAAACTCAAGGTTATCTATATAATATTACTTTTACTCACTTGCATTCCGATACACTATCTTTAGTATGAAAGCAGTGAAATTATACCTAGGGTACAGGTAATCGTGCATAACCCTAGATACATCAATAGGAATTCAGCATATATGAGAACCCATAATCCATTATGTGTGCTGAAAAATAAGAGCCTGGAAACTCTGTGGCAGAAATTAATATTCTCTGTTGCTTCTTCTGACTCCTTTTTTTTTTATTGTTATTTTCTTTTTTTTTTTTTTGAGATGGAGTCTCACTCTGTCGCCCAAGCTGGAGTGCAGTGGTGTAATCTCGGCTCACTGCAAGCTCTGCCTGATGGGTTCACACCATTCTCCTGCCTCAGCCTCCCAAGTAGCTGGGACTACAGGCGCATGCCACCATGCCTGGCTAATTTTTTGTATTTTTTAGTAGAGACGGGGTTTCACCGTGTTAGCCAGGATGGTCTCAATCTCCTGACCTTGTGATCCACCTGCCTCGGCCTCCCAAAGTGCTGGAATTACAGGCGTGAGCCACCGGGCCCAGCCGACTCCTTCTTTTAAAATGAAAATATTTGTGGGGGGGTGGGTGGGAACAAATAAATAATTAATTAAAATACAAAAATGAAAATGGTCTCAGGGCATGTCTCTATGCCCTTAGCATTAATCACACTTTGATAAAAAGTAGTTTATCATTAAATGTATCTTTAATTTTTAGTTAGAAGTGTTTTCCTCTGTGATAGCTAGGTTAGAGTTTTGATGATGGAAGAAGGCTGGAAGGTAATTCTGGAAGCTTGGCACAATGGTGCAAGACAGTGGGCTTAGTTAGAGGAATGAGATGCCTCAATGAGGAACACATAGGCACTGGGTGAAGTGTATGTCAGTTCTGGATGAAGGCCAGAACAGGGAGAGAGGTCTAGAAAAAGAGAGTCAGAGGGTCCCACGGACAACTATTAACTACCTTGCGGTCTTCCTCCTCTCATTCATCTGATGCTCATTCAATGAATAGGGCACAAACCCAAAACAACGGCACTAGGCTCTAAATGCTGATACTAAACCTCTTTGGCATCACTCTCCCTTTGAGAAACTCTTGGCCATCATGGCTTTGTCTGCCTAGGAAAAATACAAAACAAAGCAAATTCTAATAATGCATTAGTATGCATACCCTGTATATTTTGTCTACAACACTCAGAAACCAAGCTTTAGACTTTCTAGAGGTCCAACGGACTCCAGATTAAGGAGCCTGTAATTGGTTAGAATCTTCAAACCCTTCAAAAGTTTATCAAGGATTTTTCATATCATTATGTCATTTAACAACCCAATCAGTGAAATACCACCTCATTTTAATCATGAGGAATCATAATTTCACTCCGGTTGATCAGAATATATTCTGTCTTTATATACATGGAAAATGTCTAAAAGGAGAGTCAAGAACTGATATTAGCATGCCTCTGGGACACGAGCTAAGGGGGGATATAACCTTTTGCAACATTTATATTTTTTCCATGTGTGATGTCACATTTCTTTTTGAAAGAAATATGTCAGATCTACCACTTTCACCTGTATTTTTATCCCTCTCAATGGGTGAAATGATGAGTACACTTAGAAAAATCAGATATTTCCAAAGTCTTCTGAAAATAAAAACTAATTTTATCTAAATGTATATATAATTTTAAAATCATGTGCCTCCTAATACTAGTCAGATAATTTGTGCAAAAATTATGCATTTTAAAAGTGAGTTTCTTTGCAACATGTTCACACTGCACCTTGCTAATACATGGTACATATATCTGTCAGAAAATGTTTTATTGGGCTGTCACAAATGTCACAAATGTTTTATTGGGTTTCCTTGGCCTTTTACTTATAAATTGATTTTCCTAGCCTTATTGGACCATGTGGTTTTATACCAAATATTTTGATAAATACTAAAATAAACAAACTTTCATTTCTTCATTCTCCAGTCCCAGGCAGCATTTAGCCAAACCCCCACCCCTGCTGCCACCACACACACGCACGCACACACACGCACACACGCACACACACACATGCACGCACACATTTCAACTACTTCTCTGAATATGCTACTACAATTTTTAGATAAATAATCAGTATCCAATGTTGGCAAATGCTTTTTGAAATTCAAAACCTTGAAGCGCAAGATCCTCATTACTTCTTTTTTTTATTTTAAGCCTTCAGATGAGGATGATGAATGTTTGATAAACCCTTATCATTCAAAATAACTTGAAATAAATTATTATGGTGACCATTACAATACCCCGAAATTCTTGATTTCACCCTTGACCCAATGCTAAAAATTTTTTAGCATTTTCCACTAAAAAAATGGAGGAACCTGTTTCATAAAGAAGATGGCCAAAGCCACATAACTCTTTTTAACTCTGTTGGACTCTAGCTTTTGCTAGGTCACGTGCTTGGTCTGTAACTGTAGTTGTTTGGGTCCCCAAAGTCCTGGTGCTGCCCTAGGAGGGTGAAAGCAACCATTGGTCCCTGCAGCAGAGTTCTCCAGGGACTGCTGTCAGCACAACTGCAGTCAGATGATGTGACTCAAATTTTTGTCAACACCATCCAGCAATTATTCTGAGGAGATTCCTTTTAGTAACTAAATTGAAGTTTAAGAAAAATGTAGATATGTCACTGTTCTCATGCAGGGCAATCCTTCAAGGGAAATCTAGGTTATTTGTGCAGTGTTGATAGTGAATGACCTGAGCAGATCACCCCAAATATTACAGACCAAAGGCTCTACAGAAAGCAAGTAGGCTGGAGCCACGCATCACACAGACACGTGGTGTCAATAGGAATTGAAGTCAGAGGTTGTATAGCTAAGTTGTGGCGATTCCTACTCCTACTAGCTAGCAGTGGGCAAAGTCCTTGAAACAGTATGAGAAGCAGCTCGCTGATTTGAAATATGAGTAAGAACAGCAGAGCTTGTAAGATTTAAATGTCTCCAGTGACCCTCCTTACACCAACACTGTTCACCAAACTAAACCAGGAATTGATCACCTCATTCCCTTGCTCATAAACCTTCAGCATTGCATACAAGGCTTTCCACATTTCAACCCATCCCTCAGCCCCTATGTCTTGCCTTCCTCTTCTTTCTCTTCTGCAGAACATCCGTTTTTTCACTTGATTGTGCCCGAATTTTTCAGCTCTCAATCTCTCTCCCTGGAATGCCCTAAGATTGAGTGAAATCCTACTCAATCTTCAAAACCCAGACCAAATGTTACCTTCCCTTATCCCATCTTCCTCCCTGCCCCAACTTAGTTGGTCATTGGCACTTCAGCAACAATTTGCTCATGTGCCTGTTATAGGGAGCATCACATTTTTATTGTAATTGTCTGTATCTTTATCCATCTGCATGCTGGGCTGTGATAGTTCTAGGGCAAAGATAAATTCTTATTTATGTTTACATCCCTGTCACCCACCAATCTTAAAGATGCTCAGGAATGTATTGGCTTTATATGTAGAAACCTGAGTACATAAAGATGTTTTTAAACTGGAAAGTGTCATTAAAATGTAGTATTTGTTATTATTGAAGGTGAAGAACCTAAATAAAAGGAGAATTTAGTCTCAGAGTTTTACACTTGAAGGAACTGGTGTTACAGTCCTTTTAAATATAGATGCTACAGATTTTTCCAGAGCCCTGCGGGGTAGCAGGTGGGTGCACCAAGGGGTGACACCCTTAAAGACATAAAGCTCTACCCTTCATCATGGACCTGCACTGATCTATAGAACGGTACCATCCCTCAGACATACTCTTACAAGCCTGTGTACCTCCATGATTCCTTCTCTACAACTGCTGTTTTCCTCACTTTTGAGTACATGCTAAAGTTTCATTAAACTGTGTGAGAAAGAGGCGCTGGATTTTGAACCCAGACAGACCTGGGTTCAAAATCTGGCCCTCGCATTCATTCCCAGTGTGTGCTCTCAGTCTGGCAAAGCCTTAACTTCACCTCTAAAATGAGAAAAATACATAACATGGTTGTTGTGAAAATCAAAGGAGAAAAATGTGGAAGAAAGTGTCACAAAGTAAAAATGTTACAGAACTGCAAGGTGTTACTCTTGTAATGAGAAGCAGACAATTAGCCCCAGTCTCCCCTTCCTTGGTTGCTTCTTCCCCCATATCTCTCTCTTGATTCCTTGCAGAAGAAACAGTATGAATGTACATCTGGCTGGGCTTGGGTCTGCTTTTGCCTGACTGAGTATTTGCTCCAATCCCTAATAAGGCTGATCTACTTTATTCTCTGCAAAGGGGAAACTTTTCTTGGGGAAATAACAGTTTCAGCAGCCCCTGTGGTAACAGAGCATTTCTTTGATCTCTTGCCACTATCTGAGTGTTGTTTTGAAAGTTATTTAAGGATGAAAGCATCCCCAAAAAAACCTACTGTCAAAGGGGATTTCAGCTCACCTCAACTCCAACCAACTCTGAGGTTTCAAATGTGTAGAACTGAGATGGTGACAGCTACATAAATATTAAATGAGCAATGAGATGCCAATGTTTTTATTACTGTTTGCAATTGAACTTTGAGTAAAGCTGAGACCCGTTACATACACCTGGAGAGAGAGCATGGTTTTTGATATGACCACGATATTTGATTTGGAAATTTTTAAGTATACACTGTTGCTAACAGCTCTTGGTTTAAAAAAAAAAAAAAAGTAGCTGAACTCCAGTATTCAGCATTCCTATGAGAGCTTGTGATGCTGTGATGCCAAATATTTGGGTTTACATAGAAATTTGGCTCACAGATGCCTCAATGAATAGGAGAAGGTAGTTTTGTGGGTAACAGGAAGTCAGGAAATTTCCTCCTCCTCACAAAGGTGGAGATAATGTCCACAGTTTAACTGGTACCACATCTGACATAGATCATTGCACCAATGTCTTTCTGGTCTCTTTAACCACAGCATTGACTTTCTCCAGTTTTCCTCCTACAAACTACAAGAGAAATTTTCCTAAAATGCAAATCTGATCACATAATGGCCTGATCTTTCAAGAGCTCCAAAATGCTTTCAAATAATGTTGATACTTCTTAGCATAACCTGAGCTCCTGTCTCCTTGTCCCATCTTATTTCTAAAGTCACACTCCCATCTCACCTCATCTCTTCTCCTGTTCCTTGTAATTGCCTTGCAATTCCCCGACCACACCATGACTCCGTGCCTTTGCATACACAGCAACCTCTGCCTGGAATGCCTTTAGCCACTCTTTCCTATACATCCTTCAGAAGTCTGCCAGGAGTCAGCCTGTCTAGCAAGTTATCCCTAACCACTCCCTGCTAGACTGTTTAGGGTGACCCTAATCTGAGCCTGCCTCTATCATTACTCTCATCAGATTGTATTATAATCTTAAATTGACTTGACTGTCTCGCTCCCCACCATTGTACTGTTACTGTCTGTAGCATAAGATTTGGGCTTTATTCATATTTACATCCCCAGGATATTTCCTTGTCCCTAGAAGGGTGTCAGTTAGAGTCTGATGAATCAGTCAGCCAATCAGCACACTATATTTAAAGTTGGATTTGATTTCTTACCCTGAATGTACCAGCAATTAGCTTGGTATTGAGTATTTGACCAAAAGATACAAAATTCAAAAAATTCAATTATGTTTGTTTAGAACCTATTATGTATATTTCCCTCCAATAAGTCCACATAATTCTCTTTCCTGCCTATGAGCCAAGTACCTTACTCCCAAGATTTAATCCTGGTCAATGACCTTCCCGTCCCACCTTGGTTACTTTAGAATACATAAAACTTTTCAAAATCTGAAGAGTTCCTTTCTTTCAACCACATTCTCCTCCCCACAGTCAATGACCTCTTTTGAATATTTCCAAATAGCAGTCTTGTTCTTCCTGTTCAACTGTCAATGTGACAGTCTTTACTAATTGAACAACTGCATTCATTCATTTAAGACATCTTTATTGGATGCCTACTATGTGCCAGGTGCTGTCATGGACCAAAGTAAAAGGCATGCATGAGTCAATCTACCAGTTAAGCAGATGAGCTGGAAAATACTCAACATTATGCATTTTAGGTCAAAGCTACTGTTTTAACTGTGTTTTGTGAATGTTGAAAATTTAGAGATATCACATACAAGTAGATAATGGAGGCAACACACAAAATAGAGATAACTACAGCACTTTCCCAAGAAAAGTAACTAGGTCCTTCAAATACCCCTTGCTAGGATATGCAACGTATGTTGAGATGTTTAACCTTTCACAGGGATCTGAAAAAATAATACATATATCTTGCTTATAACATAAAGGGTTTTCTTTGATCTGCTGAAGCCTCTTTGAGAATCCCCCAAAAAAGAACTCCCATGTGACCTTATGGAGATTTATGTCTCAACATCAGCCAGTCTGATCATCACAAAAGCAGAAGCTGAGCCTGGGAATGGAGGACAAGGCTCTTTGTTTCCCTGGGAAGCTGTGGAAGCTTCTCGACTTGATGGGAAAATCTAAAGATTGGATTTTTCAGGATCAGTAAGGCACCTTGTTGAGTAATTTACAGGAGAATGTGAAAACAAATACAGAAGAAAAAAAGCCCAAAATAGCACATTCTTTTTAGTGAGACACAGAGGGAAGAAGACTGGGGCTGGGCTCCCAAGATGGTCTGTTTTTTTCTTTTTTATTTATTTTTATTTCCCCACAAATTCCTTTGGGTCCTGAGGACCCGCTGCTATTTTGGAGTTGTTTTGTTCCCAAGTCTTCCATCCTGTCTCTCACCTTAGCTTACGGGTCTCTAGTCAGAGGAGAGAGAAACAGGTGACTAAATGATATGAACCTTATCCAGAACTGGGAGTGCTCAGAGTAGGCTATTAGAGGGAGAGGAGGAGAAACACTTGGCACTGGTAAGACTCCATGACATGAACCAGGCTCCAATTATGGGCCAGCAATCTACACGAGTCTTCTGTGACTGTTTACATTGCTGTTTATTTTTTTTTTACTCAGTACTTATCTTGGCCACCATTGCCACATGTAGCTGATATGAACATACAGAACACCTTCATGAGACTCATGGACTCAGTACCACCCCTTGTTCTGCTTGGTGGTCACTGCCCCCAACCCTCTCTCCCTCTTGAAATGCATAACAAGGAAATCACAGTATTAGAGACAACCCTGGCCCTTGGGGAAACGGGACAGAGGCGCCAACCAGGAGTCCCTGCCTTAGGTTCAGTCAGTGAAAGTCCAATATCTCACAGACTATCTGAGCTTTACATAGTAGAGCTTTCTCTAGCCAAAAACACCTCAAAATGGCTATTAATCCATGTATTACTTTCTCCCCATATGGACTTCAGAGGCAGATAAGAGAGACAGGAGTTTGAATCCAGCTTCTGCATTGATAGGCTGTGTGGATCTGAGCTAGTTATTTCAAAGTTTTGAGTCTCAGTTTCCTCATCTATAAAATGAAGAGAACATTACCTACCACATAAGAGTGTTGGGAGGATTAAATGAAATATTTATGGCTGGGTGCAGTGGCTCACACCTATAATCCTAGCACTTTGGAAGGCCAAAGCAGGTGGATCACCTGAGATCAAGAGTTCAAGACCAGCCTGGCCAATATGATGAAACCCCATCTCTACTAAAAATACAAAAAATTAGCCAGGCATGGTGGCGGGCACCTGTAATCCCAGCTACTCAGGAGGCTGAGGCATGAGAATTGCTTGAACCTGGGAGGCAGAGGTTGCAGTGAGCTGAGATCGCACCACTGCACTCCAGCCTGGGCAACAAGAGAGAAACTCCATCTCAAAAAAAAAAAAAAAAAAAAAAAAAAAGACATATTTATAACTAAAGCACAAGGCTCCAGTAAATATTAATTGATGGTCTCCCAGCATCCTCCAAAGATTACTAAGTGTTAGCTCCAATAAACCATTG
The DNA here is from genome assembly GCF_009828535.3 of Hylobates moloch. Taxonomy (NCBI): domain Eukaryota; kingdom Metazoa; phylum Chordata; class Mammalia; order Primates; family Hylobatidae; genus Hylobates; species Hylobates moloch. Next base: position 2,945,990 of record NW_026652285.1, read on the forward strand.
CAGTTTTGTTTCAGGATTTTTTTTTTTACTGTTCACCTTTTGTGACATAAATTATATGCTATATCTTAAAAGTTGATTATTTTTCAAATAATTGGAGCTTTTTTTTTTTTTTGAGATGATGTGTCTCATTCTTTCGCCTCGGCTGGAGTGCAGTGGCACAATATTGGCTCACTGCAACCTCTGCCTCCCGGGTTCAAACGATTCTCATGCCTCAGCCTCCCAAGCAGCTGAGACTACAGGTGCCTGCCGCCACGCCTGGCTAATTTTTGTATTTTTAGTAGAGATGGGGTTTCACCATATTGGTCAGGCTTGTCTTGAACTCCTGACCTTAAGTGATCTACCCGCCTCAGCCTCCCAGAGTGCTGGGATTACAGGCGTGAGCCACCGCACCGGCCCATGGCCCCTTCTTAAAATGTGCCCTCAACTAGTAGAGTATAGATGAGGTGAAAAAGATGCTGCACATATTATGGTTTCTTGAGACCCAGCTGACAACAAGTGCCTTTTTTTTTTCCTTTTGTCCCAGAAGGAGAGAGAAGTGACTGTCATTTTATTCATTCAATAGCTATTTTTGGAACTATTACTCTACAGATGTTGGCCACTGTGAGGGATGCAAAAGTGAGTTAGATGCAGAGTCTGCGCTGAAGAAGTTCCAGGGAAGATAAGATATTCCTTTAACACAATTTTTTTAAATGCCTACCATGTGCAGATCCTCCTGTATACAGTGGGTAAAAACAGACGAGCCCATGGATCTCACATTTTCTTAAGTTAACAAGTAAGTAAATAAAGAAAACAATTTCAGATAGTGATAAGTGATAAAAAATAAGATAGTGCGTTAGGGGAGAGGCATAAATGGGCTTGGTAGAAATCACTTAGTTTGAGAAACTGAAAGTGCAGATGAAGCAACATGGATAGAATGGTAGAAGGGGGGCTTTCAAAGAAACAAGCAAGACCCAAATCATGATGCCTTGTAGGCCAGAGCTTAGCAAACTTTTCCTGTAAAGGATCAGGTAGTAAATATTTTAGGCTTTGCAGGTTATATGGTCTCTATGCCAACTATTAAATCCTTCCATTGAGACAATACATAAGCCAATGAGTTGAATTTAAATTTCATATAATTTTCACATTATGAAATATTTTGCATTTTCTTCAACATAAAAACCACTTTTAGCTCACAGGCTTTACAGAAACAGGCAGCAGGCTGGATTTGGCCTACAGATCTCAGTTTGCCAGGTCCTGTTGTAGACTATGTTGAGGAGTTTAGATTTTATTCCAGGTGCATTAGAGAACCAGTACAAGGTTTCTATGTAAGAAAGTATTGTGATAGGATTTATGCTTTGAAAAGATTGTTCTGGTGTCATTGGATCGGTGGGGGTATGAATAAAGGCAGAGAGACTAGCTCAGCTATAAAACCGTTGCAGGAGTATGGGTGGGAAACAATAGCGGCTTGGATGAGGGTAATTGTAGCAATGGAGTTTAAAAACTTAATAGGAGGACAATTTGAAATATGTTGTGCTGGTAGAGTTGAAAATGCATGCATATAAATCATTATAATATGAAGTAGAGTATATAAATGCCAGAAAGAATGACAGTTGAAATTATTCTGGAGGACCAGAGAGAATGACCTGAAGTTGATAGACCACAAGTCTTTCACTTGAGTAGGTTTTTGACAAGAAGAGAAGGGAGAGTCATTGTGATGGGGGAAAATATTGGTCCTCCTGTTTTCATCTGTAAGAAATGGACCATGATATTAAATTGTAAGCTCCTTGAGGTCAGAGATCATGTCATTTGCCTCTCCATAACCCTACAACCTAGCTGATCAGATGTGATACAGATGAATCTGGAGGGCATTATGCTAAGCGAAATAAGCCAGATGCAGAAAAAATAGTGCATGACTTCTCCTATATGTGGAATCTTTAATTTTTTTAAAAAAGTCACAAACAGTAAAAGAGGGTAGAATAGCAGTTACCGGGACAGTGAGATGGGGAGAGGGAAAATGGGGAGATGTAAGTCAAACAGTAAAAAGTTATAGTTAAGTAGACTTCAGTTAGAAATACTGCATTGTCTACTGAAAAATTTGCTAAGAGAGTAGATTTTGATGCTCTTACCACACACACACACACACACACACACACACACACAAAGGTAACTATGTGAGAGATGAAGATGTTAATTGGCTTGACTATATAATCAGTTCACTATGTATATGAATATCACAACATCATATCGTAAACCTTGAAAATGTAAAGGAAAATAAAATTTAATGGCAACTGCTAAAAAAACTAACATCAATTCCAAAAGTATTTATTGGTCTTCTGCATGCTATGGCATATGCTAGCTGCTGAGGACTATAGTGCCATATAAAATCGACATAGTCACTGTCCTCATGGAGCTTACCAGGATTAAAGAGATAATTGCACAAATCAGTAATTACTGTGCTACAAAGGAACAGTATTTGGTGCTCTGAGAGGATATACCAGGACCTAATGTTGTCTTGGGGATCAGAGGAGGGTTCCGTGTAGAACTGACGTAAATTTACATTGATGGCTGAAGGAAAAAGAAGAAATAAATAATGAAATAGAAGTCAGAAGTCAGAAGAAAGAGCATTTCCAGCAAAATGAACAGTATGCGTGAGTTTCCTGAGACAGGAAGGAGTCTGGCATGTTTCAGGATCTAAAAACCAGAGACAGAAAGAAAACAAGTAAGCATGATAGAACTGAAACTAGTAGATGGAGAAGGCCCAGACCATCCAGGGCTTGCAAGCCAGGGGAAGGATCAAGAACTTCCAGAAATGATAGGGGAGTTTTGGGTTGAAGCAGACCTAGCTTTAATTCTCAGTTATGCCACTTGTTAAATGGATAGAATTACTAAATCACTGACCTAGCCCATCTTTCAGGAATTGTGAGGATAAATGTTAAAATTATTTATTATGAGAAATAATGATGACATTTTCTGTAAAAGAAGCTGGTGGATTTTCATTAAATGGTTTTTCCTCCCTGGACACAGGGTAAAGCAGGGAATAATGTGAACTAAGGCTCAGAAATTAGGTTAAATGCTCAGCAAAGGTATCCCTATTTTGTGGCTCCCAGGGAGCAAATTGGAACTATGAAGACTGTCCTCCCTGTATCAATGTCCACACATAAGTCAAACCCACTCAGTCTGAGCCCCGATTCTATACTTCTACAAGAGAAAATGGGGGTGGGTGTCCAAAGATCAATCTAGTGTTGATCCTGTCCTCAAGGAGTTTAATTCATTACTTAAAATTATAAGGACGAAAATGGGATCTTTTCAATGGATGAGGTAGGTGAATAAAAGAAAAGCCAAACAGAGTGCCCCTTTCTAAATGAAAGCTCAGCATCTGGCAAGAAAGTTGAACTGTTTTTGCTTTTGCCCCCATGGCTAGTGATTTTAATTTCAGGAATGCCCAACAGGACTCAGAAAGCTGTGAATGTAAACTGACTACATATCTTGGTCTTTGTGTGTATAAATCAGACAGCTAACCCTGTGCTCTCCTTGCTCTGTCCCTTTAGGAATGTAAAATAGCTTGCTGGAGCTCTCTCCATGCAAGCAACATGAGTATCGCTCTGCTGAAAACAAAACAAAACAAAAATGTCAGAACCCCAGGAAACGTCTCCAGGAGAGCTCTTGCCCCATGGAAGTGCTGTCAGACGCTGCCTCTTTTCAAGGGAGGTGCGGTGGGGTTAGCAGCCCAAGCCTGCTGATCTCCAATTGTCACTGGGTTTTAAAAGAGTTCTTGCTATTGTTCAGTTACGTCCATTACAGTTTTTTAAAAGCTCATACTTTTTTCATGAACAAAAATTATCAGGACAGTTTCTCCTAAAAAACTAGTCTAAACAAGTGACGATCTATCTGGACATCTTACTCAAGGATATGGCAGGGTTTCAAGGAAGAAGAGAAAGTAGAAGAGTTTGTCTGAGTTAGTGACCTATGTGCCTACTGTTAGTTCAGTGTCCTAAAAGTGATTATTCATAAGGTCCAGATAACATGAAATAAAATATTGTAATAATGTATAATAAAATATTACTACACATAATAATAATATGTAATAATAATGAAGCATGGTTAGTCCTGTTCAGGCGTAATCTTTGATGCTATCGGGAGTAGTGGCCTGGTATGGCCTGCTATCCATAAGAACAGCATTTAGTTTGTCAGTCCATGACTGCTGTCCTGGTTGCTCAGTCAGGTCCACAGATGCCCACCCTGCAGGCTGTGTCCTTCATGAGTTTCTGGGCCAGCCCTGGCTTAGACAAAAGCTAATGCAGGGAACCTGGACTCTTGTACTGCCCAGGACCTGGAGCCTGGTCACTGCACAGACCTCCCAGGTGGTGACTGCTTGGTAACTGACCTTCTGCCCCAGATTCCCTCACTGTGCCACTCCTGTGTCCTAAAGGGAAGTTTAAGTACCTCATTCTTGACTCCTGATGTCAGGATGTTACCTAAATTATGCCCAAGAAGTCTACAACCCTCATGACAGTCATTATACCTGCTGATCATGATACATCCACCTTCCAAAGTCTGCCTGAGCAATCATCTAGCATTTATACAGTGATGTGATGGTAAATGCTTAACAACTGGTACCCTGGAGAGGAAAAATCTATATATACAGATTATATGTGCATATAATTATATACATATGCATGTAATCACACAGACATATATATGCATATGTCTATTACAAATTTTACTGATAGAATGTGTAGCACACAATTTACAAATAATAATAAAATACACAATACTCTTTATTGTAGATTCTTTATCACCCGTTGATGCTACCAAAATGCTTTTGTTTATTTTTGTTGAACTTTTGAATCTGCAGCCAAATGATGGCTGCAGTTAATGGAATGGTGCAGTTTCCATGTAAATGTTGGTTGCTATTTTTATTTACTTGAAGGAAGTAAAACAAAAAGCAACAAAGACCTGTTTTAGAACTTATTCATCAATGACATAAGCAACTTCTTTGTTGAATTAAATAACAGTTTTTGAGTATTAGAAGAATATTTCCTCAATTTTTTGTGCAATTTAAAAAAAAGAAACTGTGAGATATACATATATATATATACACATATATGGTGGAATACTACTCAGCCATTAAAAAAGAATGAATTAATGGCATTTGCAGCAACCTGTATGAGATTGGAGACTATTATTCTAAGTGAAGCACTCAGAAATGGAAAAACCAAACATCGTATGTTCTTACTTATAAGTGAGAGCTAAAGCTATGAGGATACAAAGGCATAAGAATGACATGATGGACTTTGGGACTCAGAGGGAAAGGGTGGGAAGGGGGTGAGAGATAAAAGACCACAAATAGGGTGCTGCGTATACTGCCCGGGTGATGGGTGCACCAAAATCTCACAAATCACCACTAAAGAACTTACTCATGTAACCAAATACCACCTGTACCCAATAACCTGTGGAAATTAAAAAAAAAAAAACTATAACAGTCACGGAAATATTTAGTCTGCATTATTAACATTTTCTCCATCACTTTCTTAAGTCTCAGCCAGTGGTCAGCAAATTTCTCTGCTGAGGCAGCAGAATTGCTTGAACCCAGGAGGCAGAGGTTGCAGTGAGCCAAGATTGTGCCACTGCACTCCATCCTGGGCGACAGAGCAAGAATCCATCTAAACAAAAAAAAAATTTAGGTAAGAGCCGTAATATAATAACTATTAGGAGAGCAATTAACAAGCAAATGGTTCAGACTATGGAGGAGACTTTTTGTGGTTACTTGTAGTGCTTATGAATTTTTCAAAATCCTGAACATTTAGATACCTCTGCTCCCTACCTGTATCTGTGTGTAGCTCTATCATATGATAAGCAAAACTAGGAGAGTACACGATATATGTAGAGAAGCACATAGTATTTTTGTGGATGGCAGAACCTGCCAATAAATAAATGAATCTAGCCTTCTGATTCCAACTTTGCTTTTAATCTTCTAGAAGTAGTGGATGCAAGAAGGCTTTTCTAGTGTCAAAAAAAAAAAAAAAGAAGAAGAAGAAGATGAAAAAGGCTTTTGCCCTTAATTTAAATCATTGTTTTTTCTAGGGAAATTTAATTTGGGAAAAAAATGTTTTTCTAATTAACTAGATGACTGTGTGCTATGCAAACAATAAAGATTCTTGTTTGAAAGTAATGCATGACCCTGTTCCTAAGACTACCAAGGGAATTTAAAATAAAAAAAATGCAAGCAGCTCCGACCTCATATTTTGCCAGAGCTAAACAGAATTCCCAGATCCAGAGTTTTCACGTCAGTTCCTAATTTAAAACCCACAAGTGTTGAGCGGGTTCATGCTGCAGCAAGACACATCTTCTCATCTCTAGAAATGACTGTATTTGATCTCGGTCTGGGTTTCTCGGCACGTCCTTCTCTCCCTCTCTCTTCTTCTTGTGCTATGGTTGGCCTGAAAGGTTAGAAACTGCACAATTAGATGGATCGGGGGCAGATTTCATAATGCTCTGGTGCTGGGTTGGGCAGTCTAGCCAAATTCCATTCATTAGCTAAGGCGCCAGGGTGAATGTGGCCAGTAAGAATGCTGTTTTGGTTCCATCGAAGAGCTGATAGGGAATAGGAAATACACTTTTAGTTTTTTTGGTTTCTGAGAGGCAGTATGGACAAGTGAAGAGTCCAGGATGCTTGGAATCTGGAGGCCAGTTATTAATCTCCATTTCAACCACTAACTGAGCAGTACAAGTAACTGCCATTCTCCTTTTGACTTTTTTCCCTCTATTCTGACACAGTCGTCTTATGCTGTCTGTACCAGCATGAAATTCCTGTCTACCGTAGACTTTAAGCATTCCAAAGTCAAGAATCAAGTATTCACCAAACATTTACTGAGCCACCTACACTCTGCTAGGTGCTATGATAGGTGCTTTGGAAAGTGATATTAATCAGACATGGTCCTTGCCCTAAGGAGCTTATAGACTACAGAGGAGATGGATCGTTGAAAAACAAAAAACATAAAACAATAAAGCAAGTGCAATGTGGGAGACATATTAAAATTGCTAAGGGGAAATTGGCAAGGATGATTCCCTTGGGAAGCCAGAGAAAACTAGAAAGAGGAAAGGACTTTGAACTAGGACTGTTTGAATAAAGGGATAGAAGATTTTGTGGAAGAGGAGGCCATACCGCAGGAGAAAACAGCATAAGCAATGGATGGGTCTAAGGGCAAGTGACCGATAAGGCTAAGTGGAGGATTTGGGTGATGTTTGGTTAAGACGAAGGAATGTAACTTTTACAGTATATTCCTCCCGATGTGTGAACAGGATAAAACAACTCTGGGCTTTGAGGCGTTTGAGATTTTAGGAAGAATCTGCCCAACAGCAAGTTTTATGAGGTTTTTTTTTTTGATCAATTGAATAAAAATTAATTAGGCATTGCTGCACTCTTTTTTCTTTATGCCTTTACATTAGCATAGTTTCACCTCTCCAAAAGCTGGCCCGCAACTTCAGTGTTTTCAGCTAAAACAGGGTGGATTATCTAACCCACATCATAAGCCTTGAAATGTACCTAAACTTTATACTATGTTCTCTGCTTGGGTGCCCTAACTCTTCTGAGTTGTGAATTTTCTAGTCTTGTAACTGATTCTGTGACATTTCCCATTACATTATAGACCTCAGGGTGGCAGGGCCAGGCTTCAGGGGCTCTTTTTCATTTTAATCTTTCGGCCTGTGATTTACGTAGCTGCCATCAGATAATCGTGGTGTTCAGGAAGAACTTCCCTGCCCAAATGACTCTATGTATCTGAAACCTAGATAAAAATTAAAGTTTTGTTAAAATAACAAGGAATCCCATTTAAAATAGTCATAGTTACTTGGTATAAATACAAGGAAGCACAGTTTGAGCCAGAGCCAAATTTTAGGGAATACTAATACCTAGGTTTTGTCGAGTACCTTTCTTGCTAATTTTCAACTGCTATGAGCCATTGCACAATTAAGCCCTGCTTTTCCTTCTCAAACCTAAGTAGAAACAGTTTCTCTCATCTTTATCTTCAACATTACAAGTTTTCTATAGTTTTAGAACCAGCTTATATGTGATTTTCTCAGGGTTTTAATGGTAAGTCTGTAAACTACCTACATACAACGTTCCAAAGAGACCATTCTGAGTTAACCTTCTTAGAATTCCCAGTTGCGGCCGGGCACGGTGGCTCACGCCTGTAATCCCAACATTCTGGGAGGCCAAGGCAGGCTGATGACCTGAGGTCAGGAGTTTGAGTTCACGACCAGCCTGACTAACACGGTGAAACCCTGTCTCTACTAAATACAAAAAAATTAGCCAGGTGTGATGGTGCATGCCCGTAATCCAAGCTACTTGGGAGGCTGAGACAGGAGAATCGCTTGTACCCAGGAGGCGGAGGTTGGAGGTTACAGTGAGCTGAGATCATGCCACTGCACTCCAGCCTAGGCAACAAGAGCAAAACTCTATCTCAAAAGAAAAAAAAAAAAGAATTCCCAGTCACTCTCAAAGTGACTCCTGCTCACTCTGTTTCCCTCTTCATTCTTTAAATGCCCAGAAATTCCTTTCTTCTTTCTATGGCTTCATGCCAAAAGGAGTCCACCAACCCAAGGAAATACACAGAGGGAAAAAGACTGTTGGTTGGCCCAGAATAGATTGGCCATTCTAACATAGAGAATTGTTTGCCTTTGATGTGAATCTTCTTTTTCTCTAGCCCCTTCCCTTTTGAAACTCAGATATGTTATAAAATCTAATTAGACTAAACTGTTTAAAACCCTCTATTAATTCCCAAAACAGAACCACATCTTCTTACAATCGACTTCTGTTTATATTTTGTTCTGCAAGAAGCCCGACACTCTTTTCCACCTGAAACTTGCTTTGTAAAACATGTTTCAGTAAAACTTGAACAGTTTCAAAAATAAATTGAGGTTTCTTTAGAAATTCTGAAGATTGTATCTCTGAAAAACTTTTCATTAATCATTTGCCAAATAATCTGATATTATTCCCACTAATCCCTTGCTCTTCTTTTGGCAAGTGCCCTTGAGTTCTTAGTCTGGAGTCACAGCCCTTGATTTTCAACTTTCGGCTTAGAGCTCCACCACAGCAATTAATCATGTCTGTTTCAATGGCAACCAAAGATATTTTTGTTTCCAGAATTTTCCTACATTCTTTGCTCTTCCTAAATTTCTTTGCAAATTTGCTACTCATTTTTGTTTTCTGTTTGTAATAACTTACTCAAGCATACCGTTTTTATTCGATAGCTAAATTAGGTGTAACATTATTCTCTGATTACAAACCTTCCCCAATTTGACTTTCAGAGACTTGGCTTCTTCAAGAGTTAGTAGCTCGTAAGTGGAATAAAACATTTCGAAAAATGGAAACATATATATAATACATATACATATATATAAACATATATATGTGTTTTAGAATACATATTTGTAAGGAGGTATAGACCCGATTTGAGTTAATATATAATCTTGATCATTTGATTCTAACTAGATGGTATAACATGCCTGAGAGCTTCGAGGGGCAAGAAACTAGAAAAGGAGAAGATTCACATGAAAGAAAAATATTTTTGTGTTGGAAAAACTAATCTACTCTAGGTGTCTGTGTGTGTGTGTGTGTGCATGTGTATACATATATATGCATTTGATTTGTAAGTGTTTAATAAGCACCCTTGATGCACCAAGCACAGACCCACATACTAGAAAGGAAAAAAATGAATGACACTTTTCCTGTTCTCAAGTTTCTCATGATCAAGAGAAAGAGATACACAGCGTAAAACACAATACATTATAATAAATCTCGTTTTTACAGAAATAAGGGACTTAGGGAGCAGAAAAACAGGTGTATTTGATTAATTATTCCTGATGAATTTAGAGATTACTTTGCCCACTCCTAAATGATTGGTAGAGTTCCACCAAGCAGAGGTTGGAAGATGGGGAAAAGTCACAGAAGCGGAAAATGCACAAAATAATCAGGTAACAGAGACTTACAGAACAAAGACTTTCTTCTGAAAAATGGCAGGAATTTAGAAGAGTAATATATAGTTGGGACCAGATAAGAAGGTCCTTGAATGCCTTCCTAAGATTTCATTTTATTTCAAAGCAACTGGACACTATGACAGGATACTAGGTGGAGGAATAAAATCATTTGATCTTTATTTTTCAACTATAATTCAGGATATAGTAAGAGGATTTTTTTTTTCTTGAGACAGGATCACACTCTGTGGCCCAGGATGAGTGCAGTGGTACAATCAACTCACTGCAACTTTCAACCCCCGGGCTTAAGCAATCCTCCCACCTCAGCCTCCTGAGTAGCTGGAACAGTAGGGGCATGCCACCACTCAGAATGGGAGGCACTCAAGCAGAGATTAACAGAAGGAAGTTCGAGCTCAAGGGGGAGGCTGGACATAGAATCACAGTTTTAAGACTCATAGTTAGAGCCATAAAAGTAGATAAAGTCAATACCAAAGGCAAACGTGGAGTGAAAAGAGAGCCAAACATCAAACTCCCAAGGAACATCACATCAAAGGGAGAAGGAGAAGGGGCGAAACCAGGAAGAGTCTAGAAAGAGGCAATTAATGGATAAGAGAAGTAGAAAGGCAAGTGCAACCAAAACCGGCGGGGGGAAGATTGCACAAAGTAAGGAAGGCCAAACATGGCAAGATTTCCCAAGGGGAGACTGTTGCCGATGATCAAAGCACAAGAATTTTAGGAGAGCGGTTTCAAAAGCGTGAGGAAAGCAAGCGAGATGCCCAGGAATATTCTGAAGAAGAGGAGAGAATGCAGGAAGGAGCATCCAGAGCAGAGGAATTGTGTGACTCAAGGGGCACAGCAGGCTTTGGAGATGGTTTGATTATGACATATTAAAATGTCATAGAGAATGTCATTTAAATCTTAAGATCTATTGCTTATCACAAAGTTTAGAAACCGAGGCCTTGCTTCCCATGAGATTTAAGTCCCTTAAGTCCCTGCTTCATTTATGCTTGCCTTAAATCCCACCAGGTATAAGCAGTTACTTCAGATACTTTTTACTGATGATGCACAATTTATCTTTCCTGACCATGCTTTGTCAACTGATAGAAAATGTGATGAAAGCATATGATATCACAGTAAAATGGGGTGTTAGAATTTGCATGATTTAACTAGGGATAAACATTCACCTTGGGGATGTCAAGGGAGAAGAACACTAACACCTTAGCCACAAACCCCTCTTCCAATGAAAAGGCTTGGAAGAAGGTATCAAGGAGAAGAAGGAGAGAAGGAGAAGGGAGCAGTATATAAGGCATTAGGGGAAGAGAATATTTTCAGAAAGAGAAGATGTCAAATGATGTGGAGATAATGAAAGGAGGCTTCTTTATTTGGAATGAAAATTTCACTCAGACCTTAAGAGAGGATTTTCAGTAGAATATGGCGAAGCAGATGTCAGACTTGGAGAGCGAATAGAAGGTAATGTCCTAGTGGATCCTTTGTTCTCAGATGCAGTAAATAAGTTATCTACTATATAGAACAAGCTGTTATATGTAATGTACCTGAGTATGGTGTGTATATACATATACACATACACACACAAATGCACACACACACAATGTGTTTATATGGCAATGGCCTCATGAGCAATATATTTAATATAACTTACATCTGACATTAAGAACATCACATAAATGTACATGTACCACAATATACATTATATTTATCAAGGCTCAAAAAACTTTTTCAGATAAAGTTTTTATTATTCTTTTCTGCTCTTCTTTTAAAAAAATGTGAACTTGGAAACTAAATTGACATCTCAAGGAACATTGTCTGATACACCAATATAAGAAAGGAGGGTACACTTAACCCTTTTTCAGAGGGATTGTATGCTAGAGTTTCTATGGTACTTCTTGATGTGTGACTGAATTTTATTCTCCCTCTTTCTCTCTCTCCCTGCCCCCCTACTCCTTCCAGTGGAATGGAGTATGTCCAAAGACTTTTCTCCTTTGGCTGGAGAAATCATCATGGATAATCTGCAGACTCTGAGATGCACAATCACAGGACTTACAATGGTAAATGTCCCCAGTAGACTTTCCATTTCCCTGTCACTGATATTTGTGCTGGGATATTAGTAGCAAATGCCTGTTCTGAAAGCAACAGCCAACGCCCAGTCCTCTGGCAACAACTGCCACTCATTAAGCATGATATGTCTGGTATCTATAATCTGAATTTCACAAAGGAGTAAGCAGACAGCATGAATCACTCTGTAAACTGTCGTGTTCTAAGGAGATCAGAAAAAGACTGGCCTCATGCAAGCCTTGAAAGCTGCTGCTTTCTGGATCACCGTCTAATCTTTTGGGGGAAAGCAGGGAGTGGATCAAAGGCTCTGAGAGATCCAATTTTGACTCCCTGTCTGATGATAAAAATAACAGCTTCATCTCACCCTCATGCCCACAGCCTCAGCCTCAGTTGAGATCAGTCATCAATTGCAATCACAAAATTTCCTGAGAGAAATCCTTTTCCCTTGATTAAAAAAAATAAAAGTCTGTCTAAATATGCTTTCACAAAAAAGAAACTATATATGGTGGAGCTATGTTTCTCAGTAACCTAAACTAATTCAAATTGTGAGTGAAAAACTGGAACAAACTGCTTATTTAACTAATATAAACTCAAAAGTTTATTATTTAGAATTATGAACATATGAGCATATGAAATGCAAAAAAATAAAAACACCTTGTAAATCAGTTCAAACTGGAGCAAACCCTGTATTTCCTCAAGCAATTAAAATGCAAAAGATAAAATTCTTTTTTCTCAAAATACTTTAAAAGTAAAATTAAATCAAACTTTTTTCAGTCCAATTCAAATATTTAATATCTTAGGACTTTCAGATGAGGAAAGTAGAGGGATAATTTTGTTATTATTGTTGTTGTTTTCTTAAAGGTTCGTTGATTAAAATGTTACCTACAAAGTATAATCCTAAAGCCCAGCCTTAAAAAAAAAAAAAAATGCATCAGGTTGCATTTCTTCAAGTTTAAACCTGCTTATTCTAATGGAATTTTTGATGCTTGGGTAATCACCACGGAATCCTGACGTTTAGTCCTAATCGCATATCTATACCAGGGGCCAGAACTGTGGATTACCAGAGCAAACAAACCCCTGAGTGGGTGGCCCCCAGAGATGCTATCAGCAGAAGACTGATTCCAACCCTATGGCTCACAAGATGGAAGAGGGCCAGAAGGAACCCTAGGGAATTTTCATTGCTTAAAAGAAAAAGTGATATGGTGATAAAAATGGAAAATTCTCCATAAAGAGTTTCTCTAATATCTGAACTAATTTCCATAGGGATTAAGTTTTTCCACGTGACCATCTAATGAAAGAAATGCAGACACTATTGTAATTATATAAAAGCCTAGGAGTAGATTTATACTTTACACAATCTCTATAACTTTGACGGTCATAGAAACCCATTTTCAACATTAAAAAATTGATTTCCTAACATAGTAAGGACAATATTTTAAGATCCCTAGAAAAGTCTCTACAAAGATGTGTTTTTTTTTTTTTTAACTTCAAACATCATTTTACAATTTTTACAAGCAATGTTTCATCAAATGCTGGCTTCTCAAATGCCTTTGGGTTCACTGGAAAAAAATAAAAAAGCAAAATATAAAATATAAAAACTCAAGCAAAATATAAAAACTACACAAAAGATTTTAAAACATTATCAGCAAACAAAAACAATTCCTTAATTCTTAACGTCACAAAAGACCATTAAAGAATATAAGCCATTGTTTTAACAATGGCTTTAAAATTGAAGTCACATCAAAGAGTTAATTTTTTTAAATGTGTATGCAGCTGAATGAAGGATGTTTATTGCAGCATATTTATTGTAGCACAAAATGTGGGAACCATCTAAATGTCCACCAGTCAGGGACTGGTTAAATAAATGATACCGAATGTTTGCTCACAGTGAAATGTATGCAGCCACAAAAAGAACAAGGCAGGTATTTAATGCACTACTCTGAAAAGATATTTATTATAACTTATTCATTTTCTAAAGCAAGTTGGTCACTAAAAGAAGTGATAGCTATTGCCTATAGGAAGGGGAAAATAAGGAGAATGATGTGAGAGTGGGAATTGCTATTTTTGGTAAACCTTGTAGAACTATGTGACTTTTAAAAATTTATACATAGTTTTGGGGGGGGGTCAGGAAAAGTCATTATGATATTTAAATTTTGAAAAGAAGAAAGTACATAGAAACTAAGAGGGAACTTCAAATATGGTTACAGTGACATATAAACATAATAATCAAGAAGAACCAGAATGCTAAAGTATGGGCAACAGAGTTCCAAAGAGATGAAGGAGTTAATCAAACATAGTTATTAAACTCTATAGCCATAGAGTCTAGGGTAAAAATGATTAAATAAAATGGCTGATGCATCATTTCAATACCTTGCAGGGCCAACAGTATTTTGTTCAAGTCTCGGCTTACAATATGAAAGGATGGGGAGCTGCTCAGATCACGACACCGGCATGTGCCTCTCCTTCTAGTAGGTGGTGGCTGTGAACTCTCTCCAGCATGGTAACAGACTCCAACTGCAACTCCATCCTCAGAGTGCCATTGCCGTTCCCTTCCCCCACTGCTTGCAACCAATAAGACCTTCCCAGGGCAGCATCTGGCCACATAATGAATGATTTCCCTGCAGAAATGCTCCTGGGGAAGCAGCTCCGTGGAGTAAAAGGGGAGGAAATTTGGAAACAGAAAGGCTGAATTTGATACCCATTATGCCTCTTATCATCTGTGTGGCCTTCAGAAGTTGTTTAACAGCCAGGCATGGTGGCTTATGCCTGTAGTCCCAGTTACTGGGGAGGCTGAGGCAGGAAGATCTCTTGAGCCTAGGAGTCAGAGAGTTCGAGGCTATAGTGAGTTATGATCGCATCACTGCACTCCAGCCTGGGTGACAGACTGAGACACTGCCTCTAAAGAAAAAACACAAAAACCAAGTCTCTGAGACTCAATTCCATGTCTTTAGAATGGGTCTAACCACACCCTTTCATAGGGCTTTTGTGGGGATGGATCAGATGCCACGGTGGGAATGGTGGCCCAGAGTACATACAGTGCATTGTAGCTCTCCTCTTCCCTTCTTCACCCGCAGTGCACACATCCACACTGACCTGATAAGAAAACGAAATCTAACAAATCTTACTGATCTGACACTCTGTCAGAAAAAAAGCTTTCTTACTAACAGCATTCTGCTACAAACTCACAAACATAATCTATAGCATTTGTAGTGGTGGCTGAGAAACCCAGCAAAGGCCTTCTGATTATTTGAAAATTGACAGTCTATGCCTGGTATGTTTGGGCACTCCCTATTAACCAGAAAATTTAATTAACCAGAATAAATATCTCCAGACATATCATATCATAGGTTTTTCTATGTAATGAGCCCAGTACTCTGAATTATATTTTCATTTTTTAAAAACACTTTATTAATGTGAGAGTTAAAAGTGATATCATATGTTTCTTGTGAGAGTACAAACTGCTACATCCTTTATGGAACACAATTTGCTGTGTTATACCAACTGCCTTAAGAAAATCTGTTTCTTTTTACTCCATAATTCTACGTGTAGGACTCTACCCTAAGTAAAAAGAAATGCGAACAAACCAGTCTATATGATGATGTGTAGCAATGCACTCACAAAATGAAGCATCATTTGTGGTAGGGAGAACAAATATCCAATATTAATTTAGTAGTAAAGTATGATATATCTATCTTTATATCCGTAACTACAAATAAAATACAATCACTAAACATGGTCTTTTTAAAAAACACTGTGTGGAGAAAAACTTCTACAGTGTGAGTTTTATGTTTTATGTAAAAAAAATGCAAAATGTGGGATTTTTTTTCACATAACATTCAACTGTAGGTTTGTATATAATTAGATAGAGTGTGTCCATGTGTCTTAATTACTCTCCGAATATATCAGTGGACATTTGGGTTATGAGATTATGGTCTCTTTTAGTTTTTTTAAATATGTCTGTGTTTTTTTTTATAATAACCATTTACTCAAGACCAGCCATGAATCAGGCAGTATGTAAAGGGCTTTCACATTCAGTATCTCTTAATCCTTGCAGCAATCTTTCATCATTGTTTCTGTCTTGCAACTAAGCATCATTGTCACTATCATCTGCATCTCTATCAGCATTGGAGATAACCTTTATCAGACTCATTATATGGAGGGCTTTAATCTAAGTACCTCACATGGATTAACTAATTTAATCTTCGTAACGTACTTCTTGAGGTGATTTCTATTATTGGGCTGATTTTACTGATGAGGGAACTATAAACATACAGGCACATATACACAGAGCCCGGCATCTGAACTGGGGTTCAGAGATGTTGCCTTTCTGAAAGTCACAACACTGGTACATGGCTGAACCAGGATTCTAGCCTGGATTGGTCACCTGGCATGTCTCCGATGCTACAGTAACTAGTGCCCTGCTATCAGGAAGACTAAGAGCCAGCCATCTGTGCCTGACTACCATCTCTGGTGGATTCAGATAACTACACCACGTCAAATAGGGCCTTGGACCACCGATGCCTGAGATCCCTAAGGTCCCTGACTCTCCTGGCATTTGATGACTTCATTATTCTAGTCTTATTTGGACTAGTCATCTTTTTATTTCTAGTCACTTATTTCTAGTTGTCTTTTTACCAAAGATTTGCCAGAAACACAAACAGAATTCTAAGATTAAGACAAAAGGAACCAATCTCATGTTGGGGATGGGCAGTAGTGTGTGTATATTATGGGAGGGACAGAAAATGCACAAAATGCTAGTCTCAGTTGACCTGAAAGTGAGGTGTGTGGGGAACCCCACTCCAAATGCAAGTTCTGATCTGCATATAGATGCATTTGCTGATAAAGATCAGAGGTTCAGGTTCCATAAGCTGCACGTTCCATTCAGACACTGTCATTGCCCATTTAAGGTGCCATCTCCAGAAAGACCAGAATAGTTGTTCAGGACTGGGAGGAGTCACTTATTAACATATCAAATAGCAACATATCAAATATGTAATTAACATATCAAATAGCAACCACTTTCTAAAATGGTATGTTTGATTAGTAGGGATAACTGGCAAAGAACTGAAATCCTAACATGTGGTTATAGTTGTTGCAGACATGCCCTATCGCTTGGGAGGAACAATATAAGAACACTCCTATTTATAAACAGAGTATGACATTGTGATGTAACATATATCGGTATTCAGATATTTACTAGAAGACAATGTATTCTAACATGACAGGGTAATTGGAAATTTGGTAATATGTTCCAGTAGGCTATGAAACCTTTTTTTAAAATATTTTTACAAAAGGCCTTAATGTGTTTTTATAGACTTATGTTATATGGTATGGTACATAACAAGAGAAAAGGACCCAGACAGGCTTGTCTGAGTTACTATCAGGAAAATCCCGATATCGCCAGTGAGTGTAAGCTCGGCATTGTGTCACAGTTGAAGTGTCTCATTACCAGAACAGTGAGCTGTATTATGTGACATAATCTGCTCTTTTCCTACCACGCTAAGTTTATTCCTGTCAGGTTCCTGATTTCTTAATATATTTTCAATTTTCTCCCTCATCCCTAAAGTCTCCTATTTTATGTAATCGTCAGAACCTTCCAAACATCTATGAGAAAAACTCATTCTTTCCAAAAACCTTGGCATTATGTCCAGTGCTCACTTGGGCTGCAATTTAGCATTAGCAATTTTCTAATGTATCATGAAGTCATCAGATGGAGCTCGCCTCTGATGTAACAGGGCTGAAAGAGACAGGCCTTTTTCAGCTCTCCTCGCATTGATGGCAGCAGTCACACTCCTTAGAATGCATTAGTATGTTCAGGGACACGTAGTAATTCAGCCACCTAGGAGTCTTATTCAAACACACAACCTTGCTTATCTTATCATGAGCACTTCAGATGCATTCATCCAACTAAGAGAACAAACTCCTAATGGACTTTGGGAATCTATGAGAGCCACATTTATTCTCACTGTGCTCCAATTGTGGGGGTGCTAAAAACGATCTAAAGGATACCGAGTGTTTATTTCCTCAAACATTTTTGAACTTTCCAGTAAAAATCCTTTCCTGTCTTATCCTACCTGAACACCATCATGCTTCTATTCACAATGCTTCACCAACATTTAATGAGTCTGCTCTGTGCCCCAGATGGTACTTTGTTTTCTTAAACCTCAGACAAACTAAAAAGAGACTTAAAAACTCTGTAATCCCAGTACTTTGGGAGGCCAAGGTGGGTGGATCACCTGAGGTAAGAGTTCAAGACCAGTCTGGCCAACATGGTGAAACCCTGTCTCTACTAAAAATACAAAAATTAGCCAGGCGTGGTGGCACATGCCTGTGGTCCCAGCTACTAGGGAGGCTGAGGCAGGAGAATTGCTTGAACTCGGGAGGCGGAGGTTGCAGTGAGCTGAGATCGTACCACTGCACTCCAACCTAGGCAACAGAACGAGATTCTGTCTCAAAACAAAAACAAAAACCTCACTTTATAGGCCAGGCCCACGGTGGCTCATGCCTATAATCCTAGCACTTTGGGAAGCCAAGGCAGGTGGATCACTTGAGGTCAGAAGTTCGAGACCAGCCTGGCCAACATGGTGAAACCCTGTCTCTACTAAAGCTACAAAAATTAGCCGGGCCTGCTGGCACACACCTGTAGTCCTAGCTACTCAGGAGGCTGAGGCAGGAGAATCACTTGAACCTGGGAGGCACAGGTTGTGCAGTGAGCCAAGATTGCACCACTGCACCCCAGCCTGGGTGACAGAGCGAGACTCTTTCTCAGAAAAAAAAGAAAAAGAAAAAGAAAAACCTCACTTTACACAGAAAAAATCTGAGGCAAAGAGAAATTAAGTCATGGTTCTTGACCACAAGGAACAAAGACTCTACAAAAGGTACCTATGCCAACTTCCTGTCTCCAGCATTGACCACAATTAAGCCACACCACACACACTCCAACCAAGCTTCTGACCTTCCTTCCCAAGAGAAAATACAAAAATAAAAGGCATGTCCATGGTATATGAAATGAGCAATATACTGAGGGTCAGGAGATGTTATTATTGCCCTGGCTATGCCACTAACAAGCTGAGTCATATACAACTGGATTGCTTATATCAGCCCCGGTCTCCTGAAAAGAAACATAAAGACAGGTACATGGGGGAAGGTGGAAAGGAAGAAGGATCAGAAAATCTCTGAGGCCCCCTTCTTCATAGGTAATCATCTGATAGGGTAAGAAATGGTGTTTCCATCATGAATTCCCTACCTTTTAAGTTATATTTACAGAATGCCTATCATGTAATAGGCATTGTGCCAGATACCTAAGATATCTCTCATTTAATCCTCACAAATATCCTGCAAAGTAGATACTATCCTTATTTTTCATGTTAGGAAGTAGAGGCCCTGTTGGTATAAGTAACTTGCCTGCAGACACTGAGCTAGGAATTGTAGGAGCCAGGATTCACACCTGTGTTTACCTGACTTCAGAACCTATGGTCCTCCTAACTGTGCTATATGCCTTGGCCTTGGATGAACCACTATGGAATGCTTTTACATAACTTTAACTGTCATGACATCTACTTAAGTTTCTGAATGAAAGAGACCCCATATTTTAAAATAAATCTGTGGGGGAAGGAGTTTGAAACTTGTTCAACTAGAATTTAAGCCCAAGATACACTCATGAACTAACTGGCTTTTCTGGGGAAGAATGACTAGCAATTTTAGAGAAAGCATCTCAACTAAGAAGGACATTAAGTTGTTGCTTTCTGTTTTTTCCTCCAGAAAGGAAAACTGGAGGAAAGAAAATAGAAGGAAGAAGGGATGGACTCTGAAATGACTGACCTGCTGAAAAAAAAAAAAAAAATCCAGAGTTGGAGACAGCAGAATTACAATCTTGACATTAGTCCCATATGGGTTATTACTCTTGATATCATTATAGCTAAACGGAATGAAAATAGAAGGGGAGAAAAATCTCAGTGGGTATTGCAATTTAAATTTGCCTTGTAAGCTAATACTGTATATTTAGAGACTGAGCAGACAGGGTGGTTGGTGGCTCAGAGTATGTGCAGGGGCTGCTGTGCCAGCTAACCAAAGCAGACATTCATTAGAGCAAAATGTAGATTTCCATTTCTTGGCATCTGACATGGGCTCTTTCCTTGGAAAGAAATGTCAATTTGGCCAAAAGTGTGAAACCTACAATAAAAGCACTGGGACTGTGGATTTCATCTAGTCTGCACATTCCCACCCCTTTCTTTCCTACTGTGAAAATCCAGTTGAGACCCGGGGTGCTCAGTGGAGAGATGGCAGAGGAACTGGTTAGGATATAGAAGGCTAAAAGGGGAGAAGGGGTTGGAAGAGGTGAGATTGGACTCCCAAATTCCTGTTTTCTTTTGGCTTTCGATTACCATTTTCTCTTGCCCTAAGACTGCCCGACACAAGAAACCAACCACAATTACTGTTTTGCACAGAGCTCTGAACAATGGCAGCTTCCAAATCCTTGGCATCACCCGCTTGCTCTGCATGTGCGAGGTGCTCATCCGCGGGGTCTGTGGGTAGTATGAGCAAAATTCCGGCTCCTGAGGCAGGGCAAGGAAGAGGCCTCCCCTGCTTTAAAATTTCACTATGTTTATTTCTTTTGTTCAATAGACTGGAAAGACTATGACGACAGAGAGCCCAGACACAAGGGACAGAGTGAAGTTTTGGAAGGTCTGCTGCAGCAGGTCCGAGCCCTTCATCAGCATTACAGTTGCCGGGGTAAGGATAAAAATCTGTGCTGGGCCATCAACTGAGGTCTCGGTGGCGCCGGTAATTTTAGCAGTTTCCTAACTGGGTCATACCTTCTCATTCATCAGGGAGAGAGATATTAATATTTGTACATCTGGAATCACTTTACAGCACTATCTTGCTTTAACCCTTCAGAAGAGACTTCCCTCTCCTTCCCTCCCTTCCTTTCCCTCTCCCTCTCTCCATATGAATGGTTTGAAAACAAGCACAAGAAAAACAGCAGCTGCCATGAGTTCCCTTCTCTCGGAATTGTCCCTTCACAAGACTCCTCAGTGGGGCTAGCTCTTTCGGATATTCACCCAAAAACATTTTGCCTCCAAGGAAAATTCCCTGAGTGTCCCTGCAGAAGCCCAACCAATTATAACAACAACAATAATAATAAGCCTCCATATTTATTAATAATATAGCTTGCAATGCAATTTCGCACCCAGTATCTCATTTTCATCCTCATTTTGGCAATTACCACTGAGGCTAAGTGGTGTTCCCCAAGGTCACAATGCCAGGAAAAGGCAGAATCAGGACTCCAAGCTGGATTTTTCTGGTTCTAAGTCCAGTCTTCCTGACACACTTCATTTTTGTCCCACACCCTTACATCAGGACTGGGCACTGAACTGTAACCTCGTCCTGAATTTTAATCTTCCTCTGTACCACTGCTCACAGGAAAGTAGAGCACATATTCCCTAGACTTTCACCAGCTACACCCAGAGAATCTCTGAGAAGGCTTTAAAAGCTTCTTTTCTACTTGGGCTGTTCAACTGGGACAGGGTCAGATTTCTGATCTGTGTTAACGATTCGTGGAAGAGGTACTTAGTTTTATTTGAAGAATTAAAGCCTACATAAAGTTTTCATTTTCCATGCCCGCATCAGATCTCTAACTCCATTGTGCGCTGTAGATTTAGGGCACTGCTGGGACAGCTGGGTAAGAAATCTACTATTGTGGAGGATCTCTTGAGCCCAGGAGTTCGAGGCTGCACTGAGTTATGATCATGCCACTGTGCTCCAGCCTGAGCAACAGGGCAAGACTCTGTCTCTAAAAACAGCAAATTTTTTAAAAGAAAAAAAAATCCGCAGTTGAAACTAACAGGTACTCGCTGAGTTTGAGCTTGCTATAGATAAGTCACACTGAGCATTAGCAAAAGGTTGTTCCCAATTACTACACAGCTATCACAGTAGCGCCCTTCAGCAATGTTGGCTCTAGCTAGAAATGAGGACAAGTGTTTGGAAGAAAATAATATTCTTCTAATGACCAGTTCATTAGGATATGTAAATATGCATGGAGTAGCTCTGAAACCCAAGTGGGATTTCCATTCCCACATCTCTAAGAAGTCTTTACCCAGACCAGGACCTTCAGCATATTCCACACTGACCAAAGTCTAGTTAGTTCTCAGTTATCGAGGGCTCATTTAACCAGGCCAGTTATTACCAAAGCGCCTTTCTCATCTTCTGCCTTTCCATCACATCCCTGCCCATTGGTTCCTGTGTGACAGCAAAGGTAACAAAGCAAGTGGACAGATGATTCTTGGAAATTCTTAAGCCACTGTGTGTTTGGTCTTAATCAGAGGGGGAAAAGCTGAAACTACTCTTGAGAATGAAAGTTTTTTTAATATTATCTGAGGATTCATCCTCTCCCCATTACCATTGGATTCCTATCTAATAACCAAAAAATGATTGCCTAGATGGCCCAATTGTTTCTATAGTTTCCATCCAACTTCTGTCATATACATGCTTTTCCCCCAAAGGAATGTAAATATACCCACAATATCAGGAAAGATTTAAGTAAGGCATCAGGTAGAACTTTCCAAAAAAGAATATATTTTATATGAAATATACTCTGGACACTTAAACAGTGCTCAAAGTATGTTCCAAAGATCAGTGGGCCAATAATATGCTCAGCTGAAAAAGGTTCTTTTGTCATGTAAGTTTTGGAAATGTTGAATTCTACATCTTCTCTTAGAAATTTAAAATATACTTTAGAATATTAAAGACTCTAATAAACAGACATATCACATTTGCTTAAACAAGCATTTTCCAAACTTCTTTAGCCATGTAAAACTTTTTCACAGTATTAGTATTCCAAAGCACAAATTTTGGGAAATGCTGACTTATAATATGCCAAAATAAATTACCCCATACACACACAAAAAGAATGAATCTAAGACAATTTAACATAACCCTAAATGCAGAAGGATAAATGAAGGATAATATAAGTATTGCTTACAGAGAATTACAAAATTATTATTTATTTTTTATTATTATTACAAAATTTTTATTTAAAATATTCAAATACATTGAAATACTATGTGGTTTATTGGGGACATAAACTTTTACGAACTTTACAATTAGAAATAGTCGAGGTCAGGAGATCGAGACCACGGTGAAACCCCGTCTCTACTAAAAAATATAAAAAATTAGCCGGGCGTGGTGGCGGGTGCCTGTAGTCCCAGCTACTCGGAGAGGCTGAGGCAGGAGAATGGCATGAACCCGGGAGGCGGAACTTGCAGTGAGCTGAGATTGCGCCACTGAACTCCAGCCTGGGTGACAGAGCGAGACTCTGTCTCAAAAAAAAAAAAAAAAAAAAAGTAATTATTTCAGATTCCAATTCTACCACTTACAAGCTGTATATTATTGGGAAGAGGATTTCACCACTCTGATCCACAGCTTCTTGATCAGCCAAGTCAGGATAATATTACCTATCGCGGGATTGCTATGAAGAGTAAATTAGGTGCATTAAATTCACCTGACACAGTGTCTTTCCCTGGCAAACTGTAACTTATTTTTCTCCCATTGAGAATGGGGCCACTCTCCATCCTCAGCACTTTATGGATATTCCATAGAATTGAAATGTAATTGGTGACTGTACTGTAATGACCCTGTAATGACTCACTAACTATACAACATATTCCAAATATGGGAGTAATAATAAAAATCACTTCTCCTACTAAAATCCTAAATAGGAGGTACCAACATCTACATTAATTTCTGCATTTTGGCTAAAGAACTGGCCAAAGCTTATCTGCATGCTTAGTACTGGGATGAAAATTCAAGGGAGATGTTAAGCAAGCTTCATTGTTCACAAGGTGGGTACACTGACGTACATAATGAATTCCAATATTAAAACAACAATCGTGTTCATCGTAGCAATATCCTATAGGGATGAATTTATATTATTATCCAATTATTCAACTTGCAAAACAAGAGTAACTGAAACTCTGCCTACTATGTAATTTGTAGGTCACATAGTAGGGGCTAGACCTGCCAACATGAATGAAGTAAACTCCTATGCTCCATGCACTTACAAGCCAGGGAACTACTGCATTCAGAGTACAGAAAATGAACTGTTGCTCCAGAGCTCCAAACCAAGTAGAGAAGTACAGTATAGAAGCCACAGGCTTCTTAGGAGAAAAGTTAGTTTAGACTCATGTGTCAGTCAAGGTGAACCCTACTATGTTACAGTAACCAAATGATTCCCCAAACCTTTCTCTCTCCCTCATGCATTTACCACTGATCAGCTGGGAGTTCTCCATGCTGTCATCATCCTCTCTCTGGAAATATTTGCTAGCAACCATAGGAGAGGGAAAAAAAAAACTCTTGAAGGTCTCATATGGGCAAGACTTTCTGCATGTTATTACACCCAAAACTCATTGGCCAGAGGTGGTCACATGGCCCCATCCAACCACAAGGGCTCCAAAGTACAGTTTTACCATGTGACCAGACCTAGAATATTTATTTAATGCTTGCATGTGCCCTTTTCCCAACTGGTAGCAGTATTTCTTATTTTTCTCTTTTTATTTTTAGTCTGATTTTTTTAGTTTAATCTTCATTTTTATGTGAGCTATATATAACTATAATGTGTCTCTGAAGCCAGACTGCCTGAGTTTAAATCTGGGCTGTACTTTTACTTTTGCTGGCTGTGTGACCTTGAGCAAACTGCCTAAATGGCTCTGTGCTTCATTTATCTCATCTCTGAAATGCAGATAATAATTATATATACCTCATTCATTCATTGTTTAAGGATTGAATGACTTCAGTAAAGCACTTAAAACAGTTTTATTATTTTCTTAAAAGCAATTTCTTCCTTCTTCCATTTTCTTCCTCCTCAAAGATAACCTCTTAACCTTTAGCTAATTCTTTTAGTATTTTCCCCATATCTCTAAATAACGTGCTCATATTTCTAATAATGTTTTTCAATTTTAGTCATTACCTCACTAAAGAAAGTAATGATGCATCTCTTTTTACCCCACCCCTCCCTTATTTGCATGCATAGTTCCTATCTTCTCGATCTCTTAATATACGTATATTGAATTTTAGTAAAATCAGTATTTACCGTTTACATTATAATGACAAATCATATGATTATTTTTCTTTCCAGGATAACTTTTGTTTCCCTGTAGTTAATAATCATTTATTGTGCATTTGCTTGTTTTTCTATGTGGCTATAATAATTAATCCCCAAACTATTCTCAAATTAAATCAGTCTTCTCTCAATATAATCAGATACTTTAGGTGTTTCTATTGCATCTTCTTAAGGAAACATTCATGGAGTCCTCTGTCCTGCTCCAGTCTAGACTGATCACTTGTTGCCTAGTGTACAACTGTCACCCTTGGATTGCCTTTTGCTACCATATTGAGGACTCTTCTTGTCACTCTCCAATATTGGGTTCCTTCTTTCTGTATTGCATGGTGGAGCTTTCCCCCTAGCAGCATCCTGAAAGGGGGCTTGGGAACTAATTTTCAGAGACATTGTATATCTAAAGGTGTATTTATTCTACTTAACATTTATTCAAGGTTTTGGATGAGTATAGAATTCTTGGTTGAAATCCTTTTTTTTCATATTTTGAAGGTATTGTTTCATTGTTTTCCAGCTTTCAGGACTAAGTCTGATGTCATTCTAATTCCAGAGGTTCTATATGAAACCTTTTTTTTCTCCCTCTCTGGAAGGTTTTAGGTTTTCTTTTGACTCCAGTGTTCTAAAATTTCACAGTGATGTACTAAGGCATCTGTTGTCTGTTATATTGGGCACCTGGAAAGTCCTTTCAACATGAAAAGTTATACCCTTCAATTGTGAGACATTTTCTTAAATTACTTCTTTAAGTATTTCTTTGCCTTCTTTTCCTCTCCATCTTACTAGAACTCTTGTTATTTAGATTTTGGTTCTCCTACATTCGTCCTTTAATTTTATTTTCTTTTTTTCTTCTACTTTCCATCCTTACATCCTTTTGCCTTACTTTCTTGGAGATTTCATCAGCTTTAATTGCTAAGCCTTCTATTGGGTTTCTCAGCTTTTGACAACATGTTTTTAATTGCCAGTGCTCTCTTTTGTTCTCTGGTTCTTTTTATAGACTCTTACTCTCTTTATAAGGATGCAAGTCTTCTCTTACCTCTCAGAATATTAATGATAGGCTTTATTTCATTTTATATTTTCTTTCCTCAGAATAATCTTTCTTTTCTGTAAGTTGGTCTTTTGTTTACTAATTTTTGGCCTTTGTATTTCATGTTAGATGCTTTTCTCAACTGCCTGGTGATACTTCAATGAATGCTCAGATTTCAGAGAAGGGAAATCAATAGCCATTGGGAAGTTCTGAGCACATGCGTAGGGCTCTTTACTTACAGGATTCATTGTAGGGTGACCTGGCACCACCTTTCCATTGGGATATCCCCAATGTCAGAATCTTTGGGTACGTTCTCTTAGGCTGGTCAAATTTTCCACAGAAATTTCTTCCAGTGTCCTGCTTGGAAGGTATAAGTTTGGATACCAGTGTTCTGAGAACCCAATAGGGAAATATTATGTATAAAAACTTATGCATAAATCTGCCCATTTGGGGTACACTGCCACCATCATCAGCATCCCATTTTCAACATTACCTGATGCCCCCCACTCCAGAGATGTCTGTTGTTGTTGTTTTGGGTGTTTGTTTGTCTGTTGATTTCCAGAGAACAAGCCACTAGCTTTCTTCTAGAGTGGGGAAGAGGTATTTGTCCAGTCATGTAGTAGAGGAGGAGATCAAGAAGTCTAACTACTTTTTGAACAGGCTTCCACAAATCCTCCTTGTTTTTAGCTCACACTCACCCCTCACTTCCAGCAGCCATGGAGACCATGGAGTGAATCAGATCACTTCTGAACTTTCTCCACTGCTGTCTTCAACTTCATCTGTCTCAAGTCTTAAATCTTTCCATCCATCTGCTTTCCAGCTACTGAAATTTACTTACTTTTGTCTCCTTTCCCATCTCTTTGTCTCTAAAAATTTATGTTGTTTCCTTCTTTTCTTAATTTCTAGTCTGCTTTTAGTGAGGTTTGGGGAAAGGGTAATATGTAATAAATACGTTCAGTCTTCCATATTTAACTGGAAGTCCCAGCAGCATTATTTCCAAGCAGCCAAACTCATGTTCAAGTCAGAAAAAAGAATGATTTTGCTTTGTTCTGCAAGGAATAACCATTACCAACATAAGCTTGAAACTGGCATGAATGCTTGTGTCAGTCAGCTGTTCCTATATAATCATAGCCAAAGACACACTGGCCCTCAGTCATGGGCCACCTGTCCAGGTTTCTATGCCTAACAGCAGTCATAAGGACCATATTCTCATCTCCAGTGACATGTCTGTCAGCAGTCTGGTGGTGATACCAACAACCTCATTTTCCCTTCATTGCATAGAATATGAGAGTTAAAATCAGTGATTATGTAGTCCAGCTCCATGCAATATTATTTGCAAAGGCTGTTCTAGGAAGTATAGGAAGTCTACTACCCTTATTAGGGCAAGCTCCATGTTATAAGCAGAAGACCTGAACAGAAGCAATGAATTATTTGCTTACCATTGTAGCTGCAGAGCCTGATGCATAGTAGTGCCCCCAATAAATATTTGTCCAATTAATGAATGTCTGTTTTCCCAGGCACTGACTTTTTGAGCAATTCATTTCACTTCTCAGCCTCAGTTTCTTCTTCTGAATAATGAGGATGATAATCATACCCATCCCTACACCCATTTTTGTAAACCAACATACACAATGAAGAAAAAAACTGTTCCAGAATGCTAGCAGTGGTTATACAGAAGTGGTGAGATGATATGGGTGGGGTTTTGCTCTTTTTTTTCTATTCTCCAGACTTTCTGTAATGTGCTTATATTAATTTTACAATGAAAAAAATTAACGGAATATGTAGACTTACAGGGAATGCTTTACCAACATTGAGAATTGTATGAATATTAGAAGGCAATTGCAGGAGTAGGGAGAAGGGCAAAGGAGTTGATTCCATGTCTTTTTATCCTACCTTAAAATAAATCAAAAATTTCAAAGCAAAGAGTATCAACAGAACACCTAGGTGGTCTCCTCTGCAGTTATAAAGACTACTTATCTCCAGCATTTTTGAGGAGTTGTTCATTGAGTTAACCACTGGCATCTCAAGATACCAGAGCTTCTTTTTTCCTCTTTTTTTTTTTTTTTTTTTGATACAGAGTCTCACTCTGTTGCCCAGGCTGGAGTGCACTGGCACTATCTTGGCTCACTGCAACCTCTGCCTCCCGGTTTCAAGTGATTATCCTGCCTCAGCCTCCTGAGTAGCTGTGATTACAGACACGCACCACCACACCCCGCTAATTTTTGTATTTTTAGTAGAGACAGGGTTTCACCATGTTGGTCAGTCTGGTCTTGAACTCCAGACCTCAGGCGATCCGCCCCCCTCGGCCTCCCAAAGTGCTGGGATTACCAGCAAGAGCCACCACGCCCGGCTACAAGAGCTTCTTATAGGCATGAATGAGCAGAATCCCTACATGAACCTGAGGATAAGTGACACTAAAGGGATGGGGGAGGGGAAGGTAGGAAGGTAGGAAAACGGAATTGGGAGTGTTGATCTGCCCAGTGGAATTTATACTGTATTTTTTAAAATACATTCCAGAAAGTACAAAATTACAAACCACAGGCCGCAAGCAGTCAGTCTCAAGGAGCCTGAAACACCTGTTCCATTCCTCAAACAAGTTTGTGAAGACCTTAAAACGGTGGGTTCTATGTAGTTTTTTCAGGAAATCTTAACTTTTCAAGAATGCGCTGGTTTTGGTTCTGAGTGGAAACTTGGTAGAAATTTCTTTTTTGTGTTCAAAACAATAAAGTTCACTTTTCTCCTGAGAATTTGTGCAAGACAGTAATTTTCTCTCTTTTGAGTTGTAACTAGTGAACTTGTGATACTTAGCAGGAATACATTCCTAGGTATATTTTAAATTCATCTTTTGTCACGTCCAAAAAAAAATATTTTTCCAAGATGGTTGAGGACAATGCTTTTACTTTCCTTTTTCTTTTTAGGGGACTCTACATAGCTGTTATATTTTATTACAAAGACAATATCTTAGTCACCAATGAAGATCAAGTACCAATTGTTGAAATAGATGACTCTCACACCAGTTCTATTACACAAGATTTTCTGTGGTTCATGAAGGTATACTAAGTCCTGATTTCATTTTTCCCTACTTTGTACCAATGTTACTGCACAAAAATCTCTGAAACATTAGTTGAGGGGTCTCCAGCGATCAAAGTTTTGGGGTAGAAATAAAGTATCTCAAAGGTCCTTTTCAGCCCTAGTATGCCCTATGTCATTTTAAAAAGCACCAAAGTTACGTGTGCACTACATTTTCAAAGCAAAGAGGCTTGCATCCTGTCACAACGTGTCTCCACTGTTCTGAGTTATGGGATCATTTGGCAAAGACTAAAATGTGGATCTGACCGTTTCATTAGCATTCAGATCTTTTTCCAATTGGACAGAGATCAAAAAGTTGTTTCATGTGTGTCTGAAAATGGACTGGAGAATAAACATCAGGGGTCAGATTTCTTTCTCCCTGCTTTGCTTTGATGCCACAACCTAAATCATGTACTGGCTTGGACGATGACATGACTGCATGCCTTCTTTTGCAGCTGTCTTGTATGTGGGAAGATATAAGGTGGCTGAGGCAAAGCGTACCAATATCTTCATCCTCATCCACAGTGCTGCAAACTCGGCAGAAGATGCTCGCAGCAACAGCACAGCTACAGGTAAGGGACCAGGTTTCAACCCAGGCCCCCAGGAAAATATTTTTAATGTAGAAAATTCAGTTACCAGTCCTACCTAGAAAGGAAAAGGATGGGCTCCCTTCTCTTTCAGACCCCTAAAAGTATGAAGTTTTCTTGAGCACCTGGAGCTGCGTACCTGTAGGTATGCAGGTTTCATGTAGGAAACCTGTATCTTTAGCAATCTCCTCCAAGTGAGTCTCTCTTGAACAGTGTATAGGAGTAACTCATTAAACAAGGAGTAAGGAGACTTGAGTTCTAGATTTGATATTAATCAGCCAACTCAGTTCTCCTCTCTGGGCCCCAGTTTCATCACTTGCTCTAAGATAAGAGAAGTTTAATGAGATCACTTGAAGGACTGTTGCTGCTCTGGTGTCCTATGCATTAATCAGTATATGAAGATGGAAAAAAGAGCAGATATTTTGAGCAGTTTCTTGGTGTGATGATTTTGGTAAAGCTTACTTATAAAAAAACAAACAAATAGAAAACAACACTTAAAAGATTATCTTTAAGCCTGAATTTATTTATCCTTCCATATTCTCAGTCACATCAGATCAAGTCCCCAATATTTGTAGGTTACAGAGCTCCTCCTAGAAGTAGCATTAAATTCTAACCAAGATTTTCTGGGTTTTCCTCTTACTGTTTTCTGGTATTAAGTGAATTTGTGAATCTTAGCACAGAAAAAAAAATATCTGCTACATGGGATGGGGGCCATTAAGAGATCACCGAGCCTTTATCAGTAACGGGTATCTACCTACAAATCTGCAGTTACATCAACCCCAGAAATACGCATAACGGGAATCTATGTAAGCTGTGTTTGGCCAGGCCATGTAGGTCACAGCATAAAAATAGGGTCATAATAACAAAAAAAAATTCTATGGCTTGGCCCCCCACCTGCAATTATAGGAATGTCATTTCTTAAACCCTCACAATAATAATAATTCAACTTCCTGTGATATTTTGTTGCTATTACAATCAATTCAGAAATGCAAATTTTGCTCCTCTGTGATATATTCCATTACACAGGTAGCTTGCTGCTTTGTATGCTCAGTGAGATTTTAGCAAACAGCTGTTCATTTCAACTCACTAGGGTTTTTTTTTGGGTTGGGGATGGTGATGGGATGGAATCTCTCTCTGTCGCCCAGGCTGGAGCGCAGTGGCGTGATCTCGGTTCACTGCAACCTCTGCCTCCTGGGTTGAAGCAATTCTCCTGCCTCAGCCTCCCATGTAGCTAGGATTACAGGCACCCACCACCACACCCGGCTAATTTTTGTATTTTTACCAGAGACAGGGTTTTACCATGCGGGCCAGGCTGGTCTTGAACTCCTGACCTCAAGTGATCCACCTGCCT
Source organism: Hylobates moloch (assembly GCF_009828535.3). Classification (NCBI taxonomy): domain Eukaryota; kingdom Metazoa; phylum Chordata; class Mammalia; order Primates; family Hylobatidae; genus Hylobates; species Hylobates moloch. The sequence continues at coordinate 2,977,156 of NW_026652285.1, forward strand.
CGGCCTCCCAAAGTGCTGGGAGTACAGGCACGAGCCACCGTGCCTGGCCTCAACTCACTCTTGATTGCATATTCTTCTCTTCCAACTCAAGAAGCAGTTCTTGGAGCAGGCCATGATGACTGTGCTGAATTCAAAGTGCCTCGTCCTTTCATCACTGACCCACTTGAGTTGAACCATGCCACTGCACCTCACACTACTCTTTCTTTAGGATAAAATACATTCCTAAGAGGCTCAGACTCCTTAGTGGATCCTCCCATCATCCTACCATACAGCCCAGACATGCCTGGATCACAGACTGAAAAACCTTAGAATTTCAAGGGGGGCTCTTTATTATGTGTTTATTGGGGGTTTCTTAGAACTTTCATCTGATATCAGCAATATGAGAAGGATCGGGCTGTTACAAGTCAGTGCAGTCAGACGCTGAGTGAGGCAGTGATGGCCAGTGTGGCCCTACTCAACTACTCCCATTACAATACTTTTGGACTTCCTCAGCTTCTAAATCTATAGACCTCACCACTTTTCATAATGCATCAGCCCACTTTTGAAGTCATTTCCTTCCTTGACCAGCTTAGATTCCTTAGCCCATCTTAATCACTTCCTTGAAAATATTCCATTTTCCCCTTCATATTATTTATTTGGAAAAATCCCACGCCTGGATGAATCCAACATGTCTAAAGTAGTTACACATTGCCACATAAAAAAAAAAAAATCACAAAAAAGGGCTGACTGGTTTTATGTTAAATTCATGACTACAATTCTCACACGTAATGTTACCTAGTAGTACAATTTCCTTTCTCTACTAAATTTGCTTTCTCACACTGTAAAGCAACTATTTTAAAACCTTCTCCCCAGCACTTTGGGAGGCTGGCAGTTGGATCACTTGAGCTTAGGAGTTTCAGACCAGCTGGGCAACATGGCAAAACCCCATCTCTACCAAAAATACAAAAATTACCTGGATGTGGTGATGCACATCTGCAGTCCTGGCTACTCAGGAGGCCGACATGGGAGGATCACTTAAGCCTGGGAGGCAGAGGTTGCAGTGAGCTGAGATCGTGCCCCTGCACTCCAGCCTGGGTGAAAGAGTAAGACCCTGTCTAAAAAAAATAATAAAATAAAATAAAACCTTCTTCATTCTCCCACATCCCTTCTCCTTCTCCACACTCTCATTCACATCTCAGGTGATGATTTCACTGTATAATTCATCAAGGAAAAAAATGGAAATTAATGATTTTTTCTGCCAAATTTATAAATCTCCTTGCACAGACCAAAACTTCTTTTTTTTTTCTTTTTATTTCTGAAGATAAAATCTCACATTTCCTATCATAAGGTCATTCCTCCACATGTGCTCTGGGTCCCATCTCTTCCCTCTCATTTTTATTTTAAAATACTCAAGTCTTTCCAGTTAAATCTCCCCCTAAATTCCTCTCATAGCCCCACATGCCCTTTCGGCTACCAAACTATTCTCTTCCTTACACCCAAACTTCACCTACATCCTCTTTCTCCACGGATATCTCCATTTCCTACCAGTTCTCAACCCTCTCTCTGACTTTTGCTACCATGATGCGTACAAAACTGCTCTTTAAGGGCACCAGAAACCAGAGGCAGATGATGCTGCCAAAGCTGGAGCTTCAGGACCCCTCACTTGCATGAGCTATGAGTGTGGGACCCCTGTGAGTGTGCAACCCACAGCGTTTTAGGGAAGGGAAGCTGGATTGCAGTCAGGAAGCATTTCTCGCAAACTTTCTAAAGAAATTTCAGGCGGAAAGGGGACCCAAAATTCCAAACACTCTAGTGTTTGCTGGAGAGAAGGAAATTTCTTTTATCCTTCTAGACAAAGATTCACTTTTATACCTAGTCTTGTTTTTGTCATTTTGTATTCTCTGTCTTAAAGAGTGCCTCAAAATTATATAGTTCAGGCCCCCACAAAACCTGGATCTAGTCATGCCAGTGACTTCAGTTTCACTAAGCAACATTTTATACACTTGGTTCCATACTCCTTTTATAGATTGGAATATCCCTTGGCTTCCACAATTTCATGCTCTTCCGATTTTCTTCCAACTTGCTGGTCTTTCTCCGTATCCTTTGCTAGTTTTCAAGCTGTTTCCTTTGCTTAGAATCCCCTTCTTTCCTCACTTTGCCTTACTAATTCCTATATATCCTCCAGGTCTCAGCTTAATTTTTATACTTCCTTAAAGAGCCTTTCTCTGATCCCTTGATTAAGTGAATCACTCTCATAGCACCTTGTATTCTTCCTTCAGGAAAGTGATCAGAATCCCAGAGTTTATTATTTATATTATTATCTGTTTAGTGACCCACTTGGACTGTGAGTTCCTCAGTTCAGGAAACGTGTCTCTCTTGGCTACCACTATATCCCCAATGCCTGGAATGTGGTAGACACTCAGTAAGTACAGGTTGTATAAATAAATATATCTGTCAATCCAAACCCATGTACCCCAATGATCACACTTGAGGGAAACTTTATCCAGCCAAAGGGAAAAGGGATCACAGAAATGTTTTGTAGCATAGTTACCACCTGGATGGATAGCTCTCCGGTCCTGCACTGTGACCAGAGAGCCTCACAGTCTTCAATAAATGGTCACCTTCACAGTGCCACCATCAAGGCCTGAATGCTGTATGCATGCCCTTCTCTCCAAGTTTCTGTATGCCTAGTTCAATGATAAAAGTTGCTTTCATCACTTTTTTTTGGTAGGACCTATTGCCCAAACTATTTACTAGTCTCTACAGTGAAAATGTCTGGAAATACTGAAGGCACCTTTTGTTGGGGAGGGAGGTAAGAGAGGTGAAAGGGAGGTGTAAGATACAGAAAAACTTTTCTGAAGGGAAAGAAAGAGAAATTTGAGGATTGACACATAGTTAATATGTTAGATCACTCTACTAATTTAAAATATTTTACAATGTGGCCAGGAGCGGTGGCTCACGCTTGTAATCCCAGCACTTTGGGAGGCCAAGGTGGGTGGATCACCTGTGGTCGGGAGTTCGAGACCAGCCTGACCAACACAGACAAACCCCATCTCTACTAAAAATACAAAATTAGCTGGGTGTGATGGCGCATGCCTGTAATCCCTGCTACTTGGGAGGCTAAGACAGGAGAATCGCTTGAACCCAGGAGGCAGAGGTTGTGGTGAGCCGAGATCGCACCACTGCACTCCAGCCTGGGCAGCAAGAGCGAAACTCTGTCTCACAAAAAAACAAAATAAAATAACAATGTTCTGAGGAAAGTAAAAATGCATTATACGTAGTTTGATTGGCATCAACCATAAATAAATTCTATTGATTTTCCTCTGGTGCATCTCATTTAACTCTCCTCTCCTTTCCAGTTTTGTATACTACTGCCTGATTACTCCAATTTGGTCAAAAGCCTCCAAAGTCATCCCTCTGCTACCACTCTTGACAGCCTCCAATCCACTTTCCATACTTTGGCCAGAGTAGCCAATCTAAAAGATTCTGACCAAGGCATTCTCTGACTTAGACTCCTCCAGTTGTGGCTCAGACATTTTATCATGGCTCACAAGGGCCTCAATCATGATCTTTCTCCCTCTCATCTGCACTCATAGTCACTGGGCTTAGTCACTGTGTCCAAGTCAGGGGACCTACCTTTATCGCAGTGCATATCAAGCACTGTGCAATTTGCACCTTGTTTTCTGGGTTTCTGCTCTCTAGTGAGCTCCTTTAATATATAATAGTAAATAATAACCATGAAGTGACTACTTTCATTTATTTAACAGACTAGGTGCCAGGCACTGTGTTGAGTGCTTTACAAACTTTACTGCCATTTAATCTTTGCCACCACCTAATGAGAAAGTACTATTATGGCATTCTTTTAACAGATCATAACACTAGGGCCTAGAAAGGCTCGTTTGTGCCCAAGGTTACATAGATAGGAAGTAGCAGATCCTAGATTCAAATCCAGATTTATTTAACTCCAAAGCCTTCATTCTTTCCAGTACTTCGTCATCTTACTATGTAGTAATTTACAAAAAAAGCAGACAAAATTTTAAAGAGAAAAAATTATTCATATGATAGTAAAAAAGAAGAAGAAGTCGATTCTTCATTAAAATTACCTAGGCCAGAGGAGAGATAAGTATCTCAGCATTTAGGAAAAAAAATTAAGATGAGAGATCCCGTAAGTGACCAAAAGCCCATGTTGTTTTTCTTTCTCTTAGGAAAATGTCAGAGGGCCCAAAGAGGGAGAAGTGTACATTGCTCTTACATTGAAAGGTGTCTAAACTACTTATCCCCCCAAAACAGTAAAAATCTGACACTGCAGATTGTGCTAAACTTTCCTCCTCCATAGCTTTTAGAAATGAGTGTTAGTGAGTAAGAGCTAAGTAACAATATATGAATACTGTGATCTTTACATTTGTTAAGGGGAAAAAAGATTTTCCCAAAATTTTGCTCTTCTTTTTCAGGCCTCCTTATCCCAACTCTGGACTTCCTTCACCTTCCCATGTCCACATCACCTCAAACTGAATAAAGGCCTCTAAATATTGTGCTTCTACCTAGGGCTTATTGACAACCCTGTGATTTGTCCTGGTTATAACCTGGATGCATTCCTGTTAGCCATCAGGTGGCTCTTGCAGGATCATCAGGGGCCCCAGATCACCTAACCTTGATTATGACAGGTATTAACATGGTCTATTTTTCCTTTAGGCCCTAAAGAACCCTGAATTCTCCATCATGGAATATGGTTGCAATTTATTTTCACAATAATATTCTACTTTTAAATTGGGCTCTCCCCAAAGCTAGCTATCCAACCTAATTTGATGTCAATAAAAAATTTCAAGAAGACTTCTAGTGCTTTCTTATTCAACCCCTTAGAAAACCTATCTACAGCTGATAGTGAACCACTGATAATAACTTTGTTTAAGTGAATATACCACCGTAGTCAATGTCTACCCATCAGCTTTGGTCCAAAGTGAATCACATTTTCCAGCGTCTTAATGATAATACAATATGTTAATTAAGTCAACAAAAAGTGGCTGAGTCCTTTCATGTGGCAGGCAATGTGCAAGGGACACAGAGACACAAAGATGAAACAACTATGAATTCATAACGTGAACTCATACACCAATACATGCAGTAAAGCCAGAGACATGCTTAGATGGAAGTTTGTACAGGAAACAGTAAGGGACAAAAGTGGGACGGTAAAGTCTACCTCAGAGAGTGGGAAACGTCTTCCCAGAGAAGGTGAAATCTGGGATGGGTCTTGAAAAGGAGTAGATGTAAGCCTGGGTGGGATTCCAATTAGAGCAGTAAAGAAAGCCCCCACCCTACGTTGCATCAAGCCTGAGGTTTACAAAATACTTTTTCACGAGTTGCTTGATTTAATCCCTCAAACACTCACTGAGGTAAGGATTAGCGTAACAGCTGTCTGAGCTGTAAAGACTCTTACTTTTAGATGATGATACTCAGGACCAGAGAGGGTAAACAATTTTTCAGAAGTCCGACAGTTAATAAATGGTAGCCAACCCTGAAATTCAATACCAAATATAAGTAAAGGCTTAATAGCAATGGTAGCCTGGAGCCAACTTGTACTGGCCTGAGAGAGCCAACTGTTAAATATTCAGGGATTTTGAAAGCGGGTCGTCAAACTCTGGGTAGTTTGAAATCCCACTACAGCAAGAGTATTTACACCACAGAAAGCGGCATATGCTACAAATCAGGGCTTTCTTTTCTTTTCTTCCTTTTTTTTCCCCCCTTTTTGGCTAGCCAGTTTACCAGCATCACACTGCTTATTAGTACCCCACAGGGCTGGACTAAAAGCCACACCCACTTCTCTATGATTTAGAAGTCAAATATTGGAAAGAAAAAATATGACTGAGTGACTAGGCCATTGCAAAAAAGTCATAATCTTGCCAAATGAATTTTTATGTCAAAACTTATCTATGAAATTCCTTATTTGTCCTATGTCTGGTCTTTGTAAGGAAGAAGATAAGGTTTTGGACGCAGTCCCTACCTGTGAGGGAAAATTCCAGGGTTTTCATAGATGTAGATATTGACTTCCTGGCTCATTCATTTTTAGGTCATCCTTGTCACTTTTACAAATCCCAGTTCTATTTCTGTATTCATGCTAACAGGGCATCTCACCACCTCTTATGTGAGCACACAAAAGTAACAGCTAGGAGCTCTAGGATGATTTATAATGTTTAGAAATCATAGATATTTAAAGCTAGAAAGGATTTTATCCTATTCATCCAGTGTTCTAGGTTAGAAATCTTCAAACCCTGCATATTTGTAAAACTCCTGTTTATTTTAGGAATAACTACCTGAGCCCCTCCATATTGAGTGTGGCATCTTTCCCTTCCTACCTTCCTAAAAGTATTGTCTGCCTCAGTTGACCCAGTTTATAGGCAATTTTAACAGATTTTTAAATAAACAGAAGCCCCTGAAATGCAGATAAGTCAAACCAGGCCAATTTCCCAATTAGAGTATCTTGAAGGGAATGTGCAGTCATTTGGGGACCTGTACAATGTGCTACATTGTCAATTCACCTCTTCATTTTAAACAACCCCACCTCATACCAGCTTACTGCAGATCTCCTGAGAACTCCACAGAAGCATACTTTAAATATCAGACATTTTTCTTTAAAACATCTGGGATTCTCTTCAAGTGCTGGTAACTGAGGTTTATGTACTGGTGTGTCTATATGGGTAAGAAATATTTACAGATACCGAATTTGCTTTTTTAAAAAAACATAATTTTTGTGTGTCTTGCTGTAATCTTTGCAGGCTCTGCAATCTTTACAAATGTCTTTGTAACGACCTTTGAGCTTCTGTGAAGTACATTTCTATGATGCCATATATTCTAGGTTTAAGTGCAAAAAAAAAAAAAGAGAGCAAACAGCTTCTCAGAAGTCAGATAATTATTCACGGTGTCTTTTGTTGCTGTTGTGTTGCTTTGTTAGCATAATACCCTCTATGCTACCAGTAATCCATTTGTTTCCAGAATTTACTTGGGACACACAACTTGGGAAGAGTTTACTATGAGCCCATTAAAGATCGACATGGAAACATACTCATAGTCACCATCAGGGAGGTGGAGATGCTTTATTCATTTTTTAATGGCAAGTGGATGCAGATCTCAAAGCTGCAAAGCCAGAGAAAGTCTCTATCCACACCTGAGGAGCCAACAGCTTTGGACATTTTACTGATAACCATCCAGGTAAGTAGTTTGTTTCTTAATTCCCTGGTATACTTAAGGTTCCAAACCCAATTATTGAAGGTCTAGTGAAATATTGCAAGAGCCATTTACATATGCAGTGATGGAGTGGAGAGGGTCCAGAGGTCTGCTGTTGCAAATGCAGAAGCTTATTTTTTATTTGTCACTCCCTAGATCTGGAATTCATTCATACAAATAGTGGGCACCCAATAAAGCATTTTCATGCCCTGGCCAATGAGCCAGTAAGAAACATTGAGGTCAGGCGCAGTGGCTCATGCCTGTAATCCCAACACTTTGGAACCAAGGTGGGTGGATCACTTGAGGTCAGGAGTTCAAGACCAGCCTGGCCAACATGGTGGAACCCCATCTCTACTAAAAATAGAAAAAAATAAATAAATAAATAGCTGGGTATGGTGGCGCACACTTATAATCTCAGCTGCTTGGGAGGCTGAGGCAGGAGAATCGCTTGAACCTGGGAGGCGGGTTGCAGTGAGCCAAGATCGTGCGACTGCCCTCCAGCCTGGGCAACAGAGTAAGACTCCGTCTCCAAAAAAGAAAAGAAAAGAAAAGAAACATTGAGACAAATAATTGAGTAGGAGATAGGGAATCTCTAGATAGTATAATCAAAACATTAAACCAATATCTGAATGAACTGTAATAACAATACATTTCTAAATTGTATATATATGTGTGCATGTGTGTGTATTTGTGTGTGTGTACATGGGTGTGTATGTACAAAAACACTGTCACACATATTTACTCCTGCATGTTCATTACAATACTCCCTTGAGACAGACAGGCATGATTAAGTCCATTTTAGGAATGAAATAACTAGAGGCCGGGCGCGGTGGCTCACACCTGTAATCCTAGCACTTTGGGAGGCCAAGGCAGGTAGGTCACCTGAGGTCAGGGGTTCAAGACCAGCCTGGCCAACATGGGGAAACCCCATCTTAACTAGAAATACAAAAATTAGCCAGTTGTGATGGCAGCCACCTGTAATCCCAGCTACTCAGGAGGCTGAGGCAGAATTGCTTGAACCAGGGAGGTGGAGGTTGCAGTGAGCTGAGATCACGCTACTGCACTCCAGCCTGGGTGATGGAGTGAGAATGCATCTCAAAAAAGAAAAGAAAGAAGAGAGAGAGGGAAGGAAGGAAGGAAGGAAGGAAGGAAGGAAGGAAGGAAGGAAGGAAGGAGAGAAAGAACTAGAGCTCAAAGAGGTTAAATGACATAGAGCTACACACAGAGGCAATTTAGTGAAGCTAATGAAGCTTTGATGTCCTTCAGCCTTCACTTGTACAAGCCCCTTCCAGTTCCTTGCAGGGACCCTAGCAGGTTTGCTTTCATAACTTTGTGTTGTTTTCCTTAAAAAAGACACCAGAAACTATATCCACTTGAGTCTCCACAAAACTTGATTTTGTCCCTTGGCACACAGCTAGAAAATGGCAGAGCTGAGGCTTCAATTCAGATCTTCTGATTGCAAATAGGCTCCTTTCTGCTATATTATGTCATATTCTGAGGTAGAAGTCAGGATTTTAGTGAGTGGGGGACAGGAGACGAAATAAAGGATAAAAGACTTACTTGAATACTGAATAGCCACCAAAATTCAAAATCCGAGTAGCTTAGATGCAGCCCTTGGCCTGGATGGTGGAATTGGGACACCAACCCACGTATGCTCCTGGGTCCAGCACGCTCTCTCTGCCTCACACATTCTTTTGTGAACATGGGCTTCAAACTGTTTCTTTTTTTCTTTTTTTTTTTTTTTAAACCCAGTGATAGGGACGAATTGTATAGGACACTTCGGTTAGGTAGAAAAGCTGGCAGAAACATCTACACTGAGCCCCGTGCAAGCAGTAGCATATTCACAGACAGCCAGCCTGGAGTAAGGGAGAAAGAAGGACCCAGTTGCACAGAAACAACCCAAATCTGAGCTTCCGTCCTGGGAGCCATTTGTGGTCACCCTAAACAGCTAACTTACTTTCTAAGTTACTTTCATTCCCCGCCAAGGGGTGGCAAGTACAATAATCTCATTTTTTCATTACTTGCACTGGCCCAAACCAGGACAAAGGCCAATGAAGCAAAGGTAAGCTAATTGGTCAAAGCCAATACCTCTGGATTTAATTTTGTGGAATTTGGGTTCATAGGGAATTGACAGAGAGTATGTGCTTGTGTGAAGGAGGTGGGGGCAGGGAACACAGACACATTTGAGGCTCCCCTCTTCACCTTTTATAAGCAAGTGCTAAAAGAAACATTTAAAAAATCATAATAAATTGAGCTTTTACAGGGTGACTAATACACTAATCCCCTATAGGGATAAACTAGGGTCTGGGCTACCTTTGCTCCTAGAAACACAGCACAGGCCTCAGCATGATATAATACCTGGTTTCTCCTAGACTTATTACATTAAAAATGTGTTACAGGTGCAGAAAAATTCCAATCTGGTGAAAGGTTGTTAGAGAAGGAAACCAAAAATAGAGGCAGGATCGGGTTTCCACACAGATCCAAGTGGAAAATTTACCCCCGCTGACTGGCACATTCCCACCTGATGTCATTCCCACCCACCCCCACTCTCCCTTCTCCTCCCCCTACTTCTTCTCTCTCCCCTCCTTCCCATACAAGTCTCACACTAGAGAGGAAATGGGGAATAAAACTATGAGGGCTGCTATCCAATCCCTCCTAGACTTAAGATTTAATTATATCAGGAGTTGGCCCCACCAACTCAACACAAAGGGAGAGATAGGTCTTGGTGGTACCCAAAGCAGGCTGGTAATTCCCACAATAACAGGCCACAGACCACTCTCTTTTCTCGGGGGTGGTGGAGTGATGACCAGCAGGCCTTCTCATTGGATGCCTGGGCTTCTTTCTGCTACATCACATCACATCCTGTGCACCACGTTGAAATCAGGATGACTGGGTGTGAATACCGACTCCACCCTTTCTGGTTATGTGTCCAGGGCATTATTTAACTTCTTATCCCTCACAGTTCCTCCTCTGCAAAAAAAACCTACTTCATAGGGGTCTAATGAAGACAGGTGAGTTAGTACATAAATGACTAAAAGAGTAGCACAAAGTAGTGCTCAATAAATATTAGTGATTTTTGTTATGTCTTAGAAAATTTTTTTTTTTTTTTAATTTACTTTAAATTCCAGGGTACAAGTACAGGATGTGCAGGTTTGTTACGTTGGTGTGCCATGGTGATCTGCTGCACCTATCAATCCATCACCTAGATATTAAGCCCAGCATGCATTTTTCCTGATGCTCTCCTTCCCCTTGCCCCTACCAACAGGCCCCAGTGTAGGTTGTTCCCCTCCCTGTGTCCACGTGTTCTCATTGTTCAGCTCCCACTTGTAAGTGAGAACCCATAGTGTTTGATTTTCTGTTCCTGCATTAGTTTGCTGAGGATAATAGCTTCCAGCTCCATCCATGTCCCTGCAAAAGACATGATCTCATTCCTTCCCATGGCTGCATAGTATTCCATGGTGTATATGCAGCACATTTTCTTTATCCAGTCTATCATTGATGGGCATTTAAGTTGATTCCATGTCTTTGCTATGGTAAATAGTGCTGCAGTGAACACACGTGTGCACATGTCTTTATAATAGAATGATTTATATTCTTTTGGGTATATACCCAGTAATGGGATTGCTGGGTCAAATAGTATTTCTGATTCTAGGTCTTTGAGGAATCGCCACACCATCTGCCACATTATCAAACTAATTTACACTTCCACCAGCACTGTAAAAGCTTTCCTATTTCTCTGCAGCCTTGCCAGCATCTGTTGTTTCTTGAATTTGTATTGATAATAATCACCATTCATGTCTCAGAAAATTTTAAGCAATGCTAGGCTGCCCTCAGGACACACCCGGTCCACAGAGACCTCTGGTAATGGCCTAATCATTCCGTGGGGCATTTTATCACATTTTCGACCTTTCCATCACAACTAAGGAATAGCTGTACAAAAGTTATGATCCACGATGGGGTTTTCAAAACAGATCAGGGCTTTAACAAAATCTGGGCCCATAACTAATCTATGAATCCCTAGGGCCCCAGGGAAACTCCAGTGTCCAACTCCCTCAAATTCCTGACCTTCTCAAATCCCAGGCCTTCAAAACAGGCCTCTCTCATTTATCTGTGAAAGAGCAAAAAATCCTCCTCACCCTTGCCTGGGAAGGAAAAGAGAGTTACTGTGGACAAGAGTCCCTATGAGCAAACTAATTGACAATGAGAGTATTTCCAACAGAAAGGCCTCTCTCAGGTGATAAGTTGCTCCAACCATTCTCTTCAGGGATCACTTCAGTCCTTGGAAGCCTCACATGAAAGCTTTTTCCTGAAGCTTAATCTCTCACGTGTGTACTATATATTCAACTTTCTAACACTTTGTCACATCTATGATATCATTTGATCCTCATGCAAACCCAAAGAGGATGAGTGAGTCATTTTGTGTCCAGTTTGCAGAAGAAGCCGTGAATTTCAAGGAAGTACCTTGTCAAGGTCATATCAGCTAGAAGAGGGACCAAACCCACAACTTCTGACTCCTAGGCTGCTGGCCTCCCCATTTCACCATGCTGCTGTACACACCTTCCTCCCCGCCCTGCCCCTGGTTTTCTCTGCATCCTTTGTGATCTAGGGAAGCTGTGGTGAAGCATGTCTTTTGTTCCTTCTCATCCCTGCTTTCCTTTTCTTCTCCTTAGGCATTCCTTGTCACCTCTAGGTATTCAGTGTCTTCTTCTTACACCCTAGGTGCCCAGGACCTCTTCTTCCTTTTTCTGCTTTTTTTCCAGCACATTCCTACTCTTTCTACCCCCAAGCAGCTACAAACACAAGGATCAAAAACTACAGGAATCAGAAAGATTGCTGGAAATGAGGCAATTGGGCTGGACTTAGGAAACAATTGGGTTCAGGTAAAAACTTGTTCACCAATGTTCATAGAAGAATTATTCACAATAGCCAAACAGTAGAAGTAAACTAGATGCCAAACAACTGACGAATGGGTAAACAAAATGTGGTATATCCATATGATGGAATATTATTCAGCCATTAAAATGAATAACATATGATCCATGCTACGACATGGATGAACCTTGAAAATGTAATGCCGAGTGAAAGAAGCCAGACACAAAATGCTAAATGTTGTATGATTCCACTTATATGCTATGCCCAGAATAGGCAAAGCCATACAAACAGAAAGTAGATTAGTGGTTTCAGGAACAGCAGGGGGAGAGATAGGGGAATGTGTGGTTTCTTTCTAAAGTGATGAAAATGGTCTGGCATTAGACACTGGTGATAGTTGCACAACCATGTGAATATCCTAAAACCACTGAATTACACACTTGCACAGGGCGAATTTTATAGTATATGAGTTATAGCTCAATTAAAATAAAAAGAAACGAGTGTAAGTAAAAGAGACTACGTTATTCTTGTCCCTTTAAAGACAGCAGCTCCGATTCAGCCTCAGCTAATTACAATGGAAGAACGTGGTCCCAGTCTTGAAATGTTTTCAGTGTTTTGAAGAGAAGTTGAAAATCAAAAATTTTGGTAAAGTCCTTTTATTTTTATAATTTAGAAAATAATTCAGAAAATTAAATTATTTGCAGTCCATATAATCTTGGACCTACAAAGACCACTAGCCACCATTTTGTCGCCTGTACCATCACGGATGGTTGAGTTTTCATATTCCATCCAACAAAATAAAAGTGCTGTAGTTATTGAAAAAGCAACTATCTATTGTTCCTCTAACAAGCTCTCAGGATCTCTGATCAATGACAAGAAGGTGGATATACCCTTCCTAGTCACTGTGCAAGCACAGCATATTTTCTCCCTAAAGACCAGCCCCAGACCCCACCTCCTCTGATCCTCTCACTTCATATTTAATGAATATTTTTTTCAATGTCAACTAGGTACCAAGCACTCTTCTAGGTGCTACAGAAAAAAACAAATGAATAAGTCAAGGTCCCTACTCTCAAGGAATTCAGTCAAATGAAGACAGACAGATCTGTAAACAAATCCAGGTAATACAAGACAGAATTAAACTAGCGCCTGATAGCAGTACAAACGGTGTACTATGGGGAACACAGACAAAGCAGCTATTAATTCTGCCTGAAAATATCAGGGAAGGCATTGCAGAAGAGACGGCATTTGGCTGAGCCATGAGGGTAGTTAAGTTAACCAGGTGGAAAAAAAGAGAGAGAAAGAACAAAATTAAGGAGAGAAGAAAGAAGGAATTAAATAGGTGGAATTAAATTAAATTGAGAGCATGATAAAGAAATGAGGCAGAAACTGGAAGAGTGGATTTCACCCTCCCTTAGGCCCACAATGGGCCTAACACAGTCTTCTTATGGCCTCTATGATGTTGGGTGAGAAAAACTTGCTTACATGATTCTCTCACACTGAAACGTGAGTTCCATGAAGGGAAGGATCATGTTTTATTCATCTCAGTGTCATCAATATCCTAGCCACAATGACTGATACATAGTAAGTGCTCAGTAAAAGTTGGTAAAATGAGTGAATTTGTGAAACAACAATCAGAACAGTGAGATTAGCGCATGTATGGGGAAAGAAAAAACAATCCATTTTGACTGGAGATAAGGAACACAAAAGGGCTATAGTGGAAATGGAGGTTGGAAAAGCAGATTAGAGGTCAAATCAGGTAATATGTAGAACCACGGGCATTCAATTTGGTGTTAGAAGGCCTTTTTAGGCTGGGTGCAGCGGCTCACACCTATAATCCCAGCATTTTGGGAGGCCGAGGCATGTAGATCACCTGAGGTCAGGAGTTCAAGACCAGCCTAGGCAACATGGCAAAACCCCGTCTCTACTAAAAATACCAAAATTGAGTGGGCATGGTGGCACATGCCTGTAATCCCAGCTACTCGGGAAGCTGAGGCAGGAGAATCGCTTGAACCCAGGAGACAGAGAATCAAGCCACTGCACTCCAGCCTAGGCTACAAAGTAAGACTCCGTCTCAAAACAATACAAAACAAAACAAAAAAACAGATGGCCTTTCTAGTGTGTCATGGATTATGTGGATGAGACAGCTTCTTTCCATTCCCATACATTTCTCAGGCTCCAAAACATTTTAAAGAGGGAAAAATGACTACATAAAGGCAAGAAAACACAGAGTAGATGCTCAGTAATAGTCTTTTAAAAAATTGAATGAAAGAGTGAATTACTCCATCCCAGAATGCTGTTGGTTTTTATATAACCACAGTGTACTCCTAGCTCACATTCTATCTGTGGTCAGTTCTGACCCCCACATGTTTTTCTCTGATACTCTTACCTATCTTATATTTGTATTCTTGGGTGTAGGTCTTTCCAAGCACATTTTCATATTAAGTTTCAACCCTAATTATCATAGCCTTATTTTTCCAATGCATAGGGTAATTTAGAACTTTATTACTATTTTCCAGAAAAGCAAAACCATACCAAATTTGGGACCCACAAATTTGATGCACACATTCTTGATTTCTTTGTCTAGAATGTCAATAAATAAGCTGAACAGACCGGTCCTCGGGACCAATCCCCACTGGACCAACACTCAATATGTCTACTATTTATTCACCAACTCCATTATCTACAAATCTCCCACCCAGATATTCAGCTTGTTAAAAGCAACGTGGTCCAGATTCTATTTTTCCCAGGTTATCCAGTGAAACAGATTACACTGGAGACTTCTCCCTGGTCTTGGAATCCTGTTCTATTGCTATAATAAATTAAGGTAATCTGTATGATTTGCTCTCACAGAACCATGTTGACTCCTCTTCAGTGTCTCAAGATTTCCTGGATGACTGCAAATTGATTGTTTGATGGTTCTTTCTCATTTTTCCTGAAGATCAATAAGTTGGTGGTCTTTAATTACTAGGGTCATTCTATGTTTCTCCCCTTCCTGTTTCAAAGACAGCTATATTTGTCCTTTCCTGGTCTTTAGGGACTTCTCCAGTTCTCCATGACTTCTCAAAAATAATGACCTGTGAGTCTGTAGCCACATCTGTTTGTTTAGCAAGTATTCCTAGGGTGCATATCATCAAATTCAGTGGATTTGAATACTTCCATTTTTCTTTCCCTCATTAACCATTTCTCTCCCTTTGATTAGTGTTCATTTCCCAAATTCCACCTTGACTGAATTTATTGTAGTCAACTATTTACTTGTGATCTAGGCTGAAGAGACAGGATAGAAGACATTAAAAAGTTCAGCCTTATCCATCCTGATATTAATAAGAATTCCTTCTTGATCATGAGATCAAATTTTTTTCTAGCCTATTTTTTTGGCCAAGTAATCTTTTAAAAAATTGTTTAGATTTTGCTTTTCTGTACATGCTCATTAGATATTTCTCCCAGTTGTGACCATTCTTATTCTATCCCTCTTCTACTATTCCCTTATGTTCTGTTTAAGGTATCTGGCCTAATTTTCCACGTTGTGTACCTAATTTATACAGAAAAGTACTGGGTACTAAGGACACAAAGCAATGAAAAACATAGCCTTACCATTAATTTCACAATTTAGTTCAAGAAAATAACACGAAAGAAAAATATAAGTACTCCTTCTGCTGTATGCCTACATTGCCTCTATTACAAAACTGATTTCAATATATTGTGATCCTCTGTTTACTTCTCCTTTTTGACCTCCTCAAAAGTAGGGATGACATCATATTCATCTGAAACCCCAATGTCTCACATGGTGCCTGACACATTATGGGGACTCAATATGTGTTTGATAAAGGATGAGACAGAGGAGACAATATGCAATAATATGCTAGATGTTGCGGATGGTTAATTCTACAGAGGAAAGATCACTCCTCTAGAGTATGATGGTCAAGGAAGATCCCATACTTTTCCATTCCAGATAGAATTCTATAGACATTTCAATGTTTGTTTTCTCACCTTCCCTGAATTTAATGGTAGAGTTGATTCCCTTTACCTTACCCTTTTAAATATTTTCATTAGTATTATTTTTAACTGACAAATTATATTTGGATATATTTGTGGGGTACAAAGTGATGTTTTGATATATGTATACAATGTAGAATGACTGAATCAAGCTAATTAACATATCCATCACCTCACTTACTTATCTTTTTTTGTGGTAAGGCACTTGAACTTTACTCTCTTAGTTGTTTAACCCTTGTTTTTTTGAAAACCAGGATATGTTCTAACCTATAGGAAACTTTCTCCTATAATAAGTGTATTAGTCCATTTTCACACTGCTATAAAGAACTACTTGAGACTGGATTATTTATGAAGAAGTTTAATTGAATCACAGCTCTGCAGGCTTAACAGGAAGCATGCCTGAGAGGCCTCAGGAAACTTACAATCACAGCAGAAGGTGAAGGGGAAGCAAACAAGTCTTACCATGGCAGAGCAGGAGAAAGAGAGTGAGGCAGGAAGTGCCACACACTTTTAAACCATCAGATCTTGTGAGAGCTCACTATCATGAGAACAGCAAGGAGGAAATCCACCCCCCTGACCCAATTACCTCCCACCAGGCCCCTCCTCCAATTCAACATGAGATTTGGGTGGGGACACAAATCCAAACCATATTAATAAGTTACCTGACTCATCACTCCTAACTTTGTGTCACAACCCCCACTGCCCAAATGTAAAAAGTTTTACCTACTGATGTTGGGGGATGGTATCTGATTTTTGTAATTATTCGTTATCTGAATCCCTGCAGTTGTATAGAGAATCAAAAGTCACAACCCAAATAGTTCACTGGAGAAATGACCACATAAAAAACAAGATTGCATTCAAACATCCCTGTACTTAACTTGGTTGACACTTAACTAACTATTGAATCAACAGCTTTGTTCAGTCTCTGCTGCTTTTGGAATATTATGATGTGACAATATAATGCAAATTAAATGAAAATCTATTACAGGGCAAAATTTAAAATCTTGTAAAAGATACAGAATTCAGTGAAGCTGAGGACATAGAGACCTAATCAAATAACATGCAAAGCCACTGACAACTGAGACTCTAGAAGTGGTAGACCAGTTAAGGATTTGAAAAACATAACATGAACAGGGATTTCATAAGAGTGTGACTTGAATATCAACATTTTTTAAAAGATGCCTGGAAAAAAATGTGAAGACTTCAAATACTTTTATAAACATTATCTTCTTCATGGTTACATTGTAAAAGTCAAATATAAGTAGTATCATTTTAGCTATCATACAATTTAATTTTTAAAATTAAGCCAAAAAAGAACCAGTGCTTGATTCATTCTTTCTTCATTCTCAGAATTAGTGCATAAATATAGCCACAACTTAAATGTTAATATAAAGTTCAATAAACTTCTTGGCAGTACCTTTTTAATTTTCAAGATAAGGAACCTACTTACTATAAAATTTGGATTCTATTTTAAATCATTTTACTTAAACGACTTTTCCATTTTAACAATCCAGAAATTACAAAGCTTCCTTAACTGTTCTGTCAGCTTTTACACTTGCAAATATCTGTTTTCTCCCAGCTAAACATTAAAATCTTCAAGGACAGAAATTATCAACTCAATTTTTCTTTATTAGCTGCTTCCACCATCACCTATTCCCAAACACAACTCACACACCTACGCTGGCACAGAAATCTTAGGCAAATAAGCATATAGAATATATTAAAAACTGATTACCTGGCCAAGAATTCTCCTGAAGGTAAGAGTAGCTGTACCACCATTTCCCCAGCATTCATGGTATACCTGAGGTTTCTCACCTAATTACTTAGTGACAGCTGCTTTCATCCATGACAAGCCTGCCTTAGAAAGGAAAAGGTTTTGAGATTGCCCTTCGAGATGTTTTCTTGTTTTCTTTTTTTTTTTTTTTAACCCTACAGGATATTCTCTCCTATCACAAAAGGAGTCATCAGCGTCTCTCTCCTGGATTATATCTGGGTTACCTAAAGCTCTGTAGCTCTGTGGATCAAATCAAAGTTCTCGTTACCCAAAAGTTGCCCAACATTCTCTGCCACGTGAAGATCCGTGAAAACAATAACATTTCTAGGTAAGTGATCAGGAGTTAAAATTTTCCTTGTGATGAAACAGTGGCTCAAGTGACCAGCTTGATGTGCCAGAAGGAGACTGAATTGTTACTTCCCAGTGCAGTTTTTATGGTGAGGTGTCCTCAGATGCCACACTGGAGTGGCGCAGAGCTTAGTTTTGGGGGTTTTTGTTTTGTTTTGTTGTGTTTTGTTTTGTTGTTGTTGTTTTTTGAGACGGAGTTTCACTCGTTACCCAGGCTGGAGTACAATGGCGCAATCTCAGCTCACTGCAACCTCTGCCTCCTAGATTCAAATGATTCTCCTGCCTCAGCCTCCCAAGTAGCTGGGATTACAGGTGTGTGCCACCATGCCCAGCTAATTTTGTATTTTTAGTAGAGACGGGGTTTCACCATGTTGGTCAGGCTGGTCTCGAACTCCTGACCTCAGGTGATCCACTTGCCTCAGCCTCCCAAAGTGCTGGGATTACAGGCTTGAGCCACTGTGCCTGGCCAGAGTTTAGTTTTAACACTAGAATAAGGAGGGCTTGCTTGTTGGTTGGTGGAAGGCATGAGCCCATTAAAGAGGATACTGTCCTTTCACATTCCTCTCTACATTACTCATGGTAAAACCACTGATGTTCAATTGGTTAATGAACAGCTGACCTTTTCTTTCAACACTGCTATTTCCAGTATATTTTCTTTATAATCTAAAACAGCCATGTTCTTTTTGCTTTCTGTTTTTAAATGCCGCCTATAGGAATGGGTTTCATAGAGCCAGATTCCCCCGATCTGAAAAAATCTCCTCACCCTCATTCTCCCTAACTCTAACCCTCTGGCCTGAGGACCTTGTATGTTTTCTACAACCCTTACAATTCTCTATGGAAGAAAAGAAGTAACAAGGCCCGAGCTTCTGGAAACTTGCTCTACAGTTTGGCATTTGGTGAATTACCCTGTTAGCTTTGGGAAAGTTGCCCAATCTTGGTAATCTGGCTCAACTTTACAACCCTCATAGCAGGCCTCTGAAAGTCTGCTATAATGAACTGAATTGTGCTCAACATAAAAAAAGAGAAGAAAAGAAAAAAAGGAAAGGAAGGAATAGACAAGAAAAAAAAAAAAAAAGAAATTATCCAGAATTCTTCAGACCTCAAAGGGCATAAACTAGATACTCCCAAACAGTATAAACTAGATTCTAGTTACACTCATGGATTTGCTTAGCCAAAGGAGACTCTAATTTGGTCGTTTAAAATGTGATCCCTAAAGTGGCGAGACTTTATCACCTCTGATGTCTCACTAGGTTTCTTAAGTATTGCTTGATGACAATGAAGGAAATGATAATGAGGAGGAGGAGGAGGGAACCCGCTGACTACCATAGTCTCTCCTTTCACTTAACAACTACACCTGGATTTTAAGTCTGCCATCTGGTGGTCATTGCCACAATCAACATTCATTATCGCCTCAGTCTTTCCCAAAAGGTTACATGGCTCATTTGTGGGTTGACTTAGTAAAGATTACACTCATCCATTTTCTAGATTTGTATCTTAAAGGCTTGAACTCCATCTCCTAGTGGTTATACCAACTAATTTTCCCTTGCCAAGGATCCAGCTTTAATTTGTACAAAAGATTCCAGTAGCCTTTTCTCTGTCAGTTCCATCTCCTTCATCCTTCTAGCAGAAACTGATTAGTGGTAGGTGTTTTTATGATATTCCTACCGGTCATTTATTTTCTAACTTGATTACAAATGCTATTTTAGCCATGTTGTCCTTTAGGTTTTATGCGTGCATATGCTAGTCACAAAACTCTCGTTTTGTTCCATATCAGTGATGGGAAAAAAGAAACATTTCCCAAGCAGGTTCTCAAAGATTTCAATTATTTGTGAAGCCAACAGTATGCCCAGATTGAAGTAGGATTTAATTTTGAGGTTTTTTTCTTTTCTTATTGGGACAAAGGGTAAATTTTCCATAGCTTTGTCCAGTGTGAGACTTGAAATAAAACAGATATCTTGAAAACAGAAACTTTTCTAAGAGGGTAGTTAAAGAGAGTAGTTTTTGATGAAAAGCTCATGCCACAATCAATTTGGTTTTCTGACCCACAGATTGGAGCCCAGGCTGGTAGAGCCCTTTGGGGAAAGCCTCGGAGAGTTTTCACTAGGGTGGGAACATATGTCAGCACCTCCTCTCTTTCCATCCCCTGAGAGGAGGGTTTTCCTTTCCTCTCTAGCCTGCTCCTGAGAGCCTACTGCTGCTCCCTGCAGAGTTCGCAGGAGAATCTGGGCCAATTGAATGTGTTTAGAGACTTGTGCTAAGAGACCTGTGGAAACAATGTTGCCCAAGAGGCATTTACCTTGATCTTTTCAAGCTCCTTTTGAAGAGCAGCCTCTGGGGGCAAACCAGATGTGCTTTCCTCCCACTGCCATTCTTTTCCCTTCCCTTCTGTGTGACATTTGGAAAAGTTCATTAGGAAGGATTATAGAGCATGCAGAATAAAGACACAGATGACTGGTTTGTAAGGAGGATGGAAGCAGTGATATGCATCCCTTGGTTCCTTTTATTGGAATTGTCTGGTGTTCCTGTTTGTGATTCTCCTCAAGCTTTTGGAAAGAGAGAAAAACCAAAATATCCCCCACAATTACAACAGGCCAGGGTTGAAATGTGCCAAGTGGTTTGTTGCCTGAGTTGGACCAGAGTCCTGTGGTTACTAAACTGCAGAATTAGCCAGCAGATGCCCCTGTGGTAAAATGTAGGATCTTAGAATTTACAGGGGATCTGCAGAGAAAGAAAAATGAGGACAGTCAGGAAATTATTACAAAATATTTGAGAACCCCAATCTCAAAAACTGATTCATACAAATTAGGCCTGCTGTTCTGAGGTATATGTGGTTTGATAGGTGAACTAAGCTGAAATGAGAAAGAGATCATTTTAAGCTCCATTTAGGTGGCAAAACGTTCACATTTCATGAATTACACTGAGTTTTAACCACCAAGCATTGGTTATCCAGGTTCTGGACACATACACTAAGAAAGTTCTGAGCTATGTTCTGAACTTTTGTTATATTTCTAATTTTAACTTGACTCAACATACAGAGAGGAATGGGAATGGATCCAAAAGCTTTCTGGCTCTGAATCTATGGAAAGTGTGGATCATACTTCTGACTGCCCCATGCAATTGTTCTTCTACGAGCTCCAGATGGCAGTGAAAGCTCTCCTTCAGCAGATCAATATACCTCTACACCAGGTACTAGACTTTACCATTTTTATCTTCTTTTTTTATGGCTCATGGAAACTGCATTGTAACATTAAGTGGCGTGTGTGTGTGTGTGTGTGTGTGTGTGTGTGTGTGTGAATTTTCCTTTACTTAAACACCACTTTGCAAGTGCATGCACATTTTGAATTGATGCCCACAGGTAGACACAGGCTGCACTTCTGTTCCTTTCCTCCAGCTCCTCTGTGTTGGACCTCTTCCACGTTTTCTGCACCCCACTGTACTATGGTCTGGTCAGCAAAAAAACAAAAAAAAAAAAAACAAAAAAAAACAATGGCTAGTCTACCTTAAAAGACAACCAGGCTCAGCTTCAAGATAGCATAAAGCAAAGAGAACATACAAATAAATAAAGGTGTACTCACATGACAAATGATTTCTCTAAGAATAGAAGGATAACGGTGGTATAATCTACAGCAATGTCCCAAAGATATGCCATGCTATTTTTTCCCAGAGAACTTTCTGTCAAAATTATTGTCGTATCTAAATCAAAATGTACAAATCTAACCTCCACTAAGAAGCAACTTCAAGAAAAATTGTTGGCATAAAGGAGAATAGTAAAACTTTGTTAGGCTCTGCCCAATAGGTTGATATGAGGTAGCATTATTTAATTTTTTGGGGGGGCCTATGTTCATCAATCCTGCCTCCCTCCCCAAAACACACACACGCACACACACACACACACATGCACACACACACACACACACACACACAATGAACCAAGTTTAGCCTGTAAACTGGGAGACCATTATAGGAGCGACTGGCTCTCTTTAAATACGAGAGAACCAAGAATTGGCCTCTAACCCATGGAGGCAGGGGAATAAATTAAAGTTCTAAGAATGTCCTTCCACTGGGGTGCTCTTTCGATTTTAAGTCTAAAACAGCCAACACTAATGAAGACTAAATTGCACAAGATGCCATAAAGACAATAGGGAAGCAACCGGATTATTCTAAGGGTGGCCGTGTGTTCACTAGGAGAAAAAAAAGTAAGAGCTCCACTTGTGACAGTAGATACTATTAAAGGGTTTCTTGGACTTAGCAGGTTTGAAGCAGCTCATATTTCATTGGTGACTCCTGGGCTACATATACATGTTGGGAGAAGGCTGCCTAACTGCCTAACAGTGCATACAACCTTTTTTTTTTTTGGATACTTGTAAAATTTTCTCAGTCCTTGGCCAGAAACTACGTTTTTCCCCCTTAACCAACTTAAATTGAAACTAGTGGATTTTTAATTCAATCCATTTTTGTTGCTTCATGTAATTAGAGTCATCATTTTGAAAAGCCCACAGAATGCAATCATTTTCTGCTTTTATAAGAAGCATAAATGTTGTTTTCAGAGTTTATGTGGAACATTACTGCCTTAAATCTTGATTTTATATAGCATTATTAAATGGGCTGAAGCCTAATATTTATGTTGTATAAAAATTCCAAGCTTGAAGTTGTGTAATTTTGTTAGATGTTTTATGCCAGTTTGGTGTTGTTTATGTAAGTGCCATGTTGTAACTCTCCTATTTTTCCTCCGCGCGTGTCCCTCTGCAGGCAAGGAACTTCCGCCTCTACACACAGGAGGTGTTGGAAATGGGTCACAATGTGTCCTTTCTTCTCCTGCTCC
This sequence comes from Hylobates moloch, assembly GCF_009828535.3. Taxonomy (NCBI): domain Eukaryota; kingdom Metazoa; phylum Chordata; class Mammalia; order Primates; family Hylobatidae; genus Hylobates; species Hylobates moloch. The sequence continues at coordinate 3,000,159 of NW_026652285.1, forward strand.
CTGCCTCAGACGACGTCTGTACAGCCCCAGGACAGAATAATCCTTACACCCCACACTCAGGGTTTCTTAACCTCCCTCTTCAGATGTTTGAACTTGGTATAGTAGCTTGTTTCACCTAGAAATATTAACCCAGCCTCCTTATAATAAAATCACAAAGTTATATCTGTTCCCCCTTGTCCCAGTGGAGGGTCAATAAATCACATGATGGCTTTGGCAACAACCCTTCCTAGAACTGTGTACAAGTCTGAGAAAAAGCAAAGCTCCAAGACTATGTGCCTGAGCAATAATTATTGAAACCTAGCAAAGGCCCAATGGAGAAGAAGGAATTCTGAACAGAAAGTTCAGTTATCAGGCTGGACTTCTTGCCTCCCTTCTGCTTTCTTAAAACATAAATATAAAAACCGATGTTTTCATGAAAAGCACTGCCCCTTCTCTCTCTCTCTCTTTTTCCCCTTCCATCTCTCTCCCCACTTCCTTTCTCTCTCCTTTCCTCCCTTTCTCTCTCACCGTCCCCACATCCCCAACCAGAGAAAAAAATAATAATGAAATTAAAATGTAGAGTGCATATCACTTTGGAGGGGAAAAAAAGCCTACAATTTTAAGTAGCACTGACTTATTAAATAGACTCTAAATTTCTGACAGACCATTTGAGAAATGGACAGGATCTCCCAGGATGCAATCTTGTGATTATAATGTGGGATTCTGAATGGTGGAAGATCTTGTCCTGACTTTCAAAAACGAATAGCCTGGGGTCCAGTTTCTCTACTTTCGCAGAGACCCCTGCTGCCCACTGAGAATGTGAATAGGGAGGCTTTGTCCCCTTCCCATGCTTCATCTTGTAACAGGCCAGTAAGAGGCAATTAGCAAGAGTTCGGTCAGTTCAAATGAATTGGACAATTTGCAGGAGGGTGAGTGAGTGGGTGGGTGGAATGGAGGCAGACCCTCTCTGGATTGCTCCCCAGCCACCAGATTTAGAAGCAGCCAAGGCCACTGCCTGATGTCTCATTTGAGCCCTGGGCATCTGCATCTGAATTTATCCCTCAAGGATGATATGCTTAAGCCTCTCAGTTTTCCTTGCTCCAAGCACTTCAGATGCCCAAAAGCTGATGAACAGCAATTGTTACTTTCTAGAGGAGGGAGTGTTCTTAGAAGAAGCTCAAATCAGATTAGTAGACTGGGACTTGAGAGTCCTGGATCCCCTATTGTGTGACACTGGCAATTGCTTAACCTTTCTACACCTTTTCTGTGTCATACAATTAATCACATTGGCCATACCACTCCCAGGAGGCCTGGATGTGAATGTGACCATTTAATGAGTTCCTCAGCCAAAAAGCATTTTTAGTCTGTAATATAGCAACACTGTTTGGGGCAGGGTATTTCCATAAGTGTCTATTCGGTGCCCACTGTGGAGATTTAGAGGTAAGACAAAGGTTCTGCCCTCAAGGGGCTTTCGTATGGTGGCAGGAGTAAAATGAGAATACAAATTATTATAAAACGAGGTAGAATATGCCAGAAATTGGAAGTGTTAATATTGAAAAAAAGAAAGCACATTTTCTCAAAGAAGATATGAGAAAGTCTTCATGGAGGGAAGGGTATCTGATATGGGGTGTTGAAGAACAAACAGGATGTCAATAAACATAAATAAAAAGAAAAGCTTTCTTGCTGGGGGAGTAGGATGAGCAAAAACATGAGAACAGAAGAATTCAGAAAGAATCGGGACGAGAACAAGCGGTCCAGTTTGGCTAGATCAGAGAAATGTGAGGAAAAGGTGGGACATAAATCTGTACAGGAAAGGTGGGGCCATATTGGGCAATATCTCCAGCATCAGGCTGAGGAATCTGTTTATGACAGATGGGAAGCAGAGGTCAAAAATTTCAAAGATTTTTTTATTCATCCAGTGTTAGGGTAGGTACCAAAATAAGAAGAAAAAGAAAGAAAGAAATACAGATATTAAAAAAAAAAGAAAAGTTGCCCAAAAGTAGGTAACTCTTTAAATGAGAAAGGGAGAAGTCTAGAGAATGCTCTCATTGTTTTCAGCTTCAATGACTATGAGGCTATTGCTGCCTTTATCAGAAGTAAGGAAATCAGAGGGTAAAAAATGGTTTGCTGAAGAAAGTGATGCTTTTAGCTTTGAATATGTTGAGACTGAAGGTGCTAAGTCAACATCCAAGTGGACATGTTTCACTGGCAGTAGAAATGCAGGAGAGAAATTGGATACTAAACACAGAAATCTGTCCAGTGTCTATTAATAACAGCTGAAGCCATGAAAATGAATGATTTCCCAGGGATATATAATTGACAGAGAAAAGAATTAAAGAAAACATTTCACTGGAGAGCTAACCAGGATTCCATTCTGTGTTAAACAGTCATTGTTATTCCATGATTACAGGCAAAAATACATGAAATTCATTTCCCCATGCCTCAATGGCTTTGGTGGGAACAATCTACAACTTGGTATCAATCGTTATAATATATGTGACTCCTAAGGCCCTGAAGGTCCAAGCCATGCAAATATCCTCTCTAGCCTGTTTCTGTGAGGCTCACACACTCTTCTTGAGTAGCCACCCTTCGTCCCACTGTTGTTATTCTCCATTCTATAATTTTGTGAAGTCTGTTAGCATCCATTTCTTTTCCTGATTCAGTTTTTCCTTCATTCATCAATAAATATTCATTGAGTAACCTACTATGTGCCAGGCACTATTCCAGGCACTGAAGAATCAACAATGAAAAAACTTCTCATAGAGCTTACATTCTAGTGGAAGAGACAAGTAACAAACCAATCAATAAACCATAATATTGTAAATATCAGAAGCGAAGGTCATGAAGGAAAATAAATCTGCGTAAGGGACTCGAGTGAAGTAAGCTGCACTTTATACAGCTGGGTGATCTGGGAAGGCCTCTCTGAAGAAGAAACATTTGAGCACAGACCTAATATTTCCAGGCAATGAGAACAGTAAGTGCAAAGGCCTTAGAGTAAGAGTGTGCTTGGCTAAGAGATCAGCATATCTGGAGTGTAGTAAGCAAAAGCAACAAAGATAGGAGATGAGGTCAGAGAGTCATGGGAGCTAGACCACGCAGGGCCTCACAGGCCACGATAAGGAATTTTTACTTTAAGTATGTTGGAAATCCAACGAAAGATTTTGAGCGGTAGAGTAACATATGAAAAGCTCTGCAAAATCCAGTGGTCATCCCCCTAAAAAATAAAAATTAAAAAATAATTTTTTTTAAAGCTCAACTTTGTTTAAGCCAGCATTTTCCAAATTCATTTGACCATGACTAGAGCAACGTTTTTCATGGGACCTATTAATAATCCATAGAACATATACTTTGAGATATGATAGCCTTAGAACAGTGCTTCTCAAATTTTAACCTGCATAAGAATCACTTGGAGAGTTTGTTAAAATACAGATTCTTGGAGCCCAACCCCAGAGATGCTGAGTCAGTAGGTCCAGCAGGAGGCTGGAAAATTTACATTTCTAGTAAGTCCTCAGGTAACACTGTTGCTGCTAATCCATGGACTACAATTTAAGTAGTATTGCCTATGACAAAGAGATTAATACATAAATACAAAACTAGAGATGTGGTTAACACAGGAATTCAGCCAAATTCAACTGTGCCTGTCCTTTTTACCTGTTTTACCTCTTCACATTGCTGGAAGCAATACGAGAGCATCAGATCCTTTCTTTCCTCTATGAAAAATAGGCCATAGATCAAAGCCTGACTTTAAGATGGTTTTTCCTAGAGTAAGACATGCTTTCCCACCTTCTTGGTCCTCCCTTGTTGCCATATCGTTGGTAATCCAACTGATTAATGAGTACCATGTAAGTTTCCAGAAAAGACCACTTGGTTGGGCTCGGTTCCATTGGCATAAACAATTCTATTAGTCTTTCTTTAGGGACCGGAGGAAATGTTGCCAGTAGCAGAAAATTAATACACTCTCTAATACAATGATTATTGTACTTGAGCACCACCAGCAACAATTTCAAAAACATTTCTGGGCCTTGGTCTCAATAAGAATCATGACAAACTCCATCTTATCCCCAAGCAATCAGAGCTTTCCAAGAGGAAGTTTATCATAACTACTTCCTCCATCAGGCATCTGGCCACTAAGCATTTAATGACACCTTATATAGGAACTTCCAAGGGCCTGCTACAGTGGTCCTAAGCCTCTCTAAGAAGGATGCTAAGCATTATTTTTTCTATAAGCAGGAAATTCCATTCATAGGTAGTTACATAGTAAAGGGTCAAGAGATACACTAAGCATTTCTGAGAAAGGAGAGAATGTTTTTGGAAATTCAGTCAGAACTCAGAAAATTTTAATAACCACATGGGAATTCTAATGAAACTTAAGGTGTGAATTATGGGAATATGTAAATTATAATAGAATAAAGGGTTGCACTATATTTCAGTTTGACTTGTATAAGTCATCCCTGTCCCCATGAAAGAATTTGAGATTTGGCAAACTGACCTTGTTCCTGCCAGTGGCCTAAGTGAATCATCAATAACTTGCTAACCAGCTATGGAAACTGCATCTGTGCCTATTCCAGCACTGCGTAGATCTAGCAAAGACAAAATGATAAAGGAGCTTAGTTCTCTGTCTCCTGGAATAAGGTCTAGACTGTAGCAAACCCACAGGCTATTCCTTCACAGGATTACTTGTGGAGTCCAGATAAATTGTCCTATTGGAGGATGTTATGAGACCTGGATGAGGAAGACTGAGCTGGGGCAAAGCAGATTCACCAAAAACCCACTCCTCTTTCCACAGCCTGAAGGTTGACACTCTACCATCCTTTGGGTGGGAGCAGGATAGGACCCCTTTGTAGTAATAAAACATGTTCCTGGAGGCCTACAAGCATCACTGTTTACGAAGTTCCCAGGAACAGAAGGAAAAGCAGCATCATGAGCCCTTAGAAACTCTATCAGGTGACGTGGCCTCTTGAGGACTTGCCTAGCCTGCACAGAGGAGGTCACCCTGCCCTGACCTTGTGGGTGCTCACAACTGACAGCAGGCCTATGACAAGGAAAATTGGTTTTTGTTGATTTCCTTGGCTTTATGATTTAAACCAATTGGACTAGAAAGACAAAAAAAAACTAGGGAATTTTAAAAAATAATAGTTTGAGGCCTGGTATATGTTTCATACTCAGCTTGTGCTTGGCTACATCCTTCATTCAACAAACATTTACTGAGCTTCTGCCTATATGCCAGGTACTGTGCTGGGACTGAACCACACAGACATTAATAAGGCACCATCTGCCCATCACAAGCTCAAAATCCATTAGAGGATACAGGTAGCCCTACCGATAGTCTTCATAAAACGAAAGCACTGCTATAAGGGGCAGGCTATTGAGTTTCAAAGGAAAGACATCTAATTCTTCCTTACAGAGATAATACTTGAGCTGTATCTTGAAGGATAAACAGACATTCAGAATGGGAAAGAAAAGGCAGGCAGAAAAGGAAAATCATTTTAGGCAGAAGGGATAGTACGTATAAAAGCTCAGAGACCTGCAGCCTGATTAAGTGCACTCTTAACAGCTCATTGTGATGGATGCTTAAGGCATCCGAGGAAAAGTGACAGAGGATGAAGCTAAAAGTTTAAAAGATCAAAATCATACATGGCTACTTGTATAACACTAAGAGGGTACAACTTTATCCCATAGGCAATAGGAAGCAAAGCAAGGATTTTAAGAAAAGGGATGATGTGATCTTATTAGATTTTGACAGCTCATGGAGGACTGATTGCGAGAGAGTAAAAAACAAATAAATCAGGCTGACATTGGATATGATGAGACAATTAAGCAGTTAAGAGACTACCTCACGGGTCCATCTGGTCATATCTCACAGGTCTATGAGTCCAAAGCAAGGCAGCCTTGGTGGGGGTATAGAAGAGAGAGCAGAGAGACAAGGAATTTAGGAGTTAAAATGATGGAACTCTGTGATTGATTTGATGTGGTTGAAGAGCAGGATGAAGGAGCCAGAGAGTCTGAATAAGAGTGCTGAGATGGATAATGTTACCATCTACCGAAATGGGCCATAGGAAGGAGGAACAGGTTTGGGGCAGGGGATTGATGACGAGGTCAGTATGACAAATGATGAGTTTCGAGGAACCTATGGACTATCCAGGCAGTGAGCCTAATGGAATCCAGGCCACAGGCTTGCAAGAAATGGCATAGTGTCAACCTTCATCCCTAATACCCATTTTACGTGATTTAAGAGACCATTCCTTTATTCCACCTGTCAACTCATTCACTACTAGGAATCTTTAGAGGGGTACCTTGTGCCCCAGTTCTTTCTGACACCTTGGCAAAGACTCATTGGACTAAACTGACCCCAGGAGGTTATCTCATTGATTCCTTGGCTTCCAAACTAGGCCACATGGCTCAGACTGATTAGGATTTTAGTGAGTTAGATATCCTTAGGAAGAATATTTTAATTCCAGTCCTGTTCTAATATTCTAATCACTACCACTAAATGCCTCATTCTTTCAGGGCAGTAAAAAGGTGTGGCAGAGGGACAAACATTTATTTTGTATTGGGTATGTGCCATATGCTGTGCTGGGCACTTTATATACATTGTATTACTTAATCCTAGGTAGGCATTATAATCCCTGTGTTAGAGATGAGAAAACTGAGACTCCCAGAGGTCACGTGCCCACTGTCACACAAGTGGTGAGTGGCAGAAGTATGGTTCAAACCCAGGTCCGTCAGATAGCTAAGCCCGTGTACTTTCCACTGTACTATACTCCTAGTGTTGATGCCAACCTTATGTTAGTCTGCCACTATCTTATGTAGAAAAAAGAGGGAGAAAAATACCGCAGAAAATTAGTCTTAGTCTGTGAATTACTAACAAATCATGTGGTCCAGCTAATGACATTATTGTAGCCTTATACCATTTTATCTGTAAAATGCATGAGATTCACATTTTTAAAAATTAGAAGCTTCCAGTCTGTCTTCCTTGCCTCAGTTATGGCTACCAAATGTATCATTGCTAAACCACAAAACACTATGTTAAAGTAACATTTGTTAAAGTAACATTAAAGGGTCTGGATTTAAAAAAAAAAAAACCACAAGAGCGGGGAAACTGAAGCGTTCTAGTTGAAACCTCCTCATCACTCACTTGTGGTGCATGGCATGGACAGTGTGGGTGCTGTGAGACCACCCACTGATCCAGGCTCCCCCCACAGAGACACAACAAGAGAAAGCTGTGAACAACCCGGCTTATAAGAATTCAGATCAGACTGATAGTGTTTCTTTTAAAGAAGTTATTCAGTGCCTCTCCCTATTTTTCCAGTCATATTTTAGAAAGGAGAAAAAGCCAATTTTTTTTTTTTTTTTTTTTTTTACCTCTTGGTTTAGAAAGGCAGGGTGTGAGACACTTCACTCTTGTCACTTTCCAGCCAAGAGAGGACATCTGTCAAGTGCTAACAGGACATAATCCCTCCTTGAAAGGCATAAAGACACATACAGGGAGCTACCAGGGTCAAGAGTAAGCTAAAAAGTCGTTGAGATTCCTTCCTGTGGAGCTGCCAGGAAATATCATAGACCCGAACCACCTTTCCAAACAGGAAAATCAAGCCCACAGTAAAGGAAAGACAGTGGAGAAAAGAGGAGCCTTCGGGCGAAGGATCTGCCTCTTCAGATCCATTCATGCATTTATTTATTTATTCATTTGGTCAATAAGCCTTAATTGAGAAACTATAATGTTCCAGGTTTCAAGGACATAAAAATTAATAGGAGGCATAGTTCCTGCCCTCAAAGAAATCACAATCTAATGCCAAGGCACTCAAGCAAACACATAAGTACAATGTAGTAGGATAAGCATCATGAAATGTTTAGAAATAAGTGCTCTAGGAGCACAAAAGAGGGGGAAACTAGTTCCACCCGGCAGGGAGATGTCGGTGAAAACTTCGCTGAGGAGAAAACATTTACCGTGAATCTTTAAGTATCACAAGTTGACCTGGAGGTATTTGTAAAGAAAGGTATGTGAGGAGGAGGAAAAGGCGTGTTTAAAAGCATGGAAGTATAAAAGGACTCGTAGTAAGTTCAGCTTGACCAAAGCTTAGGGTGGATGAGGGACTAGGGCTGGAAGGTGGCAGCATGAGGGAAGGTGTGACTGAAAATATACTCAAATCCTAGACCACAGGGAGCTTTCCTTATGGAGAGATGTTTGGATTTTGTCCTCAGGTCCAGAGGAAGCTCTGTAGAAGTCTTTAAGCAGGGAAATAGTATGAGAATTAGATCATTTGGGAGAAGCTCCATAGCTTGTCATTTACTGAGAGGGCATATGAAATCAGCTCTCTGTGTCAGGCAAAAAAAAAAGTGCTAAACAGAGCAGAGAAGATGAGAAGGAAGGATCTGACACCATAAAGAAAAATCAAACCAGGACAGAGGCCTCCTGAGTTGAGAAACACCTCCTTGAAATGAGGCATAGCTGGAGTAAGGATGGACCACTCACACTCTCACCCCATTCTTCTCTTCTACTTCCATGGAAGGAAAGACAGAGCACACTGCCCTGGCATTCACCTAAGATTTATCCCCAGAGAAAAAAAAAAACAAGGAAGTAGTAGCCAGTGGTAACACGGGAATTGTAGGGTGGACAAAAATCTCTCAGTATGCAGAAAAGTAGGGCTTCCTCATTGAGGTGTAGAGATGACCAATGCCCCGTTTTGAGGTAGTGTGGTCTTAGCTTCCCTAAATGGCCAGATCTGGGTCTCAGGAATCAACATCTAATTGCTACCTGTAATTACTACCTGTAATTAGATGTTCTTCCTAGAATTCCTCACGAAAGAAGCCAGAATAAAAATGTTTCAACAGACTTGTTGAGTTTTAACAGCCCTATTTCCAAAGCATGGAACACACTGGTACAGGTCAGAGGTAGACAGAGTAAAAGAGGTTCTTGAAGAATGAGTCTCCAAATTCATCAATGCCCAGAAAGAAACCAGTACAATGATAGTATGAATCAGGGTGCTTTCCTCATCCTGCTAGCATCCAAAGTTATGGTATATGATCAGAGCTGGTCAGAGAAGTACAGGAAATCTGACCATCTCAAGCTGCCTATACCAGGCTCAATCCTACACTGCTCTGTTCCTCCTGAAAAAAGGAAATGATGGAGATGAAGGCTGGACTCTTTCCTGTGGTCTCTGTCCCATTATCTGTTGAGAGAAGAAAACCAAGTCTGCTGAAGACAAGAAATGGTCTGTCCAAGCAACAGCTCATATCATCCATCCAGAGGGGCCAAGAAGGGGAGAGGCAGAAGAGGATCCAAGCCTATCATAATAGGCCCTTGGGGAAGTTTTGCAGTCAGACCAAAGACACTCTGAGAAAAGCATGTCTTCTGTCTTCTGGGGGTTCTGGCCTTGGAAAGGAGTAGGCAAGATATGTACTGGAAATCAGACATGAAAATCAAAACTAGATTTCAAATTGCTACTTGGCTTTTTTTCTTTAAAGTGATAAGCAAGCTTATTTTCCCAGTATGTGTGTGTATATGTGTGTGTGTGTGTGTACACACACACACACACACACACTCAATCAGCCCCAACTTTAGGGAAAAGTCCACATAACTGCAGCTTTAGCCAACCCCACTTCCCCATACCTTACTAGGAGTTGGTAAACCTTAAAAGGGAATACTGTCTGACTAAAGCCAGACAACTGGCCCCTTAAGAGCACATTTATAATTTATTTATGGCTTAATATTTTCCACTGATAGGATTAATAAATCATGTTTTCATTCAACTTGTTTTCTCTGAGGTATGAATTTCTCTATTTTGATACCAGATCTTAACATGTTTTATTTTGCTTGTCCATTTTCCAGTTCATTTTTGCAGCTACAGAGAGAAATTTATTAGTCTGTATTGCCGCCTTTCTGCTGTTGTGGAGCTGGATTCTCTGAATACCCAACAGTCCCTCAGGGAAGCGATCTCAGACAGCGAGGTTGCAGCTGCCAAACAAAGACACCAGCAAGTTTTAGATTTCATTCAGGTAATTGTTTGTTCCTTCTGGGATAAAAGGAAGGGAGAAGAGGCAGGGTGGAAAGGGTGAAAGCCAAGCACGGGAAAGGACAGCAGCCCAGGCTGATTCAAAGAACATGGTGTGTAAGTAGCCTATTGAGTTGGTTAAAATGTGGAGCTCAGGGAGATAAGTTTTCAAACAAAGCCTTAAGAAAAAGTTACAGATAAATCACAATATTACTAAGAACTGTTATCAGTCACCATGGTAGGTAGTGGTAGCTTTCCATACGGGAGAGAAAAATCAACCCCAGAAGCAGTAACTAGAATATTACTCTTGCCTTGTAGCCCATTGACAATTCTAATGCAAAGAAAAACTGTATTAATTAATTGAATATCTCAGAGAAAAAGAAAATAAAATGACCTACCAGTTTTTGTTAACCCAGATCCAATTAGAACTAAAATTCCTCATGTTTTGGGCTTCTTTCTCACAGAATTGACACTTTAATATGTGGCTGTTAAGATCAGAAAATGTGTTCCCCTTCCTATGGTCTTGTCTGGTAAAGCCTATGGTAACACCTCAGGGTCTTGTGAAAGGGGTACTGACTAGTAAACAAGAGAATTTGGATCTGGCCTGAAATTGCCTCTGAATCCCTTAGCCAAATCTTTCAATCTTTCTGTCCATCAGTTACTCAATTCACAAAATGAGTAGAATAGCAATAGCCCCATGATAAATATCACTATAATATATACTCAGTTCAATTTGATAAACCTTTATTAAACAACCAGGTGTCAGACACTGTATGCGAGATATAAAGTTGAATTAGACATGGTCTCTGATGTTAAGGAGTTTAAAATCCATCAGGGTAGATAAGAAATGTGTGTAAATACAATTTGTAAAATGTGCTAGGTGCCAAAAAAAGATATACCAAAACAAAACAAACAAACAAACAAATAAGTTTTGTGTCAACACAAGGAAGTAAAAATTTACTTTCACTTGTATCAGAAACATTCCCATGAAGGATGTAATTGATATCTAGCCTGGCCTACAAGGATAGGTTAGATTACAGTAAGGTGAAATAGAATGTAGAGCATTCAAAGAGAAAGTATAAACAGATAAGGCAGACAGAGCAGAAAAATAGTATTTGGGGAATGATAAGTAGTCAAGATTGGTTGGGGCATGAATTGAGGGATGAGAGGTAGAAATCAGGCAAAAATGAAAGATGGCAATGATAGCAGATCACAAGGGCTTTATTAAAAGCCATAGTTAAGAAATCTGTACTTTTTTCTGTAGGCAGTAGGGAGCTACCCGAAGTTTTGAAGAAAGTTAAGTTATAGGCTCTCAAAACGTTGTTTAGGATAGATTCAAGTAGTGAGGATACTCTTCCCGCATACATTGGTACAGCCATACTGGTTGTTTCTTGTAAGCATTCACTCTGATTGGTCATGCTCACCAAATAAGGATTTGAGAAGACTAAGGGCAGGGAAACCAGATAAGAAGCTATTATAACTATCCAGACAAGATGTTATGAGGCCTAAAGATGAACAAATGCTGTGAACTTTGGGCAAAGAAATCTCTCTTAGTCCCAACAGTCCCAATCTCCTCATCTGTAAAATAGGGATGATAATAATAGGGCTACCTCATAATGTTACTGAGAGAATTCAATGAGATAATACATATAAAACACTCGGCAAAATGCCGGGCACATACTAAGTATGTAATACATTATATATTCATTCATTCATTCATTCACAAGAAGGAGAAATTCTTTGAAATATGAATATGTGAGATTCGAGGTGTTTGAAACACTCAGGAAGAAAATATTGTAATTTACTTGCAAAGTGGACAGCAGACAAATCTTTAGGATTATCCTATTTTCCTCATCCTGTGAATGGGATATCTTAGGTGACCTCTCAGAATAGAGAAATAACTTTCAAGAAGTTACTTTCTCCATTGGCCTGAGAATGTAGAATTTAAACATTCAAAACATTTACTTCATTGATTTCATTTCCAGTAAAAATGGAACACAGATGGTGGGGAAGGGGCAGGAAAAGGAAGAGTGCAGCATGAGGAGAATACGAAAGACTGGCTTATTTTTGAACCCCATATAAGGGATAGTGGAGCATAGTAAGAATAACAACAGATCAGAAGTTGGTCCTGGAGGAGGTTGGGAGGCTGAGATGGGAGGATCTCTTGAGCCCAGAAGTTCAAGACCAGCCTGGGCAACACAGTGAGACTCCATCTCTATTAAATAAAAATACAAAATAAAAAGAAGTCAAGGAGCACACACTTTTAGTCCCAAATCTTCTGATAAACTCTGGAGTACTGGACAATTCATTTGATCTCTGGAGGCCTCAATTTCCTCATATGTAAAATGAAAGAACTGGACTAGATGACTTCTGTGGGTCTAATTGGCTCTAACATTTTATGACTTAACAACCAGAGATATTTTTAGAGGAACACTTCTCTACCCATGCCTTAGGTTCTGTTTCTGCCTTTTTCCACTTATGCCTCCCTGAATCCAGTATGTTCCTCCAACAAGGAGGCTGACTTTCTTCAGTCTGTTGTATTCTCAAACTCCTCCAAGAGTTCCCTGGCTTTATTCCTACTCCCTGACTGCTACCCTTGCTCCTGTCTTTTTCATGTAGCCTAGGGCTCCACTGCCTTTTTCTCTTCTTTTATATCACACCATTAAGTGGGTTGGATAAAGGCAGGCCAGGCTGGGAATTCTTCAAAGTTCTAGCCTGCTCTGCTCTCCCAAAGCAGGTAACTTGAGAGCCCTCTCTACATACTTCCCCTTCCAGTCAGCCAGGTACACACAGACTTGGATAAAAGCCAATTCTCAAAGGGTTCAAAATATAACTTCTTGGTCCGGGTAAAACAAGACCATCTCCCTACACCCACAGCCTTCAATGAACCACCTTGCTTCTCCCAACATGGATAACTTCACTGAGTGGAGACAATTCAATATCATCTCTCCCTTTATGTTGACTTTGTGGTCTCGGTCTCTCTCTCTCTCTCTCTCTCTCTCTCTCTCTCTCTCTCTCTCTCTCCCTCTCTCCCTCTCTCTCTCAAAATGAAAACCAGCTGTAGCCACTCACCCATTGGTGTTCACAGCTCAGCCCACCACACACCATAACCTGCAGAGGCGACCGCCAGTCGTGAGAGCATTTGTATGATTCCAGATCTAAGACAGTGTTGAAGTCACTACACAAACCAAACATTGTAAAGAGCAAGGCAGTCTATGTAAATAGAGTTAGGAAAAGAAGCCAAGGAGTGCAGCCAGAAAGGGGGAGGGCTGGGCCGGGGAGGTGGAGAAAATCATAGATAAGGCATACAGGCTTTATAGACAGCACATGCAGCAGAAATGTCAAAGTGTGAAGACCTGGAGCTTGGCATATTTTGAGCAGCTAAAGCCTAAAGGGCAATTAGGCTATAATTTATATACTGTAATGCTTCAAATGCTCCTAAGCTGTAATAGAAACACAGCTCATTAAATATAGCCAATCTATCATCCCCTTGAGCACCTTGTAGCTGTGCTGTGAGAAAACCAATCACCTTTACATTTTAATAAAAATATTATCTTGCCTGAGTACAGAGAAAGGAATATAATTTATGAGATGAAAACTGAAATTTTTAAGGGGCAGGGTGAGAAATGGATGCATAACTTTTAATCAACAGACCTAGGGAATTCATGGTCTTTCTTTTTTAAAATGTGTCAGCAAGTCTTTAGAAGTTGAATTTGGACCTTAAAATCAGAGGGATTATGTTGTCAGTTACTTTTAGATCAGCAGTATAGGTAAAATGGGTGAAAATTGGCCTTCTTTTGGAGCAATTAGCTAAGTCTCATTAAACTCAATCCACAGGCCTCCCTATACCCATATGGTTTTTAAGTTTTTTCTTCAGCTAAGACCTCTACACATCACTGAGAAAAATTAAGAAGTAGATATTTTTCCTACATACTTTTAAAAAAATTTCTACGCTAAATCCCTCTATTCATCCTCAGCAATAAAGCTGAAACAATCTTATCCAAAGAGAGCAGGTACATTATTTATTAATAATTATATTAGCCTCCTAGGGTTGCTGTAACACATTCCCATAAACTGGGTGGCTTAAAATAACAGAAATGTATTCCCTCACAGCTCTGGAGACCAGAGGTTTGAAATTAAAGTGTTGGCAAGGCCACACTCCCTCTGGAGGCTCTAGAGGAGAATCTAGTCTCTGCCTCTTCAGTTTCTGATGGCTGTTAGCATTCCTTGACTTCTCGCCACATCATTTCACTCTTTCTGTACTCACATTGCCTCATTCTCTTATGTCTGACAAATCTCCCTCTGCCTCACTCTTATAAGAATGTCTTTATGAGGACATTTTTTGTTAGAATTAGGATCCACACAGAAAATCCAAGATAAACGCCTCCTCTCAAAATCCTAAACTTAATCATATCTTTTGCCATATAAAGTAATATTTACTTCATATCATATCAAATAATATTCACAGGTTCTGGAGATTAGGATATGGGTGTATTATGGGGGTTCCATATTCAGCCCACTACAGTAATCATGATTGTCATTATAAAAACTGAAAATTTTATAACAATATGTAGTTGATAAAGTACACTCATCTACATTATCTTAATCCTTATAATAACTCTGCGGGTAGAGATCTAAAGAATTAGATCATTCATTCATTCATTAAACAGTCATTTTTTGAGTACATACCTACTCTGCAAAGCTGAAAGCAAAAAATACCAAAACACAATCCCTGTCCTTGTCGGGCCTCTAAAAGCTATCCACAGTCATGCAGTGCCTTTAAAATAACTTTCAACAAGCTTATGCTGCATGAGATAGGGCCAGTAAAAGCCAGCTGAGAGAACAACAATCTCATTGGGAAAATTCATCTGAGTCTCATCTGGGATTCCCACTTTGGCTTTATCCCCAGACTTTAGATTTCTCCCTTCAGAATGGCTTAGTGCCTCCCCATGGGCCTGCCTACTGCTGAACTTCCTGCCCAACTGACCAAGCTAAAAAAGCCCGAAGCTCAGTCTCATGCTTTCGTCACTGGCCCTGGACACTCTGCTGAGTCTTGTCACCACAGGACTGACAAGAACTAGAAAGCACGGGAAAACGGCTGTCAGACCATACACTGCCATTCGCTAGTTCACTCTAGCTAGCTTTTCACTCGACTTGGCGGACTGAATGTCAGACCTACTCTGTGTTTGTTGGGAGGACCAGGTTTGTGGATATTCTTAATGAGTAGATTTTAAGTACAGATTAAAGACCTATCAAGAAATTTTGAAAATAAAATATAACACTGGGTAGTGTTTTAGTTTTAAAACTTCCACAATCAGAGAGAGAGATTAACCTTGCATGACTCACATAATGAACACCTTCTATCTGGAAGTTAGGTAATACCAAATTTCCAAATGTTCCTCAAAAATAAATCCCAAAGTTTCAGAGCTGGAAGGGAACTTAGACATCATGTAGACTAACTACCTCTTCTTACAGTTGAGTAAATGGGCCCAAAGAAGTTAATGACTTGCCCAAGTCATCAAGTGAAATTAAATAGAAAGCCTACCACAAATTCCAGGGTCATAAGAAAAAATATGTTTAACCAACAGCCCCTCCTTGAGATAGAATAGCAAAAAAGCTCATAGCCCGTGCCTATCAAGATCTGGAAAACTTTCGTCATCTATATACATAGAAAGAGACACAAAAATCTGAGTGAATTTTATGCAAATAGGCTTCAAGGAAACTACTATTGTACTTTATAATGAAAATATCATTAAAATGACTTTGATAACCCAAAAATCAAAATGGAACAACCTAAAATGGACTACTCTAGAAATGTAAGGATGTTTAAATTATTCAAGATTAAACCGTTAAGGCCATTTTGAACTTTAGAAGCCCTTACTCTATATGTAAGAAAGTAGTAAGTCTAATATATAAAGTTAATTATTTTCTATTAACATAGGTCCAAAAATCTCTACTTAGCAAAAATATTCCAGTACAGCTTTGCTTTTCTGGTTCACATATAAGAACTAGGACTACATTTCTTTCTCAAGATATTCTGAAATGCAGGCTTTATCATATGCCTTCACAATATCTTAATGAGGAATATTTAATTATAATCTGGGATATAATAACCCTTTATATGTATGAGCAATGTACCCTGCGGCATCACAAAGCACTTTCGAATTCATCATTTCAACTAATCATCCCAACAACCCTGGGAGGTATAAATGAAAAATGTTTTGGCCACATTTTACAAATAAAGCAACTAAGGCTCAAAAAGGTCAGTGACTTGCTACAAGTTAGTATAGTGCTAATAAGTGATATATCCCAGCTAGCATCTAAGTCTTCTACTATTTTCACTAAATGACAGAGCTTCTCTGGTAAAAATACACAAAACAAAAAATATTACACAAAAAGAGGTATTTTCTGGCTTAACAAATCTATGCTAAAAATGTTTTACTCTTGCTCAAAGCCAATAATGCGGAAAATGGATCATCTTGGACTCTCAGGGAAAGGTATTCTTTTTTAATCACTGCTTGATAACTTAGTGTCTGTTACCGTTTTATTCCGAAGCAAATAGATGAAGTCTGGCGTGAAATGAGATGGATCATGGATGCTCTACAGTATGCAAGATACAAACAACCAGTTTCTGGCTTGCCCATCACTAAGCTGATAGACCCCTCAGATGAGCAGAGCCTAAAGAAGATCAATTCTACATCATCATCACAGATAGACTGTCTTCCATCCCCACCCCCATCCCCAGAGATGCACAGAAGAAAGGCAGTGAGTGGTAAGCAATGAGATCTGAAGTTCTGTTGTTTAGTCCCTGGACTTTTGGTCCTCTCTCCACTGATGAGGACTTTTATGCTGAGGTATTGGTTCCAGAAAGTGGCTGAAAACACTGCTCAGGGGTAAGAGTCTAACAGCATAGAGGAAACAAAATCAGAACAGTAGAGGAATAGGAAACTAGAGCAGTAACCTAAGATCAATGCCATTTAGGGGCAGGGAAGATTCATTCCAGTTCTAGGTCACACTTACAAGATGCAAAAGGATATAAAGCAGGGATACGGCTTCAAAGATGCAGAATGGGGACCGCTGTGATGCCAGGTGAGGGCCACAAAAGCCAAGGGAATCTGAGCAAGACAAACTAAGGAAAGAGAACAGGCCCAACCTCTACTAAATAGCATCTGACAAGAACGAGGCAGGAAGCAGGCCCCAACCTGGGTGAGAGTTCGGGAAAAACTTCCCATCCACATAGCACAATGTTGTAGAGTGGAAGGTGGGAAAGAGAGAAACCTTGGATAAACTGGAATCCTGAAACTCAGTCCATGTAAGTAGCTTGCCCTCATCATGGATATAATGAACTTTAAACAAGCTGGAGAAGATACCTAGCAAGGCACCTCTCCACCCTTGGGTATTAAGTCTAACAGCAAAAACCTGACTGGGTTAGTATAAATTTCTACAAAATACCTCTATGCTTATAAGCAGAGAGAAAGCATACTAGGTAAAGGCAATAAAAAGCTCTTGCCTAGCCATGCTAAGGTGAGTGCCATTTTCTAGTCAATTAAAACAATGGCGATTCAAAGCATCTTTCTTGATTCTATAGTTTGTAAGAGCTCCAATTTTGTAAGCTTCATAATATTTTTAATAAATAGGCCTGATCTGTGGATTTGTCCCATAGGGGGCGGCATGGTGTAACAGAAAGAGCTTGCACTTAGAAATCAGAGACCTGGATTCAAATCCCAGCTTTGTTTTACTAGTTATATGAGCTTGAACAGATTACTACATCTGACACTCAGTTTCCATGTATGTAAAATGAGAATAATACCTATACCTTGAAGAGTTACTTGTGAATAAGGTAATCTACATCAAAGATGCATGGCATATAATAGACAATACATTGTCAATATCCTCTTTAATGTTATTTTTATTATAGAAAAGCTTACTGGGAATCTGAGCCTTTTCTATGAGTAAGTTTGTGTCTGCACCTACATTTTTAAAACTTCAATGTGTAAAGTCAAAACTTGGCAAGTGGAAGAACTTAGGAGACAACTAATTTACATTACCAAAAGAGTCTATGACTTACCAAATAACAAAATATTTAAGTAGAGTTTCTAGAGTGCATTTTTATAGACTGCCACTGGGCTAGAGATACAAATCAAATATCATCTCTGCCAGAAGTTAGGCTAATAAGAGAAACAGATATATTAACAAAAAATTACCTGGTAATTGCCTACCTGCTATGAAGTTGTCAGTATTAAACTCCTATGATCAAAGAGAGCTTCCTGGAGGAGACGACGGAATCTGGAATGAAGGATAAGCAAGAGTTGAGCAGAAAAACAGGAAAGAGAAGAGCATTATAGGCAGAGAAAGCAGATTGTACAACTGTTTGTAGTTTAGGGAATTGCAAGCAGTTTGGCTGAAACTCAGGATCTAAGAACATTGTTCATTCTTTTCTTTCTATTTAAAAAATATATATTTACTGGCCACCCTCTATATGCCAGGCTCTCTTTGCAGTAACAGGGATACAGTGATAAATAAAGCAAAATATCTGCTCCCATAGAGCTTACTTACATTCTAGAAAGAGGGACAAAGAGTGAAAACATAAACAAACAAGACAATTTCGGATCGTGAAAATTCCAATGTATAATACAAAACAGCAGCAGGGGTGGGAGTAGGCAGGAAGTGTGTTGAATTCACTAGGATGATGATCAGCAGAGACCTATCTGGAAAGATGACATTTGAACCAACCCCAGGACTGCCTGGAAAGAGGAGGTAGAATAAGAAGTGGAGACTGTGGAAGGATCCCTGTGGAATGGAGCATCAAGACCTATTAGACTAAGAAGGAACAACCAGAGAAAGAAGATTTAAAAAACAAGAGAGCAGTGTCACAGAATCAAAATGTGTAGAGAAAGACTGAATTCAAAAACTGAAAAGCTTCAGTTGTTTTGCTTTTCTCAACAAGGAAGTCATCAGTGATCTAGATGAGAGCAGTTTTTGAAAGGAAAGAAATAGAAACTGAACAGAAGCTAAGCAGGCAGTAAATGAGAGGTAAAGAAGTAGGACAGGAATTTTCACTCTTTTAAAATCTTGGCTGCAAAAGGGAAGAAGGAGGGAAGGTAGTAGCTAGAGAAGTGTAGGGTTGAAAGGGCATTTTTTAAGGCAGGAAAGCTATGTATGCTACGATGTCCCACAATTTGTTTAACTCTACAAACAACTCTTCATTTCTATTTCCACCTTCGCAGCCCCTGTCTGCCCTCTCAGCTCACAGAACCTTCCCAGTGTTTAATCTTCTCTTGGCCACAGGGTCCTTAGTGGATTCCTCCCTGGCTGTATGAGGGTGGCCTTCTCTATGCCACAGAAGTGCCAAACTCACGTTGGCCTGAAGACGGGTTGCACAACTCCCTGCTAAGAGGATCTGGCCAATTACATTCAGATTTTATTATTAACTTAAAATGTGAGCAATCATCATTCTGTTTCTTAAAATATAACTCTCTCTTGGGTCCATTTACTTCTTGGAAGCCAAGATTCCATGAGCTATGAAACACAAAGATGTGGAAAGCAGCAAATGACAAATGGAACCCAGTGACGGGGAAGTGCTGTTGAAAACTGAGGAGAAACATTTAGTGTCCTACCCCTCACAAAAGCAGAAGCATTTCAGAGCAATGAAATCTGTCACTGCATTCTCTGTCCTTCCCACAAGTGTGACCACTTTGAATTGTTCAAAAGCCATTTATGAAAAGAGGGAAATGCAATTTAGAAGAACATACCTGCTGGGTTACCCACAGGGCAAAGTTTGCAGCGCAATTCCATTCTGTGTGTATAGGATTCACTAACTTCAAAGGAGCCTGCTAGAAATATAGAGCCTATCACAAACCTAGCCTCTGGTGCCAGCCCAAGATTCTGTTTTAAGGCTGTTGAGTATCTTGAATTGGTTTGTGTATATCTTTTGGGAGTAGGTGGATGGAGAATGGAACTCTTTCACTTACTACCCATTTCTGTGTGGTTTTCAAGACACAAAGTAGAACTCCTGTGAGTCAATTAAAACTAAGCATCTCTCAAGGACCCAAGGGGGAAAGCTGGCTCCTAGAAAAGGCAGCTCAAGGCAGGGGGTGGAATGATTTGGTCCATCACATGGGTATTTTGGTGTTTTCTCTCCCACTCCTTTTCTGTGGGTATAGTGGTCACAGGCAGCAGCAATTTTTTTTTCCAATACTGCTGTTTCTCCCAGTGACACATGGGTGAGGCAATAGAGGGGAGGGGGGTGTTGTTTCCTTCAGATGCATTTGAAGGTTATCCTGAGCTTCCAAATGTAAATCTTGGTAACCTTTTTCCAGATGATGTTAAGAGCACTATGGCATAAAATACATAGCTCAGAAAAATCAACAGGAATCTGGAGATATTATTTATCTTGGGATATCAGAAGGTGAACAAACCCCGGAGGTTCTACCGAAGTCCTGATGAAAGATTCAGTAAAAATCTTCATGTATAAATTATTTAAAGTCTACTCAAACATAGTGGAAATAAATTCACTGAAGCACAAATTTTATATATATAGACAGTAGTATATATATATATTATTATATAGAGAGAGACAGTGGGATATATATATATTATATATATACATATAGACAGTGGTACATTAAAATTGTGAAGATAGATATTTGGGCAAATATGGATTATTATTCTTTTCTTTCTGTTCTGCCATGTCCCCTGCCTTTAAGAAAAAAAGCAATAGCTTTAAGTCAATTATTCTTTCCTGAAATGTCATCTCCCCATAACGTCCTCAAAATCCACATCAACTCTACTCTGCTGTTGTTGGCCTGACCCACAGAGACCAGGAGTTACAACACTCATTACAATGGCAAGAAAGCCAAGCTTCCTAAGCCAGCACTAATACTATGAGCAGAACTTTCATCAAACAGCTCCTGGGTCAACCAGAGGGGAAATTCAAGGTTCTACCAGTCCTGGCCTGCCCAGTGGGCCCTCTCAGGGAAATTGAGGAGCATAAGCAAGTTTATTAAAATAACAACTGGGCAAGGTGCCTGCAATGGTTAATGGAGCATATGGCCTGAATCTGGGGATGGAAGCTGCACTTTGCATTCTTTTCCAGGAAGGGAGGGAGCAGCAGTGGCCTAAGTCCTTGGAAACTCTCCTCAGTGCCCTGGCTGGCATCCTGGAGATTTTCCCAGACTGTTCTGGGAGGGGTATCCCACTCTAAGCAATAGGTTCCACTAAGTCTTCTAATAAATAATACAATCACCATGCAAGTCAAATATTTAGATTCCCACTACAGCAGTGCTTCCCAAGTGTGGGTCCATGAACCAAGTAGATAATATTTACCACTTAATATTCAAGCTCTTTTGTATCTCCTTCCTAGGTTACTATGGTTATAACTAGGTCTTCTCTTGAAATCAAGAGAAGCTTTAAGTCAATAGTCTTTCCTGAAATGTCATCTCCCCATCTTTCCTGAAATGAAATCTCCTATCTCTCATGTTCTGGGAGCTACAGTCAATCAGTTATATCACTCACTAATTCACTCTAAAATGTAGGTTAGGAAATCTACTGGACTAGATCATCACCAGCGGAAGATACCATACAAGAAATTATTATTCACCTTTATTATCAACAGCATTCTCACCTTGAAGTATATCTGATTACTGGTTTATATTTTAATGATCTTAAAATGTTATTCTCTATTTAGGGTGAAGAGAATTTCAATAATATTAACATCTTCTGTTTTTAAGGCACTTAAAGCATCTTTTTTTTTTTTTTTTTTGAGACAGAGATTTACTCTGTTGCCCAGGCTGGAGTGCAGTGGCACAAATTTGGCTCACTGCAACCTCTGACTCCCAGGTTCAAGTGATTCTCGTGCTCAGCCTCCCAAGTAGCTGGGATTACAGGTGCCCACCACCACACCTGCCTAATTTTTGGATTTTTTTTTTTTTTTAGTAAACACAGGGTTGCATCATGTTGGCCAGGCTGGTCTCAAACTCCTGACCTCAAGTGATCCACCCGCCTCGGCCTCCCAAAGTGCTGGGATTACAGGTGTGAGCCACCGCACCCAGCCCACTTAAAGTATCTTTGACAAACTAAATTACTCCTTATAGTACTTATTCATAGTACCAGTTCACAGAAGCTAAATGATTTGCTCAAGATCATATATGCAGTAGGTAGCAAGACAGGACTTCAGTCCAGGTTTCTCTAATTTTAAGACAATTGTTCTTTCTGCTATATTTGGGCTGGCTCTTCAGTCAAATATCAGCAAAGATAAAGCAAAATTATCTGGGTTATTGTTTTCAGGAATCTATGGTAGATTAAGTAAATTAGATCCTTTCAGGATGCTTTGCTTTATTATTAGTAGTATTATTTCTAAGAGACAGTCAAATATCACTATTCATTATGCTCCCAGATTGCAATATTTGTTTCAGTTTCAATTCCACTCAACATGCTTTACTGAGAGCCTTCTATGTACCATTTATAGCACAAGAGGTTAATAATACAATGATGATTAAGACACAGTGTACTTGGGAGGTCTTCATAGTCCACTCATATGTCCATGTTCAGACTATATGATCTGGGAAATACAAAAGATTCTACACATCCCTTTGCTTGCTTTGTTCCTTAGTCCATTCCTTTGTTGACTGACTTATTCAATATTTACTAAGCAGAGATGAGTAAGACATACATACTGCATGCTCTCTAGAGTTCATGGTCCAATGAGGAAGACAGATAGGAAAATGGATAATTTATAATAAAACTTGGTAAATGCAGTTACAGAGATATAAATAAAATGCTCTAAGAGGCAAAATAACTGAGCAACTAACTCTACCTGGGGAAAACAATGCAGGCTCTCCTTGAGAGATTGGATCTTAAAATATGATACTCCATTAAAATATTAGACTGTCAGCTCATTTAAGGCACATTCCATATACTCCTTAGTCCCCTCCAAACAGTACGTTCTCACTATTCGTATGTTGGGAGATCAAAATACAGACAGATTTTGCAAAGTGCTTGACTATGGACTGAAAGTGTTGCAAACTTCAGTGGTTGCTTCTAGTTCTAGTAATTTTTACTATCAGTCTTCTACTGGCCCCCAAAAACTATGTCCATGTCTGAACCCTCATAACCTATAAATGTGACATTATTTGTTTTTTGTTTGTTTATTATACTTTAAGTTCTAGGGTACATGTGCACAACATGCAAGTTTGTATGTATACATATGTATACATGCGCCATGTTGGTGTGCTGCACCCATTAAGTCGTCATTTATATTAGGTATATCTCCTAATGCTATCCCTTTGCCCTCCCACCACCCCATGACAGGCCCCGGTGTGTGATGTTCCCCTTCCTATGAATGTGACATTATTTGAAAAAAGGGTCATTGCAGATTAAATTAAAGATCTTGTGATGAGATCATCCCGTATATGGGTGGATCCTACACCCAATGAAAAGTTCCCTTATAAGAGACAGAAAAGAAGGTGCAGACACAGAAGAGAGGCCATGAGAAGACAGAAGCAGAGA
Source organism: Hylobates moloch (assembly GCF_009828535.3). NCBI lineage: Eukaryota > Metazoa > Chordata > Mammalia > Primates > Hylobatidae > Hylobates > Hylobates moloch. Next base: position 3,023,636 of record NW_026652285.1, read on the forward strand.
TAGCAGTGGCATGCTCAGAAGAAATGCTGACAGCCACCAGAAGCTAGAAGAGGCAAGAGAAAGTATTCTCCCCCTAGAACCTCCAGAGGGAGTGTGGCCTTGCTGACACCTTGATTTCAAACTCTGGCTTCCAGAGCTGTAAAAGAATAAATTTCTGTTGTTTTAAGTCACCCGGTATGTGGTAATTTGTTCCAGCAGCCACGGGAAACTAATACAAGATCTAGTATGTTTCTCTAGTAGCAGCAATGTCAAGAAGCCCTAAGAGTTCAAGTAATTTAACTCTGTGTACCACAAAAAGTGAATTAGATGAACTAAGTGCCACTCCTCAGGAAGTTTCCACAGAGTCATGGAAATGCTAAGGTGGATGGCAGCATAGCAAGTCTTTGTAGTGAGACAGATTTACATTTGGCAGCCTATTCTACCACTTATCAAGAATACAAATTGGAAAATTTGATAAGCCTAAGCTTCAGTATTCTGATCTGCAAAATGAGAATTGCTGTAAGTGTTAAACAAAATAAAGCACTTAGAGCTCTTAGCATTATGGCTGGCTCACAGTAGGCACTAAGTAAATACCAGATATTGTTATTACCATTGTGGATACATGCACACAGCTGAACACACTGATCAGATAAACGAAGAAGGAAGTTCACCTACAGTCAATTATGAATTCTTTGCATGGGTCCTATTTCAAGAGCAATTTCAAATCCTCAGTTATGTTCTCTTCTTCCTCACTTCTAAGGCACCTACCCCTGCTATCATCAAAAACAATCAACAATTTTGAAATCCTATTACTTGCAGTGTCCTATTTTTCCCACTAAAGATTGGAAAAAGTACTAAGGCTTTTTTAAAGACTATCAAAGTTATTTAGCCCAGGCCTTTATACATTTCTCTCCTTTTAACCTGGAAATATGTTTCTTCTTTCCTAACCACTTACCTTTGAGGACAATGTGTCCTTCCATCTTTCTCACTAAGCACCAATGCCAGCACTGGTGCTCACAATCGATCACCCCTCCTTATTATATTATCAACCTCACCACTCATATCTTCAACCATTCTCTCTCCAATAGTTTCTTCTTCTCCACACTCACAAATACCTTCCTTCAGCTTTGCTACCCACATGCTCTCAGTTCATCCCCTCCTTGATGTTTTGGCTTCCCCTCAGCTCAACCTGTCCCAAATTAAACTTACCATCCATTCTACCACCCAACCCAAATCAGGACTGAAATTTAACTCCTTTAGTTTAATTTCCTATCTTCCCAGGAATCAGTTTGATATCTGCTAATAACTTTGAGGCCTATACACTCACTTCTCCCAGTTATCTGGAACACTTGTCCCTAAAACTTTCACATAGCTGGTTCCTTCTGATCATTGGGTTCTTACCCAGACTCCCCTTTGTACAGTGATGCTTCCTCCCCTGGCCTCCTTATCAAAAGCATCTTCCTCCTAAGTCACTCTCTAGTTAAAATCCACTTTCATTGTCTTCACAGAACTTCATACTACCCAAAATTAATCTTATGTGTTTTCTGACTTATTGTCTAATTCACTCTCTTTGAGCTATTTGAAAGCAGAGACCATGTCTGTCTAGCACAAAATAACTGTTCCATAAACATCTTTCAATGAATGACTTTCCTGGCCTTCTATTTTCTTCCACACAGCCACAGCTCTTGCTTAGCCCCACAGCCTGAACAAGATAAATATCTGGAGGGAAAATATAGCTTGGACCACAGCTTCCCAGCTGGCCTTCCTGCTATCTCTTCCTCAGCATGTTCATCTTACATCCTAGTTGCTATCCTAAATCATAGCTCTCATCTTGTCAATTCTTCAAAATTCTTTGATGACTACCCACTGGCTACAAAATAAGGTACAAACTGCTTATCTAAGCATTCAGTACCCTCCTCTGGTCCCACCCTACCTTTTTAAAAATTAAATGCTGTTTTTAAAAATATGTTTTTTGAAATAATTATAGACCCTGAAGGTTACAAAGAAATGTACAGGAAGTGCCATGCACCCTTCCCTCAGCCCCCTACAATTTTAACATTTTATACAACTCATAGAATATCAAAACGGGACTACTTGTGCTCTTTCTTCTTCCTCTGTTTCTAATCCTCTTATCGTTTGTACATTTACTATTAAAAGCTACCTCCAGTCATTCTTTAAAAGTGGATGTAGACATAAATTAATATAGACATAGAGATGAATGAATGGAGAAAAATAAATGAAATGATAGAGTATTTCATCAATCCTGTCCCAATAAAATATAATCCCTCTTTCCTATATACCTGCACTTATTTGCTGAACTTCTCTTATAAAACAGTAAACTCCCTAGAGACAGATATAATCTCTTATTAATTTTATATCCACTCAAGCACCAAGTACAGTGCTTCTATTAGAGCGGGATCTCAAGTAATAAAGAATCTTCATTGTGAATGAATGGATGAATTAAATATCTCTGCCCCAAGAGTAATTAAATATCTCTGCCCCAACAGCTGAGGGATGCTTCCTAATGGAGGTTATGTTTGAGGAAAACCTTGAACAGATCAGTAGAACTCAAAAAGGCAGAAGAGGGAATCCTTTTACTGGTAGCCATTATTTAAAGAACATATAATTTTATTTAAGAACATTATTTAAAGAACCTATAAATTTATCTCATCCTTTGTGTGCATATACAGGTGCACCACAATTTATTTAACCATACTCCTATTGGTTAGAAAAAATTTGGGGTTCGTGTTACCAAAGACCCAAATAAGAATGTCATAAACACAAGATACTTTCTCTCTTGTGCGAAAGAAGCTCAAAAGGAGACAATTCAAAGTTGATATGCAGACGTAATGGTCTTCAGGCAACAAGCTCCATTTTTCAGCCCCACCATCCTAGCATGTGGCTTCTATCTCCAAGGTTGCTCCATGACCTCATCCAACACATCTAGTTACAGGCAAACTGGAAGGAAAGAGAAAGAATGTAACGACCCAGCTAAGCCAGGTCCCTTTATGTAGCCTTCCAGAAGTTTCATACCATACTTCCATTTCCATTTCAGTGGCCAGAACTTAATTATATTGCCATGCTTAGCTGCAGGGGAAGCTGAAAAAAGGTGGTCTTTTACATAAGTGCATTGGTGTCCCAATTAAAATTAAGATTTTGTAACTAAACAAACAATAATGGATACTGGGTAACAACCAGGAGTGAAAAGGCAAAACTGACATCTTGCCCTGCCAATTAAGAGCAAGTATGCACATCATCTCCTACAGTAAGGAAGAAAAGCATTCCGTCTAGTTCTAGTCCCTAAAATAGAAGAAACCTTGATACTGACTCCTAACAAATCAGACTTTATCCATGAATTTGGCAATATTCCGATGATAATCATGTCTGATTTTCTGCCATCAACGGACTAACTTTAACCTGGTTAGAATGTGGGCTATTTCTTCAATTAACTGTTGTATTTTTTAATGAGCAAGGTAGTCCTTCAGAATATGGAGGTAGATGGCAGCTAGGATTTGAAACCAGGTTTACCAACTTCCACCACTGGAGTCTCCTCTTCTTCGTTCACCCTTTTAAATTCCTGCTACTTTGTCAAATGCAAAAATCATCTCTGAAATAATAGGGAATGAATAAATGAATAACATTTAGCTTTCTAGCCTGTTTCATCCTCTCCACAGCTGCCCAGCTAATAATAAAAGCGTGTGTGGGAAATGAGGGAAGGTTCCCCTACTTCTGTCTGGGCTGAACCTGTCAGAGTTCCTCTCTTTCCTTTCCCTTACGCTAAGACCAGAGCCCACTACACAATTTGTGGGGCCCTGTGCAAAATGAAAATGTGGGGCCCCTAGTTCAAAATGTGTAAGCATTTCAGGAGGTGACAGCAGGGCATTAAACGAAGCACAGGACCCTTCTAAGTGCGGGGTCAAATGCACTGTTCCTATGCCTATGAAGCAGGCTCTAGCTAAGACTATTTTCCTAACATCAGTTTCTGGCTTCGCAGATTCACAGCCCTGCTCTGATGAAGAAGCCTGCTCAGAAGTCTTCCTCCCCACCGACAGTGACTACGACTCCAGCGATGCCCTGAGCCCCAGAGACCTGGACCTGGTCTACCTATCATCACACGACATTGCGCAGCAGACCCTTACCGGCCTAAGCGGCAGCGCCCCCGACGTCCTACAAGTGCACGACGTGAAAACCCCACTGGGGCCGGGCCAGGATCCCCAGGGCGACGGCCCAAATCCCGATCGCTCATGTGCCGAGTTTCTCCATAGCCTGACCCTCACGGGGTTCACACCCAAGAACCACGCCAAGACTGTGTCCGGTGCGCGGCCGCCGCTAGGCTTCCTGGGAAAGCGGAAGCCAGGCAAGCACCCCCACTACGGCGGCTTCAGCCGCCATCATCGCTGGTTGCGCATGCACAGCGAGACCCAGTCGCTATCGCTCTCTGAGGGCATTTACACACAGCACCTGTCCCAGGCCTGTGGTCTGGCCCAGGAGCCCGAGGAGGCCAAGCGGGCCGGCCCTGCCCTTGATGGTCCCAGGAGCCTAACTCTGGCCCACGCTGCCAGCCTTCCTGAGGAGCGGAACAGCAGTCTCCAGGACGCGAGGCCTTCGGTCCGCCGCCTCTACGTGGAGCCCTACCCAGCGGCCCTGGTGGCCCAGGACGAAAAACCATGGGCAGGCTTGAGCCCGCCCTCTGGAGGCCGCAGCACCCTGCCCAGCCCCACTGGCCCCGATGTGAGTCAGGAGGGCCCCACCGCCTCTCCCGCGTCAGAAATACTCAGCAGCATGCTTTAGGGAGGCCCATCCCGGCTGTCCACCCCTCCATCGCTACTACCTGCGTTTTATATCACCCTTACCCTCGTCCTGCCCCACTGTGTACCCACTCATTTTCAAGCGTTTTGAACGTTATAAATACAAAGGTTACAAGTTCAAGGTCCCCTTTTTTTGGAATAGTGTGGTGGGTGGAGGCCAGAGTTGCCAGTGCCATTCCCACTTCAGCCTAGAAAGGGCATGGGGGAGTTGTTGTGTCAACATGGAATACGACATGCAGTGACTCAAACATGCCACCCTGTTGGTGGCACCTATGACTGAAGTTGGCCATCCCAAAGAGAGACCCTCTGTTCTGCAGCTGGTTCTGTAATCTGACCCCTAGTTTAGGGCTCTTTCATGAATTTGTGATTGATGAAGAGAAGTTCTATAAATGAAAATAAGATTAGCATCATTTCTCCCTCCATTCCAAACCTTAAGTAGAGTTTGAGGGAAAGATACCAGGTTGTGTCTATAGGGCACGGGGTTAAGTGGGCTTGACCTTGGTTCCCTGTCAGCTAAACTAGGTCATTCCAAAATACAGAGTTCTCAGGGCTCACCTTATCCAATTTATCCATTAGTACTTATCTGATTAAATAGGCCTTGACAGGCCTTTTTTTCTTCGCATAGTGCTGTGTGGAGACCACCAGAAACGAAAAGTAGAGAATTCTTCTCTTTCAGCTCTATCTTGCAAAGACAGAATAGGACAGAAAGTAGCCCTTCCTGTATACTCAGCTCCCATCCAAGCATGAAAATGATCCATAGATTTTTACAGGGGTCAAGGAGATGGCTAAGCAAAGTGAAAGCCTGAATTACAGATAAGACAGGGGAGGGAGGGAGACATGGGCAGAAATATATTTCCTTTACAATTCTAAGTTAAACAAAGTAAATCCATGAGGGCTGTGTCTCTGAAAATCATAGTGGATCAGCTCCAGATTCTTTGGTGATGAAATTGTCATTGAACCAGAAAGTGCCCTGCAGATATGGTCAGTCAGCAATGGGCTCCTCACAACCCCACAGGCATATCCACTCACCCTACATCATAGATCAAGGGGCAGATTGTCCAGGGCTAGGGTGGCTGCCTTCCCCTTTCAACCTACCTCTCCTTAGGTCAAATTTGCCTCAAAATCGTCTGGCCCAATTGGCGTCAGGGAAAATATGCTCAGAAGCCTTTACCAGTGGTTCATTCCAAGGATGTGCTAAAAACATCTGGAAATCTTGCTTTGGTCTCATTACCTCCTATCTGAATTTCTCACAAGAATCCAAATTAGACAAATCACACTGCATATTCAGAAAAGGCACGAGTCTCCTCATCTCCTGGAGCCAAGACCCATTCACTTCACTGACATTCTAAATGATCCTTTTCTGCTTCACAGGCATTTCAGTTAAATATTGCTCTTTATGGCCCTATCCTTGTCCACAGAGTTCTACCATTCCTCCTCATGGGAGTTCATACAAAGTCCCCTGTTCACAATGTTATTCTGATCCCTTCCATTTTAAAAACATTAGATTTAAACATAAATAATTACCCTGCTGCAAAGGTACAGATTTGGCCCATGGCCTATGGTCATTAGAAAACTAAAGCCCAGAGCTCTGACTTTATTTTTTTAAGAGATTTTATACTCAATGAAACCCTCAAAGAATCTTGATCAGAATCACTACAGCTCCTTTTTCATGCCTGGGAGGATTTTAAAATGCAATTTTCTTCTGTCTAAGTGAATTCTATGTGCATGGAAAGGGAGAGTGTTAGAACTAGACGGGCCCATAAAATTTATCTAAGTCCGTGGGTTTGCAGGTAGGGCAATTAAGACCCAGAGAGGTTAAGTGACTTGCTCAAGGTCACAGAGCTGGTTTAGTCTCAGAGTCAGGGTCAGAACTAGAATCATTCCCTTTATAGCAGGCCGTCCCATTGGGAATTGGTCCACACCTAGTTAACTCGTGATTGTTATCTACAGGGAACCTCCTATTTTGTAGATCATCTACCTACTTCTGATTTCCAATTCAACCTTTACCTAACAAGTTTCCAATATTACAGAGCTGCCTGTTGCCAAGGAATACAAACTTCATGTAATACACATCTAAGTTAACTTAATTAAAAAGCAAATTTGGGAAAAACATCATTTCAAATTATGCCTCTTAGTTAATAACAAGAATGGCAGAGTCATTTGCACTCAGTTTCTACTTATTTCTAATTATAAAATGGATTGTTTTGTTCAATGAGTTTGTGAGATGAAATTCTAGGATTGTGAAAAACTAAGAATCCAAGGGATTTCCTGATCCTGATCATTCTGGTGGCATAGGAGGAAGTATGTGACTGAATCAGGTGGGAGGCATTCAACAAACAGGAGAGGCAGAAACTGACCCACCCTTCTGACCCCTCATTTGGTCAGTAAGTTCTGTCATACTGGACCAAAACTGCATTAATTTTAAACCTGCTATTTTATGTATTATGGACATAAGGTTATTTTTTCATCTTCTGAGGCATGCCCACAAAAAGAAGAATGCATGTTACATTTTAATGGGCATAGTTAAATCAATTGAAAATGCATTTTCTTAGCAATATTCCTAAATAAAAGTGGGTATGTTATAGCTTTCATAATTAGCTATTATTCAGGTAGGTTTCCCCATACCTCCACTTTGCAATATTTTATGAGCCCAGTTTAAATTAATACATTCTTGTGAGAGACAACTGTGTTCTCTAATTCACAGTCCTTTCTTCATTTGGCCGATCTCCTACTTATAGAGACTTTACAATGTCTGAGGATATTTTGTTTTATTTTTTGTTTTTGTTTTGTTTAATTTTGGATACAATGGATTTTTGTCTTTCACTCTTTTTTTAATCCAATATGAGAGCCTCTGAAGGAAACTGTCCCAGGTCTTCTTTTCCAGGGTTTTTCTAACATGCTCGATCAGCTTTCATCATTTGTGAAAATCCTCAAAAATCCTTGACTGAGGTTCTCCCGTATGTCTATCTCAACTCTAAGTCCCACTGAGATCCAAAGAATCAAGTGTGAAATATAGTCCTAGGCCACAGGAAGCTCACAATCTGATCTAAGAATGTAGCCATACATTCACCATACATCTTCTCAACAATCTCTTAGAAGAGGCAGGAGCCTGTCTCCTCAACCAGGCAGACATAGTGCATGTTGGGCTACATCTTTGATTTCTTCTTGCTGTACAGACTCTTGAGGGAGTACAACCTGGAAAATGCAAGTCATGGATGTATATGTTTGGCAACTACTTAACAAAGCTAAAACATACTCTTAATTGGCGAGGGTGCCTGGGAGACAGTAATTAAAAACATTCACTCCAGGGAATGAGTCTTTTAAGAAGTAGGTACTTAAAGATGAGAGCCATTCCCTTTAAAGAACATTCACTAATGCTCGAAGCAATAATTACACGGGAGAAATTGTTTCATTTGGTTTGAAAATTGAAGCAAGTTACTAATAATATTTCGCCAGTCCTCTTTCCTGAAGGATCCCAAAGCACTTTATGAAAAGCAATGACTGAAGCCTTGTTGTACTCCCCTAAAGAAACCTTGTCCAGCAGCCACCTGGCAAACACCTACTGTGTCCTTGCCAGGAGATCATGCCAGACAAGTGGAAAAGAGGACTGGCCCCTCGTTCATTGTTATCCTGCCACACAAATGTGCACCCTGCTGAGTTTGGAGCTCTTCCCTTGAAGATAACTCCGTTAGACAAGGAGGCATCCCAGAAAATACCTCCTTGGCCTCCTCTGGTTCTTCATCCTGCAACCAAGATGTACTTACCTTCTCTTGGAGAACTCACTTAAGCTATTAAGTGAGTTCTCCAAGAGAAGGTATGTTTGCAACGCATTTAAGTTGCCTAGTTATGTCAACAAGACACAGAATTCACTGGCTTCTGAAAATGTACACATGTTAAGAAGGTGATGACATTTTTCTACAGCTCTCTCAACTTTGTATGTAGCAGAGCTACAGCAAAGAGTGTATCTCTTGGTATATGTGCTTATTAAGCTATCACATACCAGTTAGAGAAGGTAGCTATAGATTAACAAAGGAACACTCTCTGAGAATTCAAACTGTTGCATGGTCACTTTATAAAGTCTAAATATTTTTCCAGATGATTTAATGAAGCAAACCTGGACTTTTTTCTCCAAGGTCATATCTTTAAGGAAATTTTTAAAATAGCTGTTTGGAAAGCAATGGTATCTCTTCATAGGTAATAGGGTGAGCAAGGAAAAAAACTGTTTTCTTTGCTGGTCACCTCTCATAAGATGTTCAAACACGTGGCTTATGACTGTTAAGTTAACTTCAATGCGGCCTTAACAAACAACAAGGGTAGTGTATTTGAAACCATGTTGTACCACTTGGAAACTTATTCTAAGATCTTAATTCAGACTTTTTCTGAGGTGTTGAACTTTGCCATTAGCAAAAAGTATTTTTAGAAAAATCCATTGACTGTTTATGAAGCACTGATTTTGCCATATTTCGGGTCTCTGCTTTTTCCACCGCATCTGCACACAGTAGTTATATTTGTTTTTTCAATTATTTCTTCTATTTCCACTAATAATGACTTTGTAAAATGGTTATTCAAAAGGATGGTTGGTTTTGTTTAACAACTGGATAGGTGGGCTGTGAAAAATATTCTACTGTGATAAAGGAAGTAGGAGATTTGTTGTTGTTTTAAATATTATCATAGGGTCTTTCTCCTACAGATATTTTTTTTTTATTTTAGCAAAAGCCAATGTTTAACTTAGTGGCAAAGGTTATGAAGCTGTTAGTTAAGGCTCTTTGCTCCTCTTCCTGCAGTCCATGACATGAAAGTCTGAATGTACTTTCACAGTAATCACCCTCCAGTGACTGATTTTCAAAAGCCAAGTCTAGCAAATTATAGTAAGTCACTCTGAGTTGCTGTGTTGCCTCTTGCCTTGTGAAAATCAGCTGTTTGGGGGTATCCATGTATGTGACCACAAGCATCAGTTTGATGTTTGTGATTTTTAAAAAAGTGTGTGCGTGTGTGCGCGTGTGGTGGTGTCAGAGAGATGTTTCATAGAAAAAGTAATTTAAGTGACATTCTCATTTAGCAGTATTTAATTGCTTCCTTCCTAATGTGTACATAGCAATCTGGCTGATTATTGGTTGTTATTTGTTCAGAATTTATTGTGTCTTGTTGCTATGTATGCAACTGAGTGTATGTTAAAGTTTAGACTTCAGTACGCTATCTGCACAATTTTGTGTGCTTTAAACCTCTGTAAATATGCAGATGAATCATGTATGGTGTGTTAAATGTGACTTCCACTCTTGAAAGAATAATATTTTGTTGTACGTACATTTGAAAACTATTTGAACAATCTAAATGTATATTGTAAATGTCCAGTACCCTCAATCAAAAACAGCACTGGTGAAATGTATCCCTCTTCAACCTACCAATTTATAAGAGGTCAGGGATTAATGAGAGTTAAGGTAATTTTTCTAATGGCAAGTATTTTTGGTAATTTCTTACCTGCCTAAGTGTATTTTCAAGAAAAATTGTCGACAGAAGAAATCTAAGCTATCAGAGGGAATGACTTTATTTCATAAGCATTAATTATACTTTATGTCTTACCTAATATTGTTGATATCTAAGTCAAGCATGAAGTCAAAAAATATTTTTTATTCTTCGTTAGATTTTTTGCTGTTTAAGGGACAGTTTCCAAGCCCATTTGTCTTAGGTGTGGAAAAATGTTGATTCGATAATAAACAAATAGAATTCTTAATACTTGGCTTACCTAATGCTTTTCCATGTCTTAGTAAAGACACAAATTTTTCAGCCTGAGCTTTCAAAATCTCCTCACTGAAACTTTGGAAGAATTATCATTTGTGGCATTGCTTTGGCAATTATCAGCAAAGTCTGACCAGCTGGCTCTTGATTAATCTGTACCATTCAAGTTATTTCTCTTTCATAATTGGTTATTGCCAAGAATTGAAAATACAGCAGCAGGTTGCCACAGCAAATACCCTCACCAAGTTGCACCCAGGAGCTTGGCCATCATAATCTCGCATCTTCCTCCACTGCATGCACGTTTAAATGTCTTCGGTGCATTGCTGCATGCGCTGTCCTATCTCAATTTCTCCATCCCTTCTATTTCCACACCCATGAAGCTCCTTCTACCCCCACTCCCACTGGCTGAGATCTGAGATTTCTTCTGTGAGAACACTACGAAGAGATTGCTTCCACCCTAGGAACCTGTACAAAGTTTCCCCTGAATTCCCAAGGGTGGGAAATGTGCTGCTTTGGACCACGTATTTGTCTTACGCTGTTTTACAGAATTCTTTTACACACAGACGAATTCAACTCTTTATTGGCATGTTTGTGGTCGGCTTTCTTGACGGTCTCAGAGGGCTGTTTTGTTGTCCTGACCAAATATGCCATTTTCCCTCTGTAAATTGTCATCTTTCTAAGCAAACCATTACTTTCTTTTCCTAATTCTTTCTCTAAATAAAAGTTTACCTTCTTTTTCAAACCAAACAGATGACATTCTTCTCTAATATCCCCTGTCTTCTATGAGCACTCTTGGGGTGGTATTGGAGTAGGGACAGAATGAAGTAAAGAGTAAGAGGAGCCTTTTCAAATGTAACCTGCTAAGTAAGAAGTATGCCTTCGGTGAATGCCTAACCCTTTTCATAAGCTATGCTGAGCAATATAGAGTATTTCTATCTGCCAACAAGAAATCACTCCTTCTTCGTGTAATAAAAAGAAATCATTTTAGGGAAGTAAGCAAGTTTAAACCAAGAGTTTCTTATCAATTTAAAGTGACTCCTAGACAGGAGAAAAATATTCATAAGGAAATTATCTTACCTGATATTATAACATCAAGCAAGTTAGATCTTTGCAATGATTTTTTGACTATGCAAATGCATTTCCTCTTCAGGTAGCATGTGACATTCCCATCTTTACATGATGCTCCTTCTAGTGGCCTGTTCTGTCAAACGTTGCATTAAGATATTTTGCCAAAGAAAATACTAGTGTTAGATACTGACTACAGGAATTCAGGTACCAGTTCCATACTAGACTAGATCAGATGCTCTAAGAGAAAAACAACTGGCTGCTTTGTTACCCGTCACCCCACCCCAGCACATTTTATAGCACCTGACATAAATATCTGTTAAATGAGTGATAAACCAATGACCACCAGAAATTATAGAGAGCGCACTTAAAATCAGGTTAAATCCCATACCTTGCTTAATTTCTCCATAAAGAATGGACATTAAGACCTTTTCACATGTCTACCAGCCTGCGACTCTCTAAAGTGGCTCAGATGAAGCTTAATTTGTCCCCTCAGGGTACCTTGAAAGAATTTCTCTAGGATTTCCTGAAAACTTCCACCACTTACCCCACACATCACCTCCAGAGTACCTTGATTGAGTGGGAATGTACTGTCCAATCTGGAGCTGGCCCACCTGATGGAAGCCAAGGGTCTGGGGAGAAACCTGCCCTTTCTTATGGTGCAAGATGCACCTCCAGATGGCCAGCAGTTTTCAGAGTGTCATTATATCTTGCCCAGTGACTGGGTACCACTGAATTGACATGCAGATCACTCAGCCCAGCCTCACCCACTGAATACCCAGAAAACCTGCAAAAATCTCGTCCTCATGCCCAGTAAGGCTGCTTTTGCACACACCATTTTCCTCATCCAGCTTTAATAACTGCAAGCTTCTGTATGTTTAGAAAACACTTTTCACAAGCACCATCCTTTCTGAGCCTGACAAATAGCCCTGTGAGGTTATCAGGACAAGACTGTATATCTCCGCTTTACAAATAAGAAGAGGGAGGCTCAGTAGACTGAAAACTAGGGCCCAGGACAACTCACTTTCCAGAGTGCCACTTGCCATTGAGTTAGGTCCTTTGAGAAAAGAAAAAAATAAAATAAAAAGGCCACTGGAAGCTGTCTCTGTGGAAGACACCCTGAACAGCCAGACATGCAAGGGACATCTACACAGACACAGATAACGACGGCAAATGAAGCCAAACAAGACAACAAAGCACACAAACCCTTTCCCCCAAGGCAAAGTCAGGCACTCTGTGACTGCAACCAAGACACTTTTTCTTGCAGTCACAGAAGGCCTGACTCTGAGCTAGAACCTGGGCCTCATGGGAAAGAGTTTGTGTGTTTTTCCTCTCTGAACTTACAGATAATGGCGTCTATAAAATGTGTAAGCTCTAGTTCAGCTTTGAAATTCCATGAATATAAAACACTCACATTGATTACCCATCAGAAATAAGCAGGGATTCTCAGAATGTTTCTATTTTGGGGATGCGTTTTATGTTATTGTTGTTTTTTGGGAGGTGCATAGGTTGCGGGAGCTACATAGATGACATTGAATCTATTATAGAGAAAGAAAGTAACTGTAGGAAATCCATGCTCAGTGTCCCCAATATTCCCCTGCCCCGCAAGAAATCTTTCATTGCAGACAGATTTAGATCAGGCGTCTGCCTCACCTGACCCCCGTCTCTCTCAGAAAACAATTTCACCTGTTTCAGTTCCCCTCTCCTTTCTGTCCAAGCCACTGGGATCACGGTGGATATGGTCTGGAATATCCCTTGGACTTTCCCCAGCATCTAATTTGACACCAGCACCTCCCACCAGCTGTTCTCTTAGATTTTGCCTGATCGCTGCCGTAAGATCACTTCCCTGGAGTGTCCCTGAAAGGGTGAAGGCATTGCACAACTCCAGGGGGCACTATTATTAAGTGTGGAATGTGCTTTATTAGCCACTTCCCAGAACCCAGGCATGAAGCAAGCTGGCCCTTTGCCAGACAGCAAGCCTGAATTGGGCATCTCCTTTGGGGTCAAGGGGAAGATGAGAGCCTGGTGTAGAACAGGGCACCAGGCCCCACTTTATGAAGGATGTTTATCAGCCCACAGTGGGTCTGTTTAGCGGCTCAGTGTTGAACACACATCTGACTCTTCCAAGTTTGGGCCAACTTGAGCACCAGCTTGGACTTTGCTTGGGCCATTTTGGCTCGGCTAGATCCAAGTGTCAGGCATTGTTCTCCCTCTGCCCTGAAGTCAGGACATCATCATTCTCTGACAAACATTCAGTACATTTCCCTGGGTCCCAGGAGGCCTGATATTGAAATGTTTTCCTCTCCACAGTTATATTTTCCTTGGTTGAAAGAGTTTTGTTTTGGAAGTTGCTACCCTGTCGAGGTAATGAGTCAGTTTGGGAGGCCGGTGCAGAGGGGAAAATGCACATCATTGGCAGAGGCCAGAAGGATGGGGGTGAGAGAAGATGGGAGATTCCCAGTGGGAGAGAAAGACCACACCCTCTTCCCCCTCCCACCCTTTTAGGAAGAACATAGCCCCTCCTTACCAGCTGAGGGCTTCCTCACTGGGACCAGGAGCCAGGCCCAACTGCTGCCTTAGGACTTGATCCTGGGAGAAATAGGTAAGCAGGAAAGGAACTAACATTTATGGGTCATCTTTTGAGTATCATTTAATCTTCTACCTTATACTTTTTGTGAAAAGCAGCAGCATTATCATCCACATTTTACAGATTGAGAAACTGAGGCTCAAAGGAAGGAAAATTGCACGCCCAGCATCACACAACCACCAACTGGCAGAGCCAAGCCTGGAATTCAAGTTTAATATAGAAGTCCAATGCCCATTCTACTACGTGGTCTGTCTGCAGGATTCAGGCCTATGCAGAAAAACAGACCCAAGAAACTTGGGGATAAGAAGACCCCATTGAGGGACAGCTGAAATTGTCTGACCCCGGGCAGGGAAAGCACTGTTGGCAGAGGGAGAAGAGGAGGTTTATGGACTTAGGCCACCCTTTTTCTTTGCCTCTAATTGCTCCTCTCCTCAACTTTTCCATACATACATTTTCTTCACATGGAGAGAAAAGTCATAGAGATACAAAAAATACACATAAACACACAAACACATGCAGATCTCTCACTCACACACAACACAAATACACACGTCCATACAAGCACAGAGGCACACACATCTGGAGGTAAATCTCAGGATTCAAGGGTTGGCCTCATGCCAGCCCTGAGCCCCAAGTAACCCACTGAGGAGCCCTGGTCTGCCTCACTTTGGGAGGTCAAATCAATGAAAGAGCCCTGGTAGTTGAAAAAAGAGAAAGGGAGAAAGAAAGAACACCAGCACCTCTCATGATGGGAGGTCAGAGCGAATGAAACCAGGAGAAGGGGGTGGGGGGCAGGGTGAGAGCAGGGGGGTGGGGAGCCTGGGGCTGGCAGCTGAATTCCTACCCTGGCCCAGCTCCAAAAGATTAAAATAGAGCTCTTAGAGTGTCCCCTCCACAGACCAGCCTGCCAGGGGCCAGACAATACGTGGGTTTGTGCTCCAGCACAGGCCTCCAGAGAGGTGATGTTTTTACCCGGACGGCTAAAGGCACAGAGGCAGGTCTAAGCAATTCCAAGCCTCCTTCGGCTGGCAGTCCCAGAACAGGCCACGGCACAGGGAGAGCTGCTGGCTGCTAGGGCACACACAGATCTGCCCTTTTCTCACCCCGGGGCAGGCCGCTGGACTCCTACTTCTTCATTTTATCTACCCTGAAACACCCAACTGGCAGGGCTATGTGGGACAAGGTCTTAGCAGATTCGTTATACTCTAATTGCGAAAGGAAAAAAAAAAAAATCTCAGCATGCCTGTAAACAGCCAGCCCTACACATGAGGGATGGACAAGGCGTCCCTCGGGATTATCTGAACTACTCAGATGAGTACAAATACTTCATTTTCTCTAACCAAGGAGCACAGCTTCCCCAGAAGGAAGCCCTGCTGGCCACTTGAGGTTACATCTTGGAATTCTTGAGGGTTTCAGGTGGCTAGGCAGGACTCAAGTCCAACATCTCCGACCAGTATATCAGCTAAGCACACAGGCTCTGGAGTTTGCCAGACGTGGGTTCTACTCCTGACTCTGTCCCTTAATAGCATTTTGAACATGGGCAGTTTACTTAACCTTTCTGGGACTTAGGTTCTTTGTCTGTGACAGCACCTACTTATGGTCTTAAGGGTTAAATGAGCAAAATGCATGGAAAGTGATCAAACAAATGCCTGGTGTGTCACTGGCAAATGTTAGCCAGAAAGAAAGGTTGTTCCATCCTGCCAGGTCCCTTATAAAGGGAGAGAAAATAAAATTTATCAATCAAACTTTTGATAGTGAGAATGGGTGCTACCTGGACAGAATCCTGGGACACTGGCTTACCAGGGACTACCTGGGAAAACTGGGACATAGGATCCCCTTCTTTCATAGCCTTTCGAAAACTTCCTATTTAACATTCCATCAAGGCAATCTCTTCTAAAATGGCCCTAAAGTTTACTCTATTGCATAAAGCCCATTAAAAGCCACAGTCTTTTATAGTATGCCATGATATCTATATATAAAATTCTTATTTAACATATAATCATACGTTATAATATGGTAAATCATATCATGAATACAGGACTTAAAATTGAGAAAATTCTGTCATCTTGATTTTTTTGTTAATTGGAAAAAAAATAGCTGTTATTCCATTTTAATGGAAAAGCCCCTTCTTTCATCTCACAGAACATTAATATTCTACAAAAGCAAAATTAAAGAATCAAGAATAGCCCCTAGGGAAGTGAGAGATGGAGGACAACTCTCATGATCATGACATATTTTCTTTAAACAGTTTTAGTTATTCACGTATGAAGATCAAGACATAAGATGCCCAACTGTCCAATGTGCCTAGCATTGAGGATACTGGACTTTCAGTTTTAAAACCAGAACAATCCTGGGCACACCAATGAACTGGTTGCCTCAGTGAAAGAAGAAAACACCTGAAGAGTATACAAGGATTCCTTAGCACGAAACGAGCAAACAGCCTCAATCTATCAGCAATCATCTTTAGACCCATTACCAAAACCAGGCAGCTCTCCAGAAGAAAGTAATCCTGGTCAGCCAGGTGATTTAAGAACTTTCAAATGCGGAAAATACTTGAACAGCCTTTTGTGAGTGGCTGTTTTGAAATACACGCTTACTCTTAAGTCTCTGGTTCCTTCCACTCAACCTGGCCATCCCCTCTGTGGTCCCTGGATGCCTCTGGAATTTGCCTTCCTGGGTCTCTGGAAGACCCCTCCAACATAAGGTCTTGGTGACCTTTTTCTAACTTTATGTTTTTGTTTGTCTGTTTGCTTGCTGGCTGGCTTGTTTAAAAAGAATAGCACCTTCCTCTGGAGGGTTTTGCTAGCATTAAATAAATTTAAAACACATGGGAAAGGCCGTCTGGTTTACAATGTAATCTTGCTCTTCATTCTCACAACGTATAAGGTGGGCAGTATGATTGTACCCATTTTTTTTATGAAGATACCAACTCTAAGAGAATATAGGTAGAAAAATAGTAGGTAGAAAAATAGTAGGTAGAAAAAAAAAAACAGGAAATTCAGATGCAGGTCTTCTGACTTTAAATCCTATACCATGCCTCAATATTAAAACCCGTTTATTCTGTTTAACATGGAGTGGTATTTAGATATGGTTAGTCCTTGCATTTCAGCTGAGTCATTTAAAACACCCACAAACACACACATATACACACACTCACCAACACATATGGACCAATCTCAAAACTGGGTCCAAATAAACTAATCCACCTCACTCCCCGACCCAAACAGTGAACAGATGCATTTTCCTGGATTTTACTTCAGCCAAATAGTCACTTTGAAAAACAAAATGCTGCATATACACCATGGAATACTACGCAGCCATAAAAAATGATGAGTTCATGTCCTTTGTAGGGACATGGATGAAGCTGGAAACCATCGTTCTCAGTAAACTATCTCAAGGACAAAAAACCAAACATCGCATGTTCTCACTCGTAGGTGGGAATTGAACAATGAGAACACTTGGACACAGGAAGGTGAACATCACACACTGGGGCCTGTTGTGGGGTGGGGGGAGGGGGGAGGGATAGCATTAGGAGATATACCTAATGTAAATGACGAGTTAATGGGTGCAGCACACGAACATGGCACATGTATACATATGTAACAAACCTGCACGTTGTGCACAGGTACCCTAGAACTTAAAGTATAATAATAATAATAAAAAGAGAAAATGCTGCATAACAAAATAAAATAATGACTTAGCAAATTAAAAGAGAAGGGAGAGGCCCAGCGCGGTAGCTCACGCCTGTAATCCCAGCACTTTGGAAGGCCGAGGCAGGCGGATCACGAGGTCAGGAGATCCAGACCATCCTGGCTAACACAGTGAAACTCTGTCTCTACTAAAAATACAAAATATTAGCCGGGCGTGGTGGCTGGCACCTGTAGTCCCAGCTACTCGGGAGGCTGAGGCAGGAGAATGGCGTGAACCCAGGAGGTGGAGCTTGCAGTGAGCCAAGATCCCACCACTGCACTCCAGCCTGGGCGACAGAATGAGACTCCATCTCAAAAAAAAAAAAGAAAGAAAGAAAGGAAGAGAAGAGAGAGAAGACAGTATGTTGTTTATCATACCATTGACTAGCATAAAAGAATGTACAACTTGCCTTCCTTCCTTCCTTTCTCTTTTCTTCTCTCTGTGGCCCAGGCTGCAATCTAGTCGGCTCGCTGCAGACTCCCTGCCGCCGGCTCCCGTGATTCTCCTGCCCCGCCCCGCCCCGCCCCGCGGGCTGCCTGGGATTGCGGGCGCGCGCCACCACCGCTGCCTGCTTTTTCTCCTTTGGCTGGAGGCGCGGTTTCGCCATGTTGGCCAGGCTGGTCTGCAGCTCCTGACCCCGAGTGCTCTGCCCGCCTCGGCCTCCCGAGGTGCTGGGACTGCAGACGGAGTCTCGCTCACTGGGTGCTCGGTGTTGCCCGGGCTGGAGTGCGGTGGCGGCGTGGTCTTGGCTCGCTGCAGCCTCCGCCTCCCAGTCGCCTGCCTTGGCCTCCCAGGGTGCTGGGATTGCAGCCCCTGCCCGGCCGCCGCCCCGTCTGGGAGGTGGGGAGCGTCTCTGCTCGGCTGACCCTCTGCCCGGCCACCCATCGTCTGGGAAGTGAGGAGCGCGTCTGCCCGGCCGCCCCGTCTGGGAAGTGAGGAGCACCTCTGCCCGGCCGCCCCGTCTGGGAAGAAGTGAGGAGCGTCTCTGCCCGGCCGCCCCGTCTGGGAAGAAGTGAGGAGCGTCTCTAACCGGCCGCACCGTCTGGGAAGAAGTGAGGAGCGTCTCTGCCCGGCCGCCCCGTCTGGGAAGTGAGGAGCGCCTCTGCCCGGCTGCCCCGTCTGGGAAGTGAGGAGCGCCTCTGCCCGGCCGCCCCGTCTGGGAGGTCTACCACGGAGGCCAGAAGCAATGTGGGGGCTGGACGTGGTGGCTCACGCCTGCAGTCCCAGCACTCTGGGAGGCCGAGGCGGGTTGATCACTTCAGGCTAGGGGTTCGAGACCAGTCTGGCCAACATGGCGAAACATGTGAAAAATACAACAGACAAACCAACCAACCAACCCAGTGACAACAAAACAGGTCTACCCTGGAGTCATACTCTAATTTTTTCTATTTTCCTCCCTTTCTGATCCTTTATCCCACTTTCTTTTTCTTCCTCTTCCTTCTCCTTCTTCTTTGTCAAATAGAGGATTGAGTTATTATCACTGATCCATATAAAGTCCCTCTCTCATTTATTTTCTTTAATTCCCACTCCCCATTTCTATTCCCCATCTTCCCATGTGCAACCTTCCTAATATGTTTGATACGCATCTTTTTGTTTGTATGTATTTTTAGAAAATGTTTATTGTTTTGTGTGCAAAAAAATTAATAAAAAAAAAGAAAAAAAAAGAATGTAAAACTTGCTACCAGGTAAAACCAATACATTGGGAAATGTATCCAATAGAGAGAAAATCAGTAGTAGATAAAGATATTTGTACAACATGCTTATTGCAAAGTTGCTGGTCGTGACACAACTACCTGGAGACAACCTGAGTGCCCACAAATAGCAAAACAATTGGACAAATTCTGCTGCATCTTTAGTATTGTTATGAAGAATGAGTAAAAGCCATTTACATTGACATAGAAACATCTCTATGATGGGTTGGGAGGAAGAAGGTAAGGAAGGAAGGTGGGAGAATAAAATGTATTTTTGTAATCCAGCCTGCTATAAGCAATTGTTTTAAGTTCTATTATAAGCATATGTATGTTTTATGTATATATATGTGTGTGTGTATATGTGTGTGTGTGTGTGTATATATATATATAAACATACATAGAAATAAATACGAAAAGAAACATAAGTTGTTAACTTCAGAGTTTGGGCTAGGAGAAGGAAGGGAGAAATTAGTAACATTTTTATACGATTCTGAATTATTTGACTTTATTTTTAAAAGCATATATTATTTCTGTAATTTAAAACAATAATAAAGTAAGTCAAAAAGAAAATAAACTAAGCCCAGAATTTTGCCATGTCTAATTTGAACAAAGAAAACTCAGATTCCTCCCCTCACATCTTTGGGTTCATCCAAATGAACTCTCTTAATTGGCCTCAGACACTGACACCTGTGTGGGACTCGTCCCCTCTTTAGTCTCTATATTGGTTTTTAAAATGGCCACCTCTGCTGGATGTTAAGATTTTGGTTGTGAACTATCCTCCCACTCCCACTTTTCCCTCCACCCACTCACCCCCAAAAAGACTTTGGTTCCTGCTAAAAAGGCCAAGAATAAATCCTCTCCACCCCAATTATTCTACCAATACATCACCTTCCCTACTCTTTTCTCCCTAACCTCCAGATGTTGGACTCTGGAAATGGATAACTGTGGGAGGCAGTGGAATCTCCCTCTCTAAAGGCCTTTACTGAGGGAGCGAGTCACATCTGTTGAGGATGGCTTGGATTTAAGTGCAGTTAGAACAAGTTAGTTATGGGTGGTTTGTCATTTTTGGAATGCTGATTGCATACAGAGCCCAGTGACAGAGAGGGGCAGGAAATCAGGAGCCCTGGTGGCAGAGAAGACCTGCACAGAAGAAATAAATTGGTTGCCTGATGAAGCAATATTTGATCAATGACTTGTATGGACAACTCCTAGATTACACTTTTAGACCATATAAATCTTAGGGAGATAGCTTATGCTAGATGATAGACTATTATTCAAAATGGTCTTGACCAGCAGATTTCATTTAATACAGATTAAAGACAATTTCCGTATTTGGTTAAAGTAATCTAAGAACAAGATGAGAGAATTTTAGCTGGGCAAAGGATTGGGGGAAAAAAAGAATTAATTCAGGTGTCTTAGTTAACAAGCTTGAATTAATCACAGTATAAAAAGCCACTTTTTTAAAAAGTCCACTAGTGCAATCTCTAGATATTTTAACAGAAATAGATCCATTCATATAGTCATTCTTTTGTTCATTCTTTCAATAGCAAACATTAGTTGAATACCTACTACGTGCCAGGCACTGTGCTTAGAATGTGTTAATGAGCTCTAAGGGTTTCATAGTACTCTTTATTCATAGTTTGAGTCTTATGTTCAATCCAGGATACCATGTTTTAGCTTCATTGTCAC
This sequence comes from Hylobates moloch, assembly GCF_009828535.3. NCBI lineage: Eukaryota > Metazoa > Chordata > Mammalia > Primates > Hylobatidae > Hylobates > Hylobates moloch. Next base: position 3,044,881 of record NW_026652285.1, read on the forward strand.
ACTATACAAGGATAATAGATATATACCACATCATGCACAGAATAGTCAAAGAAATTGAAGCTGTCAGCCGGGCGCGGTGGCTCACGCTTGTAATCCCAGCACTTTGGGAGGCCGAGGCGGGCGGATCACGAGGTCAGGAGATCGAGACCATGGTGAAACCCCGTCTCTACTAAAAATACAAAAAATTAGCCGGGCGAGGTGGCGGGCGCCTGTAGTCCCAGCTACTTGGAGAGGCTGAGGCAGGAGAATGGCGTGAACCCGGGAGGCGGAGCTTGCAGTGAGCCGAGATCGCGCCACTGCACTCCAGCCTGGGTGACAGAGCGAGACTCCGTCTCAAAAAAAAAAAAAAAAAAAAAAAAAAGAAATTGAAGCTGTCTAGCCAGAGGTGTGAAGGTGTGATAACTGCAGTGAAATATCTGGAGGATTATTGTGACAATTGTTAAATAGATTTACTTTATGTAGCATCATTTAGGAGAATTGACTGTGATAGTTTAAAAACATGTTTAGAAATTCTTTGATACCCTCAAAAGATGGAGCCTAATTCCCCTTCCCTTGAATGTGGGTTAGACTTAGTGACACGCTTCTATTGACTAAAATGTGGCAGAAGTGATTATGTGTGACTTCCAAGACTAGGTCATAGAAGGCATCATGGATTCCTCCACGCTCTTTCTCTTGGATCACTTTCTCTGGGGGAAGCCAGCTGCCATGTCCTAAGGATACTCAAGCAGCCCTATGGAGAGGCTCACCTGGTAAGGAACTGAGGTCTCCTGCCAACAGCCATATGAGCAAACCATTCTGGAAGCAATTGTCCAACTTCCAGTCAAGCCTCGTTTGACAACAGTCCTAACCAACAGGTTGACTTCAACATCATGAGCTATTCTTAGCCAAAACCAACCAGCTAAGCTGCTCCTGAATTCCTGAACCACAGAAACTGTGTGAGATAATAAATGTTTGTTGTTTTTAAGCTGCTAAATTTGTAGGGTAATTTGTTATTCAGCAATAGATAAGTAATACAATGACCAAAAGACTTATCTGGGAAGGAAACCAATCTAACCTTAACAGAAAAAATAATTGCAAATGAAAACTTTTGTCTAAGAGTGGAATGGTACCACTCACAGCTGAAGCAGTGAGATCCCTGTGTTCAACCAGAAGCAGGACCACCAATTCTCAGGATACTGTAAAGGTGATATCTACACTGGGTGCATGAGCATGAGCTTAGAACCCAAATTCTTTATTTTTCATCTCATTCTTCATATTCCAACCAGCCACCATTGATTTCCTAACCTTCAATCTTCTCTCTGGTTAAGAAAGTAAAGTCACCTTCATAGCAATGCAAAGCAACCCTGGCATGATTTTCCTCTGGATCTTATTTGGGGCCTGATTGGCTTGCTCCCACCATGGAGAAGCCATTGCTTTGTTTTTGCAATGGCACCTCCACGGTGATTTAGAGACCTACCAAGTTGAAATTGGATTTAAGACCTTATTGGCCCTGGATTGCACCAAGAGCACAGTAATCTCTTCAAAGCCCAAGCTGTAGCAGTCAGCACGCCCCCTGCTGCTATTGATAATTTGTACCATATTGACTGGGTTACTTAGCATTTGCAAACAGGATCCCATGGTGACTGGATGTCAAATACATGGAGATAACTCTTCATCAACCTGGAGTCTGGCACCCACCCTCCACCCACCCTTTGGCCACCAGAATGCCGGGCAGCCCAGGCTGTCCTTACCACCCACAATCCCAGCTCATTGCCTTGCTAAAGGTAAAGACCTCAACCCCATCATGCATGCAGCTCCTGGGGGGAGGGAGGGATGGAGGGAACTGATGGGGACTGGGGAATCCCAAAGAGTAAACCCAAGGCAGGTGAAACATGCCCAGGACCTGAAGGATGCAATTAAGCCCAATTCACCGGGATCCAGAGTTTTTCTACCAAATTCCTGAGGAAACCAAATTGCATAATGTGTGACTTATTCAGAAACACACATCCCCGTGTTGTTGGCCAAGGCAGAGGCAATGTGGTGGGAGTCTTATGCAAGGCAAGGGGTGCAGGTGCACAGAAATGAAAACAACAGACTAAAACAACAAGCTCCCTGGCCTATAAAGACCAGCCCCGTGTTTTGCTGGATTCCTCAGTCAGAGCAAGCGTGCATGTATATGTGGGTTCTTGTGTGCATGTGCAGCTGGGACTGGGGGTGGGGAGTGGGGGGCTTTCCAGGGAGGGAGCAAGAACATGTCTACACATTTTAAATGGCAATTGCAAAGGAAGCCCTCAGAGGTGCTCTCACGTACATTGGGCACTACTTACTTTTTGCCGGCTCCTATAACTTCTGAATCTCCCCCTTCTCATTTCATGAACATTTTGTGGATAGTTTTAGGTGGGAACATTTTTGCTCATTTGGAAAGACGGTGCCTTTATGGAGTTGAATCAGGCTAACTTGCGCCTTCCATGTTTCTTCAGGGGTGGGAAACAGGAGCAGTGACAAATGCTAAAATGCGGGATGGGGCAGAATGGTTTGAGATGAGAGAATATGAAGAAAGCCAGGAGGAAGATGATTCTGTAAAAAATAAAATTTTGTCATTGTCCCGCTTTGGGTCTTTTCCACACCTTTCCAGTGGAAAGTCTGTTTAACCTGCTTTAAAAAAATTGCAGCAATTGGAAGTTATGAGTAAGGGTTGTGTTGCTTTTCTGTTCAACCTCCACTCCTGCAGGACTGAACAATTCAATCTCTCTTTCCCAGCTTACCTGTGGCATGTGGGGCCTGCTTGACTTGAATAAATGGCTGTTTATGGATGATAGCATCTGGTATGCCCCTGATTAGGTCACTGTGTTATGTTAAGTATTTCTACCTCCTGGTGGAGAAACCAAAGCTGACAGTTCTCAAGAGCACCACTGCCCAACACAGACAGCACAGCACCCGAGATGGGATCTACCCCTTAGAAAGGCCAGTTAAGCTTTCTGTCAACTTGCAGCACTCCTCTGAGACCATAGCAAAAGATAACAGCTTCAACCTAATCATGACGATATTCGTACTCCAATGGAGAACGTATCTGTACAGGACTGTGAGCACCTCATCTGGTTTCATTCTCACCACCACCCTGGAAAAGGTGCTGTTGTTGCTTTGATCCTCATTCTACAGATGCATGGACTGCGGCTTGAATAAATTAAGCAACTTGCCCAAGGCCTGACCTGAAGTAAATAGAAGGCATGGAATTTGAGCTCAGGTCTTTCTGGCTCCCAGGTTTAGAACTGTTCTACCATAGGTTCTGGGAAAAGCAGCCTGGAGCAGTAAAAAGAGTCAGAAATGCTGTGCAACCCAGTTATTCAACCTCATCTTACCTCAGCTTCCTTGGCCATAATATATTAGAATTTCTACCATTACCCTTCATAGGACTGCTGTGGGCCAGCTGAAATCTTAGATATGACTTGAAAATTTACTGGATACCTCGTGGACAGTTTGTTGACTGAAAGAGTACCAATAAATGAATCAATAAATAGGTAAACTAACATTTCTTCTGAGTGTAAGTTCCCAACAGAACCCCTACGACTTTTACTCAGGAGAGTAACTCTAAAGACTCCCACTGCTAGCTCCTGAGTTCCTGAACAGCGGTGGAAGATTTGGATCTTTAAGATCAGAGTTTCCTGCATGAAGCAAAGAACTATGTTTTCCTGAACTGTAGGCCAATGAAACTCCAAAAAGACATGTTTTTCCAATGTTCTCTCAGTAGCTATCCTAAGATGTAGAGGAACATGTGAAAAAAAACCAAATGGATTCGTTTTTTAATAAGGTCTGAAAGGCATACCAAATATTTCGGTTCTCCAAGGTGTCTGCTTCCCTCCAGCTGTCCAGGGTTTTCAGCTGGGTCTCAGAAACGAAGTTCAGGACACCCAGACAAGTAATTCTAACCAGCAGTGCCAGGAAAATATTAATGTTTAAAAAAATAAAGCAGAGATTTGTTTACTTTTTAAACATATACATATCTTCCTATAACGTCCCTCACACCCAAGAGCCCTGGACAATTCTGCTTTCACCTGAGCAGGATTAACAAGTTCAGAGCCAAATCCGTTCGTGTCTCGCTAACCCAACCTTGTAAGCATCACCCCCAACCTCTTTTTTCCTCTTGACGCTGATTTTCAAGCGTTCACTCCCCTGTGGGATAAATTGGTTCTATTCCGAAGATGGTGGGGGCGTTCAGCTGGGATGACGCCGTTGTGGTGAGCAAAGCCTCCAGAACTATTGGGCCTGAAACTCTCTCCAACCCTGGCCTTTAAACAGCCAGTTCCCCAGATGCGGCAGCCAAGGCCTGCTGCCTCCTGCCTTGAGAAACAGCCCAGGGGTCGCAGAAGGAGACCCCAGAGAGCCATAGGGTTAACCAACCAACCATAAACATTACCTCCTCTGTTGATCTTCAAAAGTTTGGGGAAAGAAAACAAACCACATAAATCTTTATCAGGGCTCCTTACAACTGCCCTGGGAGGTGGCTCCAAGAGGAACTCGGTAGTGACTCTGTACAGGGGATAAAAAATGATTTCAATGAGCAAATCCAGTGCCAGAAACAGTTTTCTTTTATTTCTATTTTATTTTTTTACTCTCCACCCACCCCCAACCCCATAAAAATGACTTCTTTTTGTTATTTGCCACCCAGAAACTCCATGGTGAGAATCCCTAGTCTTCTATTGGCTTCATTGTTTCCACTGTAGATAATTCCTGGACAATGCAAAAGAAAGAGGAAACGTTAGCTCAAGGGCTATAGTGTTTAGAAGTCAAGGGAAGAGGTGCCAGGTCCATGTTAGAGGCTAACCAGATAACTAACACATCTATGAATGGGATCATGGAGTAGATTAGGTGTGGGGCGGCCACTCCCTCCTGAAAATCTTTCATAATACACATTTCCATCCAGGACAAACTCTCCAAACCCTTCCTAAACTTCCAAGCAGGCATACAAGGTGCTGTGGCCTGCACCCAAGAGCACAGAATCTAAACCTGACTTCTGACCCTGACTTTCTAGGGGAACTTGGGCAAACCACTCACCTTCTGCAGGCCCCATGCCCTCATCATAATAACAGTAGGTAACATTTATGAGCCATCTAGTAACTCCAGCTTAACATGTTGTTAAATACCTTGTGTACATTTTAAACCGTAACTCTCAGGTTTTACGAATCCCATTTTACAGATGAGGAAACTAAGACTTACAGAGGTGAAGTAATTCATCCAAAGTGACATGGAAACAGGGATAATAGCACTTACCTCATAGAGTGGTGAGGAGTGAATGAGATAATGTCTGTAACGTGCTTAGCATGATTCCTGGCACCTCATGAGCTTTCATTCAGAGAGTTCTCCCGCCTCTGGAAATCATCCCTGAACCCTGACCCTCAACCTGCCCCACCCTCCCAACCTCTCTACTGGGTCCCTGCTCCCAGGCCCCTGTCAGTCACCTCATCTCAGGAGCCCTTCAGGGGCAGCAATGTGTCTGATTTCTGTAGTGTCAGCCAGTGTCTGGCACACAGTAGGGGCAGAGTAAGTGAGTGTTAAACAATGAATGAAACATTATAAGCAAATGCCTAATTAGTAGACAGCTAATGCAAAAAAAAAAAAAAAGCAAAAATAAATACTAATAATGAAATGACTTGTTCTAAGGATGGCAAAAGATCCAAAATTTCCTGGAGGAGCCTGTATGCTAGTGGAAAAATGTACAAAAGGGAACGAGGAACGAAGTCATCCTCTTTTTTTAAATACCAGCTTTCACTGCAGTTTAAGGGCTTCACAGACTTCCCCAGAATGCCCATGAATCATAGGAAGAGAACCCAAGAGTCCTGGGTCCCAGCCATTCTGACTAACTTTAGCAAATGTCTTCCAAGCCCATGGAAGGCAGACTGGTATGGAAACCACACCCATATCCACCTGTGTGCACACACACACACCTGCACACACACACACTTGCACACATACACATGCACTTACACAACACCAACAAATCAATCTCTCAGCATTGACTGAGCATTTAGCTGGTGCAGTGCCCCTTACAAAATTCAGAAATGAGATATAAAAGATTCTAAAGACCCCAGGACACTGACTGTACAGAATGAACAGTCTAGCTGTGGAGTAGGGGCTGGGAAAATGAGCAAGTGTATTGCCATACTAGTAATACTAGCTATCATCTTCTGGATATGTGCCAGGGACACACAGAATCCCCAAGGAGAATGTGCTGTTTGAAAACGTATGTTCATTCATTCAACAAGTGTTTATTGTGCTTCCATCCTGTGCCAAGTGTTGTTCGAAGTGAAGAGGATAAAACAGTCAACAAGCTGGACAAAGGCCCTGCCTTCGTGGAGTCTACCTTCTAGTCCTAGAAATTTTAAAACCCAATGTTACAAATTTGTTTGAAAATGGGAATGAAACGTAAAACAAGCTACAGAAAGTTAAGCTTCACACAAGGCTTCTCATTCACGGGGGAAACACAGAAGATGGTAATTCGTTAGAAAGAAGAGGACAGGGGCCTTTGGCAGAATCTCTAGGAGGTAGGATGGGGGAGGCTTGTGTGTTTCTCAAAAGGCAGAAGGAATTAAAAGAGGCCTCCTTAAAGTTAGGGCACTTACCTGACGCCCTCCAACTTGTAGCCTAGGGATATTTCCACCAGTAAAATTCCCTCTCCCATCATATCCTGAACCACACTGGCAAGATATGGTGGGAGAAAGCCCATTGGCCTAGAAGCCAGACAGAGTGCATGTGAGCCCAAATAGTTCACTAACTCCTATAAAATTGTAGGGTAACCACTCACTTCCCCATTATGTAACAAGAAGCCTGAGTATAAAGCTGCTACTTAACGATTCTTCTCCTTCTCCTCCTCCTTCTTGTTCTCCTCCTCCTCCTCCTCCTTTTCCTTCTTCTTCTTCCTCTTCTTCTTGTAATTGCTGTTGGCTTCAGACTCACCCCCCACACAACACCATCCTCGACCTCACGGCTTTAGACAGATAAGGGCAGCACTGTTTACTATGGGACAAAACTAGGCACTGCCCACACATCATCTCATTTAATCCTCTCAACACCCTCAAAGGGATGTATGGCTTGTGATTCGCTCGGGGTCCCACAACTGGAAAATGGCTGAGTTGAGGACACTCAGACAAGTAATTCTAACCAGCAGTTCCAGGAAAATATTAATGTTTAAAAAAATAAAGTAGAGATTGGTTTATTTTTTAAACATATACGTATCTTCCTGTAACGTCCCTCACACCCAAGAGCCCTGGACAAGGGCTTCATGCACTTAACCACTGGGCCATACTGGCTCCCCGGGATCCTGAAAGCATTGCCTTCCCCAAGGCACTGTCCTAGCTCAAGAACCTCTCTGCCAGCCCAGGTGACAGAACCAGCTGCACCAGGTTCAAGTGCTCACTCTGGTCGACCAGATCTCCCTATTAGCTCCTGCCATGCCATTCTCTCTCCTGTATCTGTCCTTTTCCCATGTGCCTTCCCCACCCTGAGCATCTTTTTTTGAGCCATCTATCCATCTAAATGTTAAAGGTCCATTTCTTCCCCATAACTTTCTGCAGCTTCTCTGTCCCTCACAGATCTAAATGTTCTCTGAAATGTCTAGTTCACTTAGAGTCAGCAGTGCCTTGTTTAACACTTACCTGTTCTCAACTCAACAAGCATTTATTTATTGAGCCCCTGCTCTATGCCAGGTGCAGTATTCAGACCTGTAGAGAACACTGAAATGGAAAGATCCTCAAGGATTCTGCAATCTCTAAGGGGACGACAAAACGTGCATGCAAATGACTATACTTTGCCCAAGACAACATAGTGTCAGGTCCGCGAGAAAGATCCACGCAGTTTTAGAGATGTTTGTTCAGTGTCCTTGGCTAGGTGTGTGCAGGTGTGCACATAGAGTGTGTGCAAACTCACTTCCATCTCCCACCAAATGAGGCAGCATAAGAAGGGGGTGAAGAGAACCGGTTGTAGAACCAGAATGCTGGGGCTCAAATCATCAACTGTGTGACTTTGGATAAGTTACTGAACCTTGCCTCAGTTTCCTCATTTGCAAAAATGAGGATAAAAATAGCACATCTCTCACAAGGTGGCTGCGAAGAGTCAATGAGTTGATAGATGTGAAGTCACCACCTAGTTTAATGCATGGCACATGAAAAGTACTCAATAAATGTCTGCTTTTATCAGTATTAACATTATTACTATCCAGGCCAAAGGAAGTTCCTCTGCTCCGCCATTTTGTGTTTGTTTGATATTTTGCGCAAAGTCCTATCAACATGCCATTTTTAGACTGTGTCATTGGACCTTTTCTGCAGTCTTAACAGAATTCTCCCGCTGCTAGTTGAAGGGGGAGGGGGGCGGGTTTTACTGATTTTATTATATGGTGGTTGTTGCTTTCCCGCTTTCCAACATTTTAACAGATTGCTCTTGTTTTCCCTGACTTTGGGGGGAAAATGGGGAACACGATTTTCCAAATGAAATCAATTCATAAAGCAAAGAGCTCGGCTCCTCCTTCCTGCGGACATAGCCCTGCCGGCTGCTAGGCGTCCCTCCTTCATGCAGGCAGCCCCTCCAGTTTATGATTCCCAGTGGGACAGTAATTTTCAGTTCAGGCCAAAAGGCTTTGTTTAAATGTGACGCTTATGTGGTAATAGAGCGTATTGCAGGGGTCGTTTTTTCTGAGGGTCAATGTTGAATTTACTCTCAAAATAAACAACTCTATCCTTTTCCATCATCTCAAAGTTGTGGGTGAGATTGAAAAAGGTGGAAGAGACTAGAGCATGAAGAAAATGGAAGGAAAAGAAAAAGACAGGGAAGCGTCCAAGGAAGTTTAGAAAAGGAGAAGGATAGGAGCCAGTGTCCTCCACAGATGAAGCAAATCTACCTCCTATCTTCCTGAATGATTTCACAAATAACAACAGCAGATATTTACTGCAAATCTGCTGTGTGCCAAACAGTGCACTAAATGTGTTACTGACATGGTCTCATTTGATTAATTAGATTTTTTTTTTTAAGAGATGGAATCTCGCTATGTTGCCCAAGCTGGACTTGAACTCCTGGGCTCAAACCATTCTCCTACCTCAGCCTCCCAAGTAGCCAGGACTACAGGCTCACAGCACCACACCCAGCTTTGTTTATTTTCATCTGAATCCCCCTGCAGTATATGTGATTATGACCATTTTGCAGATGAGGACACTGAGAATCAGAGAGGTGATATAACCTGCCCTACATTGCATAGCTAGCAAGTTTGTCCAGCTGAGATGAGAACCCAAGTCTCTCTGGCTCTGCTGAATATGTGCTGTCTACTGTTCCATGGGGCAGCATTTGAAGACTGGTCAGTAATGGAGTTGATGAGGGGAAAATCATGGGATCATATGTTCTAAACTAAGAATCAATATAGAGCTGGACACATGTTATAACAAAGCCATGTAACATTTGATATCGAGTCCGCCTAGAATATGTAAAATAAACGGCTGCCCTACAAGAGGGTAAGGCTGAGGTAGAAAGCAACAGGACAAGCAAGGGATGAATGGAACTTGGGAAGGCATTTCCGAGTGGAGAGGGAGAGGAGAGATTGGGTGCTGGGGAGAGACAGGAGCTAACGGTTACCCTCTAACAGTGAGTCTAGAACTCATGAGATGCTACACTGAGAAGCCAAAGGAAGCCTTGAATCTTGCTGTATGCCAGGCAAAGGAAAGAGTGTGTCGCAGAAGCCTTGTAGCTGTAGATTGCCACAGTCACCACCCAGGTGTCTCTAAGCAATACTGTGGGACTCTTAGCACAGAGGAGTCTGTGGATTTTCCAGCACTCCTCGAAGAAATTGTTTCAAGGGCTTAAGTTTTCTTTCCAGAAACCTAGCTTAAAACCAGTTCTCTGCCAGACGTGCTCTCCAGGAACTCTTGACTGTGAATATCCTTCTTACCCAGTTAATTTATGGCATAAGCAACCCCATCTTGAAACAGATTGAATTAGGCAAAATTAGAAGCCTGGATCATCTCTTGAGCCTATCTCCAGGGACAAGAAGAATGATGAAGACACGGAGATTCCAGATAAAATTGGACAAAATGAACACAATTCTTCCTCAACTGGAATTTTGGAAGGACTTAAAAACCAGTTCTAGGCCAGGGGGAGTGGCTCACGCCTGTAATCCCAACATTTTGGGAGGCTGAAATGGGAGTATTGCTTGAGCCCAGGAGTTCAAGACCAGCCTGGGCAACATAGTGAGATTCATTCCTATAAAAAATTTAAAAAGCTTAGCCAGGTGCGTCATGCATACTTGTAGTCCCAACTACTCAAGAGGCTGAAGTGGGAGGATAACTTGAGCCGAGGAGGTCAAGACTGCAATCATCTGTGATCTCTCCACTGCACTCTAGCCTGGGCAACACGGTGAGACCCTGTCTGTAAAGAAACAAACAAATGAAAAAAAAAGTCCTTTGTCACTTCAAGCCATTGACGTGCTTGGGGCTTGTTGATGTATTATTCATGTTCTTTCTCATCCCATGGAAGTAATGAAATAAGAAATAGATATCAATTCACAAGAATAATGACTGATGATTTGGTATATGGGATGCACAGACCAAAGACTCAAAAGTCAACTCTTATTAAAGCACCATAATCCACATTAATATGACAGACCAGAATAACTCTGAGCAAGCCATTATGGTCCATTATGAAAATAACGTTCATTTGCAAAATGAGAAACATACCAAAATGAAAGTTGTTCCAGTTCTTTCAGCTAAATTACACATTAAGCAGGCAGACTTCCTCTTCCAACATTTTGAAATGGTTTAATGTGCACTCAGGCTGGCCAAGCCATGGATTTTCTAAGACTGCCACAAAGGTGAAGCCTAGAAAAATGAGGGCTGATTGCCAGAGAGACATTCAGCCTTCCTGGGATGTTAATCAGGTGGGCATGACTGTGCTTTGGAACTTCACCTTGGGGGATAAGATTGACACCAAGAGGCAGCTGTGAATCCCAGCTGGCTTCATGCAAGAGCTTATTGGCTGCCCACCTCCAGTAGTTGGTTGTTAGAACTTGGGGATGAAGTGTAGTGGACATTTGTTGTTTTTGCCTTTCGAGCATTCATTTGTACCGTCTTCTGGTAACAGTCCCCTGAATTTCCTCTGGAAATCATCTCTTCACTATTCTCAGTCCATGCAGTAATAGCTAAGAACGATAACTAACATACGTTAAGCTCTAACCACACGCTAGGCACTGTTCTGAGCATTTTGCATAATTAACTCATTTAATCCTCATACCAACTCTTTGATACAGGTACTATTATTATTCCCATTTGAGAGATGTCTCAGATAACTTACAGATAAATATGTAATTTGCTCTTAAATGGCAGAACCGAGATTTACAAATCCAGGTAGACTGCATGCAGTGCCTATAATCCTAACCACTAGTAGTTGCAGTAGGGCTGAACTCTAACACAACTTCAGGCTCATGAACTAGGTCTGGCCAATTCAAGCATCATATATTACCCAAAGTAGGCCAATCTTGTCCAATGCAAACCCAAGGTTTTATGCTGAAACAACCAAAAGTAGTTTCTTGTTTGTTTGTGTCTTCTGAGCCTGGACCTGAGACAGGAAGTCTTGAATGTCTGGGAACCACCATTTAGAGAGAGCCTAAGAATAATGCCAATGCAGATAAGATCAAAGCTGAGGAGATTTTGGTAACAATACCCAAGCACCTGAAATTGTTATACTTCCTGGACTTTTCTGATATAGGAGCCAACCAATTCTCTTTTTACTTAAGCTAGTTTGACTTGGGTTTTCTGATATTTGCAACATAAATAATACAGAATTCAACATGTTAGTCTAAGAATAATACTTTCCACTTATGTACTACTCTACAATTGACAAAGCTTTTCATTTAGTTACTTCAATATTGCATTTATTTATTCATCAATTTATTCAACAAATAAACATTTACAGTTTATCTAATTACAGTCGCTGACATAAATCAATCCCTCCCCTGTTCTTCTCTTAGCTATAGTTGGTTCCCATAATTTTGTGCCCATCATTCTTGCAGCACTTACCTCTAATTACTCTACATGGATATCTATAACTTAGTAAAACATAGCTTTCTCTGGCTGAGTGGGCACAGTGGCTCACGCCTATAATCCCAGCACTTTGGGAGGCCGAGACCAATGGATCACTTGAGGTCGGGAGTTCCAGACCAGCCTGGCCATAACATGGTGAAACCCCATCTCTGCTACAACTACAAAAATTTGCCAGGCTTTGTGGCTCTTTCCTGTAATCTCAGTTACTCAGGAGGATGAGGCAGGAGAATTGCTTGAACCAGGAGGTGGAGGTTGCAGTGAGCCAATATCATACCACTGCACTCCAGCCCGGGCAACAGAACAAGACTCCACCTAAAAAAAAAAAAGAAATTGGCATCTCTGAATTAGAGGTTTATTTATCCTGGAATCTCTGATATCCACCTTGGCCCTTGACACTCATTCATATTCATTCCTTTAGGAATACTTACATGCTGGGTACTATGTAACTAGTCAACATCACCAGTTAGACACAACAGAAAGCAACTCTGGCTATCTTAAACATAAATGAAATTCTGAAGGGATATCAAGTAGCCCAGAGGATCACCAGCAAGGTTGCAGAACCAACTTGTAAAATGGATAGGCAGGAACTAAAGGAATTTGGGCAGCCATAGCACAGCCAAGGTTATACCTCAGAGGAGTCAGTTAAGGCATCGAGGCTGACACTACTGGACACCAGATGCTGCTACTAGGGCCACCGGAAAGAATCCTCAGCCCTCCCTGCTTCTCTGCATCACTGGTTCCAGATTCTAAGACCCAGGCAGGAGCATCTGACCGGCTGAGCTCTGGGCATATACTGTGCCCTATCTGTCAGATATTCTCTGACACATGAAGACTTTCCATCTTTCTTATTGGAAGGCAAATCCCTGCCTCTCCTGAAACTTACACCAAAAAAGTCTCCCCAAATATTTCATAAGTGGCCGTGAAGTGACAATTGTCCACAATGAGCCAAAACAAAGCCCCAAAATAAAAGCAAAATACATGGTCAACATGGTCTTTGCCCTCATACAGCTTATAGATCAGTAAGAAAAGAATCCTTAGAGAATCATTAATTAAATAATTAGGCAAGAAACAGTCACAGCTGTGATGAGTACAACGAAGGAGAGGAATGATGTACCCTGAGGAATATAATGCAGCAAATGTGTTTCAGGTATCCATTGCTGTGTAACAAACAATCCCAAAACTAGTAGTCTAACACAAACATGTATTTTTGTTTCTCATGGTTCTATGGACTGACTGGGCTCAACTGCGTGGTTCTGACTTGGCCTTTGTCATGCAGTTGCAGTCAGATAGCAGCTGGAGGTGGAGGCACATGAAAGTTCAGCATCATGGTCAGTTGACACTGGCTGTCGGCTGGAACTCAAGCGGGGCCTTTTGACCACAGCACCTACCCATGGCCTCTCCATGTAACGTGGGCTTCTCACAGCATGGTGGCTGGATTCCTAGAAGGGGAAGTGTCCCATGAGCAAGCATTCTAAGAGAACCAAATGGAAGATGCAAGGCTTCTCATGACTGTCTCAGAAACTGCACAGTGTTACATCTGCCACATTGTATTGGCAAAAAAAAAAAAAAGGTCAGAGTAGACTCAAGGAAGGGGAACCACAAAAGTGCATGAATGCTGGAATGTATGGTTTATTGGGGATCATCTTTGGAAATTGACTCCCACAAAAATTTTGAAATAGAGGAACTTGATCTAGTTTGGGGGTGTCAAGGAAAGTTTCCAAGAAAGTGCCATTTCTCTGAGATATAACAGTTGAGTTGAAATTAATGAGATAAAAACAAGAAGTATGTTCCAGGCAGAGGGGACAGTATGTGCAAAGTCCCAGTGGCAGTGAGCAGCAGGACACATTCAAGAATATAAAGAGAGTAGAGCTGATGAACAGAGACTAAGGCAGGATGTGAGACAAGATAAAACAGGAAAGGCTGAGCACAGTGGCTCATGCCAGTAATCCCAGCACTTTGGGAGGCCAAAGTGGGCAGATCACCTGAGGTCAGGAGTTCAAGACCAGCCTGGCCAACGTGGTGAAACCCCATCTCTACTAAAAATACAAAAATCAGCTGGGCGTGGTGGCGGGTGCCTCTAATCCCAGCTACTCGGGAGGCTGAGGCAGGAGACTAACTTGAACCTGGGAAGCGGAGGTTGCAGTGAGCCAAGATCACACCACTGCACTCCAGCCTGAATGACAAAGTGAGACACTGTCTAAAAAAAATAAAAAATAAAAATAAAACGGGAGAGTTTGAGTAGAAATTCATTTTGGAAACCCTTCTATAGGCTATGCTAAATATTGTGTTCTTTACCTGGAAAGCAATGAGAATATTTTTAAGTGGCCCTCAGAAAATATTCATAGATTAAATGAACAAGTGAATGGCTTCAATCATTCTATAGATATCTACTGAACATTGACTATGGGTCAGGAAAAATAAGTGCTATGAATAAAATCAACCTGATAGAAGTGGCTGGAGGCAGAGGACGATACAAAAGCATGAGAAATGGCAAAATCTGAGGAATGAGCATTCCCAGTAGAACACAGCAAATGCAAAGGCCCTGTGGTGGAGGTCAGCTTGGTGTGCTCCAAGAGCAGAAGAGAAGACCATCGTGGCTTGAGTACTACTGTCCTTGTAGGGAAGAATTCAAAGCCAGCTTTCTATAAATGGCAGGGGCACCAGCAATGCTTTCATATCAGGACAGCACACCACCAGGACTGCGGCTTCGGTGACTCTGGAATGTCTCTTCCTGCTAGAATGTTTGGAATGCTCTTTCTCTCTGGCCTGGCTCTGCCTGTCCTCGGCTATGAGACTCATCTTTCATCATGTACTTCCAAAGCTCAACAACCCTCAAGGAAGCAATTTGGCAGAACGTTCAAAGAACCTTAAAGATGTTCCTGCCCTTTGATTCAGTGATTCCCCATCTAGGGATCCAGCCAAAGGAAATAATCATAAATATGGAAGAAGATTCTCCCAGCATGATTTATAATAATGAAAAAGTGCTAGTAAATCAAATATCCAACCATAGGGGAAAGATTAAGTAAATTAATGTGCATCTCCTAGATGTGGGCATTAAAAACTATGCAGCTGAGAGACTAAAATAACATCAGGGAAGGCTTGTGTTATAATAGTAAGATTAAAAAGAGGATATAAAATAGTATATGTGTATATAGATATGATTTCTTCAACTATTTAAAAAATTATATGCAGGAAACAATGCTGACAGTAATCATTTATTTAAAGTGAAATTACAGGTTATTTATTTTTCCTTCTTTTCTATAATCCTTCTACTTCCCGTAATGAGGATTATTACTTTTAGGATAAAAAATAAATTTCATTCTTTTTAAGGAAAAAGAAAAAAGAAACAGCAATGGCTTCCCACTGCCTTTAGGATCATATCTAAACATCTAAGCAGGCAGTCAAGGACTTCACAGTCTGGCAACGAATTATATTTTCTACCTTTATAAAATTATATTTGTCTCTTGTCTCCCAAGATTTTTTTTTCTTTAGCAGAATTTGATGTTTCAGCTAACACAAGTTTCATCTGCTTCCCCAGATGACAAATTTTTTGACAATAGACATTTAAGCATGCTATCTTCCTCCTACCCTGGGTTCAAGGGAGGGACGGAGGGAGGGAGCAAGACCTATCAACCTCCACCTGCTCTCATCTAAATCCTACCCATGTCAACCGATGCAGTGGTTCATGCCTATACTCCCAGCACTTTGGGAGGCCAAGGTAGGAGGATCACTTGAGCCCAGGAGTTCAAGACCAGCCTGGGCAACATAGCAAGACTCTCTACAAAAAAAATTTTAAAAATTAGCCAGACATGGTGATGCAATCCTGTGGTTCCATATACTCAGGTGGGAGGGTCACTTGAGCCCAGGAGGTAGAGGCTTCAGTGAGCTGTGACCATTCCACTGCACTCTAGCTGGGTGACAGAGTAAGATCCCGTCTCAAAAAAATAAGAAATAATAACAATAAATAAAACCTACCCATCTCTCCACCTCAAGCCACTCATTCCTCAGAATGCCTTTCCTGGCCATGGTGGCCGTCTCTGATCTCCCTTTTCTAACCATTGATATTCATTATCATCACACCTGGCTGTACATTCACATATGGGGCTAAACATGCTTGGCCTTACAGTGTTCCTCAGGCTCAAGGTCTTGTCTTATGCCCAATATAACTAATCATTCCTGATATGATTTTCTTGACTTCCAAGATCATCCTATCTTGACCCCTAACACAGTCCATCTTGTTAATCTCATGACGGTAAATGAATGTTTTATTAATGAATAAAAGAGTGACTGTATCTGAACAAGTCTCCAAGACAAAACAGCATCTTTGGGAAATTTCATTCTACATCTAGCTGAGGCCCAGCTCCTGATGGGGATGTCTTTTCTATGCAGACAAATTTCCCTCCCTCCACTCCACCCTCTCACACCCACTCATCCCCACCCACCCACCACCCCTTACCATCTCCAGCTCATAAGGATTTCAAACCAGGGCTGGCAATGTCAGAGGGAGATTGACACATAAACTCCACACACAATCAGCCTACTCAAGAAAGGACCCTTTTGTTTTCTTCCCCCATAAATTATGAGCTACGGCCTTTCTTTATTAAGTGAGCCTAAGGTTAGGGTAGAGAAATCATCGCTCACCCCACAGAAGTGCTTTCTTTCTTTCTTTCTTTCTTTCTTTCTTTCTTTTTTTCTGAGACAGAGTCTCTCTCTGTCGCCCAGGCTGGAGTGTAGTGGTGTGATCTCAGCTCACTGCAACTTCCACCTCCCGAGTTCAGGTGATTCTCCTGCCTCAGCCTCCTGAGTAGCTGGGATTACAGGTGCACCTCATCACCATGCCCAGCTAATTTCATATTTTTAGTAGAGATGGGGTTTCACCATGTCGGCCAGGAGGGTCTTGAACTCCTGACCTCAGATGATCCACCTGCCTCAACCTCCCAAAGTGCTGGGATTACAGGCGTAAGCCACTGCGCCTGACCCAGAAGTGCTTTCTGTGAATGCAGATTTGCCCTAGTTTTGAGCAAATCCATACCATAAAGCATGTGTCTCTGTTTTAAAAAGCTATTCATCATCTCCCTGCAAAAATACTGAGGTGTCCAGACCCACTTTGTGCTCCCACAGCACATACCTCTAAGTGCCTTTCTCTGTTAGCTAAGTTACTGCTTTGCCTCACTCTGTGAGCTCCTTAGAGGGCCAAGCTGTATCTCACTGTCTTTGTTTACTCAGCACCAGGAACAGTGCCCGGCACATAGTGGCCCTGAGTTTTGTGCTTCAAGAGGGAGTGAATGAATGAATTATAAAGGCCTGTGAAAGCTCAGAAAGAGCTGGCTTCCAACTATGGATTTCCATAATAAAATTACTTGCTAATGCCCTGTATTCATTTACTAGAGCTAATGCAACAAAAACTTGGTGGCTTAAAACAACAGAAATTTATTTTCACACAGTTCTGGAGGTCAGAAGTCTAAAATCAAGGGATTAGCAGGACCTGCCAAAAGCTCTAGAAGAGAATCCTTCCTTGCCTGTTCCAGCTTCTGGTGGCTTCAGGCATCCTTGGCATCTAGCTGCATAATTCCAATCTCTGTCTTCATCTTCACATGGTCTTTTTCTTTTCTCTCTGTGTCTCTTCTCTGTGTGTCTCTTATGAGAACACTTGTCATTGGATTTAGGACCACCTAGATAATCCAGAATTATCTCATCTTGAGATCTTTAACTTAATTACATATGTAAAGGCCTTGTTTCCAAATGAGGACACATTCACAGATTCCAGGGATTAAGACCTATATATGTCTTTGTGGTAGGGGGGAAGTTTACCATACAATCCAATAAGTGCCCTTATTACGGTAAAGATATATTTTATTCTCACCGTAACAGCTAGCATAGAGTCCATTTTTTTTTTTTTTTTTTTTTTTTTTTTGAGATGGAGTCTCGCTCTGTTGCTCAGGCTGGAGTGCGGTGGTGCCATCTCGGCTCACTGCAAGCTCTGCCTCACAGGTTCACATCATTCTCCTGCCTCAGCCTCCCAAGTAGCTGGGACTACAGGTGCCCACCACCACGCCCGGCTAATTTTTTATATTTTTAGTAGAGACTGGGTTTCACCATGTTACCCAGGATGGTCTCGATCTCCTGACTTCGTGATCCATCTGACTCGGCCTCCCAAAGTGCTGGGGAGTCAATTTTTTAAATGGGTTGGATGGATGGATGAATGGATGGATGGGTGTTCTGTCACTACCCATAACCCCTAACACACTTAGTGCCTGCTAACAAAATGTGGCTGAGAACAATTTTTTCCGAGTGCCAATGCTATCTTCTCTCCCACGACCACTTAAGATTGATACTCCTGGGATCACATGCACATTATCTCTCCATAATATCTCTACTAACGTAAAACACTGAGCAGCCATTTGAGGAAAGGCTAGAGTGTTTTATACAAATGTCTTGGTGTAGTAACTACACCAAGTGTTTGTTGAATTGATTCAAATCGGCTTAACTCAATTCCAGAAACATTGACTATACACCTGAATTTTGCCCACAGAACTTTCCTGAATAAATTGTTATCTCTCCTGGGCAAACAACCTAGATCAGCAACCCTGAGCTGTCATCTCATAAATCCTAAATTTTACTTAAAGCCAGCCCTATAGCATGCTACAAAGTTCACGTCTTCCTTCACAATTTTGATTAGCCTCTCAGATTAACAGGTAGACAAACAATAGCATAGGCAAAATCAAACCTCATTTGAGTTGCTGACCCAGAGCAAGAGAGGTGATTTTCAGAGAGTGGAGAAGGACAGAAGGAGTGCTATGCCACTCTTGACAAATGGCACCAATATGGAGCCGACTTTCCAACGGGGAACACTTGTGTAGAACCCAAGGACCCAGGTACCAACAGAGCTTGTGTGTCACTTGTAAATGTGCGAGCAATGGGCATTTCAAGCTCAGTCTGACACACCCTGTGAATGCAGCTATTTTGGCAGCATCAATCCCAGTGTCTGTGGAGGACAGGACAAACTCAAATTAACCCTAGTTACTTCCTTGAGCTCTGCTCTCTGAGAAGGAGTCAGCCAGGCAGACAGCTGCCACTGCAAATTCCACTCCCTGGGAACAATGTACTTTATTTTTGGAAAGAGAGAAAAGCAAAGGAGAAGAGAGCAATGCCGACAAATATACATTTGCTTTTCTATTTATGCAAAGCCCCTATCCCTTCATCACCTCAGTTACCAGTTGTTTAGAGCAACCTTAGAATATAGACTTGTAAATTGTCACTGGCCTGCATCCCTGCAGAGAGTAACACAAGTCAGCTTCCAGGATGGCACATCCCATTGCTGTAAAGAGCTACACAAATAAAAGGATTATTTCCATGACAGGCTGTTGGCCTGGATGGTTATAATTAATGCTCCTATACAATAAACACTCTCCCTGGATTCTTTCTATGTAAGAGTCACTCTCTATAGTAATAGTATCCTGCTTATGGGCTCTTCATCATACATGAAAAAAAGGTGAAGAAAGCACAACTGCCCCTCCTTGCCATTATTTCCCTATCATTTTCTACATCTCTATATAGTTACTACTTCCCATGTAATTTCAAACATCATTTTAATCATGCTTTCTAAAACATAACCCTACATGAAAAGCCCACTGGTGGACACAAGGAAAGAAGAAAGGAAGGGAGAGAGGAAGGGAAGGAAAGGAGGGAGGAAGGGAAGGAAAGGAGGGAGGGAGGGAGGGAGGGGGGGGGGGGAGGGATGGAGGAAGAAGTCAAAGACAAAGAAAAAAATTTTAAAACAGCTCTACAGGGACAAGGACTGTGTCCTGCTTGCCACTACATTCCCATAACCTAGCAAGCCTAGCAGCCCTGGTACATAACAAGAATTAATTATTTAATGATAATGGGAATACATGCAAAAATGATCTAATAAATGGAGCAATAGGCTTAGTTCAAAAATGTCTAGATAACAGTTTCCTTCTTCCACTGTTTGGTTCAGAACCCATTTTGTCACTAATTTACTTTTAGGGAAAAGATTGAAAATGAGCATTTAATGAACACCTACTATGTGCCACGTATTTTGACTTTTTATCTCATGTAAAACCACATGATAATCCAAACTATTTGATAAATGATACATACATGCTGAGAGAGGTTAAGTAACTTGCCCATAGTTACACTGCAAATAAGTGGAGAAATGGGAACTTAAACACAAACCTATCTGACTATATAACCAAGAAAATTTGACTGTATCCTGCTGCTTCTCAGGTGATCATGAGGGTGTGTCTTCTTCAATATAGCATCAGCTCCTAAGATGGGACTGTGATTCACTGGGTCTCATTGTAAGTAAATTTTTCTATGACAAAGCCATTGGGATATTTGGAGAAATTATTCATAATGAGATCTTATTTGTTATGCATAGCACTAAGAGGCAGTTTAAGAAAAAAAAAAAAAGATACTAGCACCGTTTGATTTACTCCCTATGGGATTTCTAAGGAAGAGTCATCTGAGAAGTCAGAACCACATATGTATCCCTTATTTATTGACTATCTCTCCTCTGGAATCCAAAAATCCAAAAGAAAAGGTCATATTTGTTTTCTCACTATTCCAAGCCTAGTAACTAAGAACTATGCCATGGCACTCAATTTTTAATGAGTGAAAGAGATGACAATGAACGCTCCATTGATTAGACTTCTATATCTGCAAACTGGTACTCCAGACAGACTAGGATGATAACGTGTGAAACTGTGGGGTTTGCTGAATCAAAAGCATGGTCTTGGGAAACAGCTGAAGAAAATGAATTCAGACTATGGAGAATTATTTTCTCCCACTCAGCTATATTTCACATTCCTCCCATGTGAAAGGCCCTGAATCAGATGGAAAGCAGCATTTACTCAAAGTTCAAGCCATTTTTAGGGGCAACCCAGCCTCCTCCAATTTCCCAAACAACTACACATGGTGGCTGTGGTCAGCAGTAGGCTATGAAAGAACTTTGACCCACCTGGAAGGACCAGAGATTCAGGATCCTAAGCCAAAGCCAATGAGCTTTCAGACATGGAGATAAGCTGAAAGAACCCATGCTTTATTTGGGGCATGGCCTATAGAGACTCCAAGAAACTTGAAAATTTTTCTCATTTGTCACCAGAAAAATGTGGCCCAAGGTCACCCAGCTCATTAGTAGCAGAGCCAAGACTTAAACTCAGGCCTTCTGACACCTTCTTATCCAAAATTATTTTTACTACCCCAGAAGAAGGTGTGTGGTAGAGGCCAACATAACATGAAGAAGGGAGCAGACAGCACACAGTCATCATCCTCATGGACTAGATGGTCACTGGGATTCTGAGATAAGTAAAGGACAAAGAGAGGCACATACATGCATTCCCTGGATTCTGGGGAAATCTGTGTGTCAGGGTAAAGGAGGCAGAGAAGTGAGTGTTTTGAGTTGTATCTAACCCAGGCATAAGTGTCTCTCTTGAAGGGCAAGGGAAGTGGGGTGCTGAAGAAGAAACAGTACAGACCTGGGGTCAAGAATATAGGTGTGGGCCGGGCGTGGTGGCTCACGCTTGTAATCCCAGCACTTTGGGAGGCCGAGGCGGGCGGATCACGAGGTCAGGAGATCGAGACCATGGTGAAACCCCGTCTCTACTAAAAATACAAAAAAATTAGCCGGGCGTGGTGGCGGGCACCTGTAGTCCCAGCTACTCGGAGAGGCTGAGGCAGGAGAATGGCATGAACCCGGGAGGCGGAGCTTGCAGTGAGCCAAGATTGCGCCACTGCACTCCAGCCTGGGCGACAGAGCGAGACTCCATCTCAAAAAAAAAGAAAAAGAATATAGGTGTGAATCCTGGGCCAGCTGTTTGCTAGTTCTATGACCTGTGGCAAGTTATTTAACCTATCTGGGTCTCGGTTTTGTAATCTGTTCAATCAGTCAATTGAACCACAATCGGACTTCTGAACAAGGTTCCTCAGTCCAGCACCAATTAGGTAGACTGTCGTAAAAGAAGATCTTGGGCAATCAGATTTTTTCTGTCTAGTATTTGAACAATAGAAATACCCGGAGAGTAAAGCATTTAGCAACAGATAGCTAGAGATCATGAAACAGAAAGAAACCAGAGGGACCATGATGCATCACAAACAAAGTGAAATTATGAGAGTCAGAAATGATGGGCCGGGTGTGGTGGCTCACACTTGTAATCCCAGCACTTTGGGAGGCTGAGGCAGGCAGATCACGAGGTCAGAAGATAGAGACCATCCTGGCCAACATGGTGAAACCCCATCTCTACTAAAAATACAAAAAATTAGCCGGGCGCAATGACACGTGCCTGTAATCCCAGCTACTTGGGAGGCTGAGGCAGGAGAATCACTTGAACCGGGACGTGGAGGTTGCAGTGAGCGGAGATCACACCACTGCACTCCAACTCAGGTGACAGAGCGAGACTCGTCTAAAAAACAAAAAGAAATGATGAAGTTGAGGCCAGGTGTGGTGGCTCAAGCCTACAATCTCAGCACTTTGGGAGGCGGATGTGGGTAGATCCCTTGAGTCCAGGAGTTAGAGATCAGCCTAGACAACATGGCAAAACCCCATATCTACTAAAAAGGCAAAAATTAGCTGGGTGTGGTAGCATGTGCCCATAGTCCCAGGTATTTGGGGGGCTGAGGCAAGATGATCACCTGAGCCTTGGGAGGTCGAGGCTGCAATGAGCCATGATCACACCACTGCACTCCCGCCTGGGCAACAGAGTGAGACCCTGTCTCAAAAATACAAAATAAAAGGTGAGGTCAAGAACATAAAGGACAGAGGCTGAGGAAATCAGTCAGTACAAAGAGAAGACCAAGCCATGGGGAAGAGATGAGTCATCAAAATGGTGGACCACCAGAGTCAAGATCTATGCACTCCTGTGACGAACATTCCTGGAACCAGCCAGGATCCAAATGACGTTGAATTCCACTTTCTGTCTCTGTATGGCTCAGATTCTGCTGGACTTCTTCATCTTACCAAGGCCAGCTAAATAGCTTTCCCTGAGTTCCCATGCACATGTTAACTTATGACAAACCTATGAGTAACTTAGATGAGTCTCTGTTTGCATCCAAACAAGTCTGATTAAGTCAACCTGTTTGCTTTATTTAGCATATAACCTGGATTTCCTAGGATCAGCTCAATTCCATGAATTTGTCCTAATTCTTGAAGGGCATTCATTAAAACTATGAAAAAATGTGATTTAATTTTCACACTTTTTTATGACTTTTGCTGTAAGTAAATTCACAAATAAGAATGGCCTGGGTTTGGGCTTAGGTAACATGGTTCTCTGAATGATGTACCAAGCAGTTGGCTAGGCTCTGTGGGGTGAAAGGATGGGGAGAAAGTGCATAGAGCTAGACAAATCTCCCTCCTTCCAATCAAAAATGCTTTCAACTGAGATCACTCAACAGAACCCGAGCAAAAAAAAATCATAAAGAAGAACCAACGTAAGCTCCATAAAGGCAGAGATCATGTTTGTCTTATTTGTTATTTATCACCAGTACCTGGCACCAAGCCTGAACTTAAACAGCACTCCAAAAATATTAACTGAAGGAAAAAAAGAAGGAAGAAAGAAAGGGAGAGAACGAGGAAAGAAGAGTAGAAGCCATGAAAATTTGCCTCTCAGATCTACTACTACCAAGTGCATAATTGACTGATGGCTCCAGCTGCTGAGCTCCAAATGCAGCACTGTGTGTGCAGACCACACATCTCACAGCTGCTCTCAGTCAAAGGGTAAGCATGGCAGTGATACTTGGGCATATAGTTCCTGCAAAATATGGGACTCTTTTAATATGGACTTTGGTTCAAGGACTTTCCTTCGGCCTAGCTGAAACTTTTTTAGAAGTGCATTGCTGTCTGAGACGCTATGTATCCAACCCTCTCTCCTCTCCCTTCAAAGGTGTCAGACCTGCATCGTGGTCTAATGGCTCTTCCAGTCTCCTCTGGCTCCCTCTTCTTTTGTTACTTACAGTCATTTCTCCCAGTAGGTCTAAACCTGTCTTGGCATCTGCATCTCAGAGGACCTAGCCAATATAAGGAGGGAAGGATTAAGAGAAGGAGGGGGGTTGCTGAGTGTGGCTTTGTTTGAAACTAGCCCATCTCAAAGTTCTTGAGCTTGGAGTTGGGAGGAAGGTTTTTTGGTTCTGTCCCTGTGGTATGGCTAAGGAAAGAATGACCTGCTTGATACATACACCCACATATACCCTCTGCCCTCATCTATATGCTCTGGGACCAGGGATGCTGACCTTTCTGGCCTGTGTCTTCTGGGCTTTTCTACTGGCTGGCTTCAGGTTGGGTTTGGCCAATGGAAGGCACTAATAGGAGACTGTCCATCAGGGAGAGATTGTGAGCAGGACATTTCTTCATCACCTTTCCCTGCTTCAGCCTTGTGTATCTGCCAATATTCACATTTTCTCGTGACTACAGCTCCCACCAAATGATTGCCTTTGTATTGTTCCAGGTGAGATTTCAGCAACCACTTGGTAGAAGAGAGAGTTGATCTTATTGTTAGGTTAATTATATTAATGGTCAATTAATGGCCTCCCTATGGCTATCTTTTGCCTGTAACTTTACAGTCCTCTCCTACTCTATATGTTGCCTTGGCTATGTGGGAAAACAGCTCCACAAAACAAAAACAAAAACACTTGCATGTTTCTACTTCTACCATGAGATGGTGATAGCCTCACAATATGACTGAAAGAGCCTGCTGAAGGATCATAAGGAGAGTCCGGTTTTCCCAACCAAGGCTTCATGTACCAGCCTATAGCTAGCCAACTCCCAAGCATATGAGAATACTCAACCAAGAACAGCAGAGCCACCTTCCAGACCCACAGCTGACTACAGAACAAAAGTGATCCCAACTGAGACCACAGGACTATTTGGCAAACCCTCAATTCATGAGCGATAAGAAATATATATTGTTGGCTGGGTGTAGTGGCTCATGCCTGTAATTCCAGCACTTTGGGAGGCCAAGGAGGGTGGATCCTTTGAGGCCAGGAGTTCAAGACCTGCCTGGCCAACATGATGAAACCCCGTCTCTACTAAAAATATGAAAATTAGCTGGGTGTGGTGGAAACACCTGTAATCCCAACTAGTCAGGAGGCTGAGGCACAAGAATCACTTGAACCCAGGAGGCAGAAGTTGCAGTGAGCCAAGATCATACCACTGCACTCCAGCCTGAGCAACAGAGAGGGACTCTATCTTAAAAAAAAAAAAAAAAGTAAAGAAATATGTATTGTTTTAAGCACTGAGCTTTGGGGTGACTTTCTAAAAACATCACTGTGGCAGCAGGTAACTGACACAACGTTTCAATTAGTTTTCATTTCAGGGAGAAAGTAAAGCCTGCCCTGCAAGGTTGGCTTTGTGGTAAGGAGGAAAGGGAACCTGGTAAGGGAGGAGTTGGCAAGAAGTCCCTGTTTTATGACGTTAAGGGACAAGTTTCCACTCCCTCAAAGAAAGACCAACAGCCCAAAGACCTGGTCCTGATAAACTTCCTCGGCCCAAACCAGATCTAAGTCAAGTATTAGGGGACCTAAGAAAGTCACTGTCTAGGAAGGAGACAGGAACACAACTTTTAGGCTCCTGGGCAGAGATGCACTGAAGGTCAAATTTCAAATGAGGTTGTTCTGAGAATTCTGTCAATGCTACAGCAATACCCACGGGACTAGGCACTGGTAAGAAAAGCCAGAGTGGATACAGGTTCTACCCCACTGGCTGAGGATCTCAGACAAACCTTTCCAAGTGGTCAGTAGGCTGAGGAGAGGAAAAGCCCTGTGTATTAGTCCATTCTCACACTGCTATAAAGACATACTTAAGACATAAATTAAGAGGTTTAATTGGCTCACAGGTCTGCAGGCTGTACAGAAAGCATGGCTGGGAAGGCCTCAGTAAACTTACAATCATGGTGGAAGGTGAAGGGGAAGCAGGCACATATTCACATGGCAGCAGGAGAGAGAGAGAATGAAGGAGGAAGTGTTACTCATTTTAAATAACCAGGTCCCATGAGAACTCTATCACGAGAACAGCAAGGGGGAAGTCCATCCCCATGATTTAATCGTCTTCCACCAGGTCCCTCCTCCAACACCAGCGATTACAATTTCACATGAGATTTGGGTGGAGACACAGAGCCAAATCATGTCACCCTGGGACTGAAAATCTCTGAGCAGAATTAGATCCAGAGAAGGGGCTACAGATCAAATCCAACCATAGGCATGGATAAGACAGGAATGATCACACTTCCCTGTGAGTCTGAAAAGATCTGGTGTTTTCCTGGTGATGCCCTCTCTCCCAGAGATGGTAATTTATCATCTATAAATACTACTGGGAAGTATATTCAGAGATTTAAAAAAATAAGGCTAGAAAGGAAGTTCTCACTAAAGTCAAGAGGGACTATATATGCATCTAGCTGGAAGGGTAAAGCCACAAGTTAAGGCTCTCTGTTGCTTCAAATAGCCTTTAAATGTGGTGTCTTAACACCATTTTATTATATCTCATGTGTTTGTGGGTTAGGAATTTGGGCAGGGCACAGCTGGCTGGTTATTCTGTTCCATATAGTGTCAACAAAGAATTCACCTGGGTGGATGGACAGAAGACAGCTTCACTCTCACTTCTAACATGTGCACTGGGATTGACAGAAGGCTAGGCTCAGCCTGCAGTATGAGGCAGGGTAACCAAACTTCTTACGCAGCCACTTAGGGATCTCAGAGAGAGTGTCTCAAGAGGTTCAGTCCAAAGCTTCAAGGCTTCATATGATCATGCTTTTGAAATTCCAGAATGTCACTTCCACCCCTGTTCTTTCTGCTGAGCAAGTCACTTAGACCAGCTCAGATTCAGGAAACAGGAAATGAGATTCCACTGCTCAATGGGAGGAGGAACAAAGAATTTGCAGCCACCTTTTGTCTACCTCGCCATATCAATCAACAGTCAACACAATTAGCCTTGACATTCCAGAGGATGCACACCACAATCCGGAGAACTGAGAGAAAATATTAGCATCGCAATACATACTTATTTTCTCTTAAGAATGAATTAATTGAGCTTTATGTTATTTAATGTCTAAGTTGTCACTTGTGGTCTTCCTTGGTCCACATGACAGAGGAAACGTAGCACAAACAGCATGCAAGGTGTACTGAGGGTTCAGTGGAGCTCCCAAAATACAGATGACTGACAGCCATGCCCTTCATGGTTTGCCTGGTTTCAGTGCATTTCTATGTGTATTGCAGTTTGCATGTGCCCAGTTAAGTAGATTAATGTTTTATATTACCTAATTTTAACCAAACTCATCACAAAATCAACAAACGGTTTTTAAAAGAATTTTTGCAGAGAAAGTATGGACAAAGGATAATACTGATAACACAAGCACAAGTGACAACAAAAACGGGAAAATGACAATCTTGCTTTTCCTACTTCTAGTGAGCTCTCCATCAACTAAATTATCAAATATGATAAGAAAATTGCCCAACAAATCAAATTATTAAGACTATTTGAGGCTGGGCGTGGTGGCTTACTCCTGTAATATCAGCACTTTGGGAAGCTATGGCGGGCAGATCACTTAAGACCAGGAGTTCGAGACCAGCTTGGCCAACATGGCAAAACTTGTCTCCACTAAAAATACAAAATTAGTGGGCATGGTGATACACACCTGTAGTCCCAGCTACTCCAGAGGCTGAAGCGAGAGAATTGCTTGAACCTGAGGAGCAGAGATTCCAGTGAGCCACAATCACACCACTACACTCCAGCCTGGATGAAAAAGAGAGACTCTATCTCAAATAAAATAAAATAAAATACTATTTGAAAAATGGGTGGCTACAAATCCACTTGCATTTACAATTAACCTTACCCTGAAGGCATAGCTGCTGATGTGTATTTGGCTAGTACAGTTAGGGAGACTTTTAAAACACTATTTCATTTTTATCTCATGCTTTAAAATTTCTTGCTTCTGAATGTATTTTATAATTGCATAATTTATTGACACAACAGCTTTTATTTATATATATTATTCACCAGTACATCAATAAATAAATATTGTGGGTACCTCATCAAAATTATTTTACCAATGAAAGGTATGATCAAAAATATTTGAAAACCACTGTTGGAAATAGCAGACAGATAGCAAAGGCAGTGGCCAAAAGGGCAGGTGAGGAAGGCATAGAGCACATGAATTGTGACCTGGAAATATCATTTCCTGATGGGAACATTTGAACTTCTCTGAGTGTCCATAGCTCCTGATTGGTCATGAGTCATGGGCCCCAGTGCCTCACCAGCCAGGCATGTGTTACCATAACTTCTGTTCTAGTCTCCTTCCCAACCCTTTTCAGCCCCAACCCCAGAATAAGCGCTCCAAGCCAAGGATTAGGGAGGGCCCATCTCCACATCATCAGCATCTATTGCAGAGCCCTTTCCACAAAGATATTCTGTCATTTACCTAGCCCTTGGATGCAAATGTCCATTGCGGCCACCCAATTCAAGTCATTCTCATTAGCACTGCCTAAAGGGGTTGCTTTTAAATGAAGGCTTTCCAAAATGAAGAAACGCTGAAAAACCGCCAAACCGAGCATGACCAGAAAAACTGTTTCCCCATGGTTAAAAGGGATCACTAAATCAATACAATATCTCTGAAGGGCTGCTGGACAGTGTGTATCAACATGTAAACTGTGCAGATCTTTGGCCTATAATCTCACTTCTAGGAATTTACACCAAAGAGATAATTGGACAAGTGCAAAATGATGTGCGGCAGATAAGGAAGATTACATTACGTGAACATTTAACAAATATGAACTCAAAAATATATGACGGCAACATAGAGAGGAAAAGAAATCATTTAAGTAGGCTGGGCACAGTGGCATGTGCCTGTAATCCCAGCTACTCAAGAGGCTGAGGCAGGAGGATTGCTTGAGCCCAGGAGTTTTAGGCGAGATTGGGCAACATAGTGAGACCCAGGCTCAAAGTTTTGAAAATAGTAATAATAAAAATAAATAAAAGGGGAAAAGAGAAATCATTTAAGTAGTGTGTGTGTGATTCTGAAATACTTCCACCCAATAAGCCTAAGTCCAAGGCAAGCTTGATGTGGGAGACAATGAATCTCTTGATCTCTCAAACTGGCCTCAGTTCCCAACTGCCTCTCATAGAATAAGCATCTCTTCCTGCTGTGTGTGAGGCTAGTGTTTAAAGATACATGACCTATAACATTATCCCTACATGCAAGCCAAGCAGAGAATCAATATGTTCCAATGCTCGAGGAGACACAGGATAAAGTGACCTTCTGAAAAATGCTGTGCTGGTCCCCAGTGTGGCATAACCTAAGGAACTCCACTGTGTTTACAGAGAGGCTTATCACGGCACTGCTATCAAAACCAAGTGAAAATTTGGGAACCCTCTAAGTGTCCATCAGTAGTTCAGTAGGGTTTACTGATGTGCAATACTTCCATTTAATGGAATATTATGCAGCCATTAAAAATGATAGTGTAGTTCTGTATTTGTTGGAATGTAAAGATTAACACAGCATGTCATCAAGTAATAAAAAGATTATGTAAATGGGCATACAGTATGATCCCATTTTTATTAAATTATAGCCATATATCTCTATGTATGAATAATCTATGTAAATATATCCTTAGAAAAATGCCTAGGTGAAGCTCAGCAAAATCTTAGTAGCAGAAATCTCTGGGTAATCGTATTTTGAGTGATTTGAGGGTTTTTTTCTGATTAAAAAAATCAATAAACATTTAAAATAAACAATAAAGCTACCTTTAAAACTCATTCTATGTTTAGTTCCACTCTCATATAAGCAAATGGTTCCCAACCTTCTCCCCCACTGACCCTTGGTTATTGCTGCCTGGGGTTTGACCATTCAATCATTTCAGAACTCAACAGAGAGGACACAAAAACTATGATACACATTTGCCAAATTTGATTCTATAGCTGTAGGTTCCTTTGTCTTTTCTCTCTTTTGTCTTCACCAAATTAGTCTGTTGGATATTTTTCACTTCAAGAGGGACCAAATCTGTTGTAACTTACTTAGTGCAACTCAGGATAGCACCATATCTGCTCCTCTCTAGCACCTCCACATTATTCTCAGAAATAATAACCCATCAGAAGTTGCTTGGAGTGGTGAGCTACTAGTGAACATCCAGCTACATCTGCACCTCCATCTCCAGGAGCCTTTGTCCCTTAGGGCTCAGCTTAGGTGCTGCCTCCTTTTGGAAGTCTCTGATCTCCCTTTACTCCTGAGTTAGCTGCCTTTTCCCATGTTCCCCGGGTGCCAGTCTTCCTTCCTACCATCGTAGTCTAATCCTAGTACTGTATCATATCACCGTGTATTATTGTTGCCTGTTTATTTGTTTGTTCTTCCAACTGGACTGTGAAATCCTTGAGGGCAAGAGATTTCACCTTCTTCATTTTAATATCCCCAGCCCTGGCACAAGCTTAGCACACAGTGGGCATTTAATATATGTATGTATGCTGAACAAATTAATGAGAAGGAATAGAGGTGGGACCACAGACCATTATCATGCATGACTGTTCATAATTTCTTTCCCAGTTCCTGTCTTCTCCCCCTCAGAAATACAGTTTTGATTTGCCTGAGTATGGGCCACAAGCCATGACCTTTATTTGAGATAGAACTCTCAGACTAATTTAGGATTAAAGAAGAAGGATGAGGAGACTATACTGGTCCATCAAAGTGGGAAATCATGGATGAACCTGGCTCCAGGCAGGCCTAGATCCAGGAATTCAAGCACAATCCTCAAGACCCTCTCTCACCTTCTTCCCCATTGCTTGGTACTGATGCTTTTTCTGCATATTGCCATATTCTCTCCTATTCTGCAAATAGGTCATCACCGAATTGTAAAAAAGATGGCCACCTGCCATCCCCAATTCATATCCTCCTAGATCTCTGTCATAAAAGGCACCACCTTCTCCTTCAAATCCAAAGTCCCTAAGAAAAACAGGAAAAAAGGCTTGGTGTGGTAGCTCACGGCTGTAATCATAGCATTTTGGGAGACCAAGGTGGGAAGATTACTTGAGGCCAGGAGTTCAAGACCAGCCTGGGCAACATAGCAAGATCCCCTCTCTATAAAAAATTTAAAAATTAGCCCGGTGTGGTGGCACACCTGTAGTCTCAGCTACTCAGGAGGCTAAGGTAGGAGCACAGCTTGAGCCCAAGAGTTCGAGGCTGGAGTGAGCTATCATTGCACCACTACACTCCAGACTGGATGACAGACAGACTATCGCAAAAAAAGAAAAAAAGTTCCAGGGAAAGATTCTGATGGGTCTGGCTGCGGTTAAATGTCCATTCCTGACAGTGAAATGCAGTCCTGTGACTGGCAGGTCATGACCATGTCCCACCCTTACACTCAGGAGCATGAGAAACTGATTGGCGGTACCACTGAGTCACATGATTGGGAAGTGGGAGCAATGTCTTAAAGCAGGGTATGGGGGTTGCTGGACAGAAAAAAATAATAGATGTCTCTCCAAAACACTCTGGGAAAGCAACCCATACAAGAATTCCCATTGCTGCCTGGAAAATTCAGTCCCAATCTTTGGGGTAGGGGGAAAAAAAATCATGTGACAGATCAGTTTCTCCTTCTGCCTGGTCTTAACCCTCTTCAAAGAAGATTTTGTTTCTTATTCATGTCCCTACCAAAATGACGCTGGGTGGTCAAATTTTCAAGACCCCTCAGAACCTGCAGCCAGACTCTGACAAGCAAACCCAGGCCCCACCCTTGGCTCCTGAAGCTTCTTACCACAGGGCCTCAGTTAGCTACTGGCTGTGCTGTGCCAGCCCCAATCAAATGCAAGCCCGAGGGCCATTCCCAAGGCCAGCACCACGCTGCTCCAGGGGGTACCTCCTGCCAAGGTGTTATCGGCAGGCCTCTGTTCCCAAACACCACATTGGGAAGACTGGTGCGTCTTGTCTCAACCTGGCTTTGACAGGCTGGGCCCCTGGCCTAGCTGGTGGCTGCAGATCAACGGCACTTTGTCAGCCCAACGCACCTCTAAGAAGCTGAAGTGCATACTGAATGGAGGCGTCTGCAGACCTTCTGGCCTCGGCAGCCCCTCTGCGTGTTTGGGTAAAGAAATATGCAGCTTGAGCTGTGGTCATTGCTGCCTGAGCCGCTGAGCTGCAATCAACATCAACACCACAAGGACACAATATTTTCTCCCGATTTACAACACGTTCATTTATTTTGGAATTTCTGTGCCAGCTGAGGCTACAGGGCGGTGACAGTGGAAAAATTGTCCCGGGGCCAAGCAAAAGAGAGTGTTGCAACCAAGCTCCTGTTCTGAAAAAGGGTGCTCGAAAGCAGCAAAAAGCAAGCAGAGCTAAGAGAATGACCTTCCACAAACAGCAGCCCACAGGCCATGGGTGCCAGTCTGGGAAACAACTAATTTGGAGGTCCACTATTGCTCCTATACCAGGGTCTGAAGATGGGCCACCGGAATCCGGGATTCCTAAGAAACTGCTGAACCCCTTGGAGTTTCCATTATACAAGATGATCTGCTTTCTTTCTCAAAGTTCCCCAGGGAGTCAGAGATCCTGTGACTTCGAAGGTCCCCCCCAAACTCCCCCGAAGTAGGCTTTATTGGAAAACACCACAAAGAAGTGAAAATGATAGGATTTGGAGTGAGAAGAACTTGAGTTGAATTGTTCACACTGCTACTTACTTACTGTTCTTAACTCTCTTAGCTTCAGTTTCCACATCTGTTTTTACAATGGACATAATAATATCTAACTATCAAAGTTGTTATGGGAAATAGAGTAATTTATCGAAGTACACAGTACAATGCCCAACTCTTTGTGGGCACTCTGTACATGAAACTTCCAACTCCTTTGTCTTCTTGTTTTTTACTGGGTCGTTTCGATGTTCTCTACTAGGCTTTATTGTGTACCTATAAAATAGGTCAGGGTGCTGCCAGTATGGAAGGTCTATTTGTTCGGCTCCCTGGGACTGAAAACTTCTCTCGATTTAAGGATACTCCATGAAAGAAGGAAGTGATAGAGAAGGCAGGCAATGAAAGGGAGGGGATGGATGTGCAATTACCAGTATTCCCAACGAGAGGCCCTAGGAGGAGCCCACTTCAGTCATAATCACAAGAGGACTCAACAGACAGGCTAGTCTGTTCCAGATGCAAGAAGGAACCTTCAACTGTCATCTGGAGCAGGCTTCCACAAGATAATCTACTTCTCCAAGACAATAACTAGCTGTACAACTTAAGGCAAAAAGAAAGGGAACCCCAAGTGCATTCTTCTTATCCTACTGAGAAGAAATCTGATGTCTGCCCATGGGAAGTGACCACTCAAGGTGTCACAACTAGCATGAAGCAGAGCAGTGTTCTGGAACCAAGTCTGACTGATTGTAATCTGGTTGTCACATAAAAAAAAAAAGAATTTTAACAAGGGTAACAAAACGCAATCAATTCACATTTTATGTTCTATAAAGTCACCTGAATTAGCAAGTACTGAATCATGGCACCTAAACAAAACACAAGATTAGGGTCCTGCAAGCCTCTGGTCACAAGATCTCCATCATCCCATCAATTTATAATGTTGTTTTATGTGTGTTTCTGTTTAAAGACACCATGACGGTTAATTTTATGTGTCAACTTGATTGGGCTAAGAAATGCCCATATTGCTGGTAAAATATTAAATCTGGGTGTGTCTGTGAGGATATTTCTGGAAGAGATTAGCATTTGAATTGGTAGACTGAGTAAAGAGTATTTTTCTCACCAATGAGGGTGGGCATCACCAACCTGTTGAGGGCTCAAATAGAACAAAAGGGCAAATTTACTCTCTCTGCTTGAGCTGAGACAGCCATCTTTTCCTATTGTCAGCCATCAAGGCTCCTGATTTTCAGGCTTTTAGACTCAGATCAAGACTAACACCATCATCCCGACTCCACCCCTAATCCCCAATTCTCAGGCCTTCTGCCTCCTGAATCAGACTCACCACTGGGTTTCCTGGTTCTTCAGCTTGCAGATGGCAGATTATGGGACTTCTCAGTCTCAAAACTGCATGATCCAATTCCTATAATAAATCTTTATAGGATTATAAATATAAATATATATATATACACACACACACACACGAACACACACATACATATATGAAGAATAGGATTTATCTGAAGGACAGGATATATATATATTATATACATGTATTCCAACATATGTATATTATCCAATATATAATATTTGTTCTATTTCTCTGGAGAACCCTGATGAATACAGATTTTGTTTGGTACTGAGAATGGTTCTAGAGGAACAAAATTTTAAGGATAAGTTTTTTGAATTGGTTCTGGGGTTTCTGAAATGGACTCTCCAATCTGATTAGATTTAAAGACACTGATGACTATGTTTCCAATAGTAAAATGAGCACGGATAATCCATGGAGTGAATTATTTAGAAACACAAGAAAGTCTGCATGGGATACTTCTAATCACCTATTTACAAGAAGCAAGGTGCAGAGCTTCAAGATAGCTGAACACATGGAGGTTCCTGGAGGGTAGCATGCCCAGGGAAGGCATGGAAGCTCCATGCCTTTTCCGCTGTACCTTGCCCTACACATCTCTTCATCCGTGTCCTTTGCCATGTTCTTTATAATGAACCAGTAAGCTCTTTAGGAACAAAGCCATCAAGAAAAAAGACAGAAATTGAAAGCAGCCCTACTATATAGTTAGACCGTCAAGACAGAATTTAATTCATTGCCATCAGAGTCTGACTATCTGAATCTGAGTGAGACTTTATCCCAAGGGCAGTCTGACAAACTTTCAGGTTTCTGATCGTAAGACTGCTATCTCCAAGGGAATAATAAAGTTTACAAAACAGAATAAGATCTCAGACACTTTTAATCCCCTCAAGATTAGGAATGCAAGGGAGGCTTCATTTAGAAAGGACTGAAGCTTTGAAGCAATTGTGATTCCTCATATATTATTCAAATAAAATAAGTACCAAGTTTAAAAAAATACAAAAGAAGAGGTAAGGTGCTAGTAACTCTATATGTGATACTTTCAAACATTTTTTGAAAACCAAGGAATATAATCATGTTGGCTGGTTGCTCCTAATGTCACTGGGCAAAGTGGTAAAAGAAAAGTATGAGCTTAAGGATGTGAATTCAAAGCTCAAGCATTGCATAAATGATCTAAGAGCTTCTGGGTATGCCCTGAAAGAGAGTCTTATCTCCTGTAGCCATAGGGCTGAAATTGCTGAAAATCAAATGCAGAACCTCATCTTGCAACTTGCTAAATTACAATGCAAGTTGAACTCCCAACATCACAGGGTGTCCACTGTTAAAGTGATGGCATTGATTGGGGGAAAAATGGACTCCTTTAAGTTGAAATGGTGACATGTGGGAAGACCTTGATGAACATGGGGACATTGAGTTCCTAAATGAGTCTTCTTTGCCAGTAGAAGGGTTCTCCTCACCTCCAGTGGAAGTGGTCTGTCCACTCCCAATAGCTACAGCCTTTCCATCTCTATCTGAGGGATTAATCCTGCATTACCTTAGGAAATGATAATAAACCTCTCCTGGGGCAGCTACCATGCAAGGTGATGCTAGCTCTCCTCAGAACCTTTCCCCATCACTCTTCTTTTCTTCTAGACCTATAACCAGACTCATGTCCCAGCAGGCCCCTAAAGGCAAAGTATGAAGTATGAGCCATCAGGAGGTGTACTACACTCCAAAGGAACTACAGTCATGCCCCACATAACATTTTGGTCAACCATGGACCACATATACAATGGTGGTCCCATACGATTATAATAAAGCTGAAGAATTTATATCACCTAGTGACACCTTAATGTTGCCATCTTAATGTCTTGACATCATAGACAATGCATTGCTCACATGTCTGTGGTGATGCTGGGGTAAATAAGCCTACTGTGCTGCCAGTTGTATAAAAGTATAGCATATAACAATCATGTACAGTACATCATAGTTGATAATGATAGTAAACAATTATGTTACTGGTTTATGTATTTATTATAGTAAAATTTTTATTATTATTTTAGAGTGTACCCCTTCTACTTATAAAAAAAGATAGTTAACTGTAAAACAACCGCAGGTAGATCTTTCAGGAGGTATTCCAGAAGATAGTTATACTTATAAAAAAGACAGTTAACTGTAAAACAACCTCAGGTAGATCTTTTAGAGGTATTCCAGAAGAAGGCATTGTTATCATAGATGACAGCTCCATGTGTGTTATTGCCCCTGAAGGCCTTCCAATGGGACAGGATGCAGAGGTG
Source organism: Hylobates moloch (assembly GCF_009828535.3). Classification (NCBI taxonomy): domain Eukaryota; kingdom Metazoa; phylum Chordata; class Mammalia; order Primates; family Hylobatidae; genus Hylobates; species Hylobates moloch. Next base: position 3,081,169 of record NW_026652285.1, read on the forward strand.
GAAGACAGCAATATTGACGATTCTGACCCTGAGTAGGCCTAGGCTAATGTGCGTATATGTGTCTTAGTTTTTAATTAAAAAGCTTAAAAAGTAAAAAATATATATATTTAAAAATAGAAAAGACCTTATATAATAAGGATATAAAGAAAGAACTATTTTTGTACAGTCGTAAAATGTTTGTGCTTTAAGTTAAGAGTTATTACAGGCTGGGCGCAGTGGCTCACGCCTGTAATCCCAGCACTTTGGGAAGCCGAGGCAGGTAGATCACCTAAGGTCAGGAGTTCAAGACCAGCCTGGCAAAACCCCATCTCTACTAAAAACACAAAAATTAGCTGGGCATGGTGGCAGGTGCCTGTAATCCCAGCTACTTGGGAGGCTGAGGCAGGAGGTACTTGATCCCAGGAGGCGGAGGTTTCAGTGAGCTGGGATCATGCCACTGTACTCCAGCCTGAGCAACAGGGCAAGACGCTGTCTCAAAAAAAAAAAAAAGAGAGGTGAGAGAGAGAAAAGAAAAAAAAAGTTATTAGAAATGGGTCAAAAATTAAAAAAAAAACTAAAAGTTTATAAAGTAAAAAAATTATAATAAGCTAAAGTTAATTTATTATTGAAGAAAAAAAGTATAAATTTAGTGTAACCTAAGTTTACAGTGTTTATAAAGTCCATAGTAGTGTATAGTAAATGTCCTTGGCCTTCACATTCATTTACCATGCACTCACAGACTCATCCAGAGCCATTTCTAGTCCTGCAAGCTCTACTTATGGTAAGGGCCCTATACAGGTGTACCTTTTTTTTTTGTCTTTTCTACCACATTTTACTGTACTTTTTGTTTAGATATGTTTAGACACACAAGTGCTTAACATTGTGTTATAATTGCCTACAGTCTTCAGGACAGTAACATGCTGTAGAGGTGTGTGGTCTAGGAGAAACAGGCTGTACCATATAGAATTTTGTGTAAATATACTCTACGATGTTCACACAACGACAAAATCTCCTACAATGCATTGCTCAGAACTTGTCCCCATCATTAAGCAACACATAACTGTACTTGAGTTTTCCAATTTGTGCAATCAGAAATCTGGGGAACATGTGTAAGAATGGGTATTAAGGGTGTGGGATAACGGTGGAAGAAATAAAGTTAGATGAAGCTGAATTTATTGATATGAACTCACGAAGCAGTGATTCTGCATTTAATGTTGCAGCTCAAGAAGTTAGAAAGAGCTCTAATAATTTGGTTGGTTAGCTGAAACCTGGATCAAAAGATGGGCTACCATGAGGAAATTGGAAATATCCAGCCTTCTGTGGTTTAATATAGAGGAAGGGATTCAAAGAATTAGGGAGATTGGAATGTTAGAGTGGATTTGTCATTTAAGACCTGCTTACCCACACCAGGAGAGTCCAGAAGACATAAATTTCACCAATACTTTGAGAAGTAAATTTCTGAGGGGAGCCCCAGCATCCTTGAAGAGCTTCATGATCACTATTCTCTGAGACCAGACCTTACAGTAGGAACTGTAGCCACTCAGTTGGAAAATCTAAATGCAATTGGAGTAAGTGGATCCAAGTGTGGCATTCAACTGCCAAAGGCAAGATGGACATAGTTACCAACATGGATAGCAGAGTAGATGCAACAATCAGGATAGTCTGACTCATGCAGATCCGTGGTGTTCTCTGGTTCATCATAGTGTTCCTAGAAGTGAAATAAATAAGAAGCCTACAATGCTCTTACTTGATCCATATAAGCAGAAAGGCTCTAGGTCAAGTGAACAAAAGTGTAACTCAGTGTAACTCAAATCATAAAAACCGAGTCACAACCCCTCAATCAATTCCCAGACTTGAGCTAGTTTAATAACACAAAACTTCTTGAGTGAAGAAGAGGTAGCGTCCCTTCAAAGAAAAGCCTAGTTCACCACTGAACACACACACTGTTAATCTTACTCCCAGCCTTCCCAAAATGGGCTCACAGCCTTTTGTCATGGTAACTGTGCACTGGGGGAAAGGAAATGATCAGTTCTTTGATCAGAGCTACTAGACACTGGCCCTGAACTGACACTGATTCCAAGAAACCCAAAACATCACTGTGGTTCTCCAGTTAAGAGTAGGAGCTTATGGAGGTCAGGTGATTAATGGAGTTTTAGCTCAGGTTCATCTTAACAGTGGGTCCAGTGAGTCCATTCAGCCCCAAAATCCACCCTGTTGTTTTATCCACAGTTTCAGATGCATAATGGGAATAGACACAGTTAGCAACTGGCAGAATCCCTACATTGGTTCCCTGACCTCTACAGTGAGGGCTAGTATCATGGGAATGACCAAATGGAAGCCACTAAAACTGCTTCTACCTAGGAAAATAGTAAATCAAAAGCAGTACTACATCCTTGGAAGTATTGTAGAGATTAGTACTAACATCAAGGACATGACAGACGCAGGAATAGTGATTCCCACCACATCTCCATTTCACCCTCCTATTCGGCCTGTGCAGAAGACAGATGATCTTAGAGAAAGACAGTGGATTACTGTAAGCTTAACCAAGTGATGACTTCAGTTGCAGGTGCTGTGCCAGATGTGGTTTTATTCCTTGAGCAAATTAACACATCCCCTATTACCTGGCAGTTATTGATCTGGCAAATGCCTTCCTCTCTATCCCTGTCTATAAGGACCACCAAAAGCAGTTTCCTTTCAGCTGGCAAGGCCAGCAGTACACCTTCACTGTTCTATCTCAGGTGTATCAGCTCTGCAGCCCTATGACATAATTTAGTTCTCAGGGACCTTGATCACCTTTCCCTTCCACAAGATATCACACTGACCCATTATATTGATGACATTATGTTGATTGGATCTAGTGAGCAAGAAGTAGCAACTACTCTAGTTTATTGGTAAGAAAATTTGCAGCAGAGTTTGGGAAATAAATTCAAAAAAACTTCAGGGCCTTCCACCTCGGTGAAATTTCTTGGTGTCCAGTTGTGTGGGGCATGTCAAGATACCCCTTCTAAAGTGAAGGATAAGGTGTTGCATCTGGCCCCTCCTACAGCCAAGAAAGAGCATGCCTAGTGGGCCTTTTTGAATGTTGGAGGCAACATAGTCTTCATTTGGATGTGTTACGCTGGCCCATTTACAAGTGACCTGAAAAGCTTCTAGCTTTGAGTGGAACTCAGAACAAGAGAAGGCTCTGCAACAGGTCCAGGTTGCTGGGCAAACTGCTCTGACACTTGGGGGTATATGATCCAGCACATCCAATGGTGCTTAAAAGTATCGGTGGCAAAGAGGAATGCTGTTTGGAGCCTTTAGCAAGACCTCATTGGTGAATTGAAGTGCAGGCCTCTAGGATTTTGGAGCAAAGCTCAGCTATTATCCACCGATAACTACTCACCTTTTAAGAGATAGTACTTGACCTGCTACTGAGCCTTAGTAGAAACTGAGTGCTTGACCACGGGCCACCAAGTTACCATATAACCTGAGTTGCGCATCATGAACTGCGTGTTAGTTGATCCACAAAACCATAAAGCTGAGCATGTGCTGCAATACTCCACCATCAAAGGGAGGTAATACGTACCTAATCAGGCCTGAGAAGGCCAAGAAGAACGGGTAATTTACACGAAGGAATTGCCCAAATGCTCATGATCCCCACTCCTGCTACTCTCCTGTCTCTCTACCAGGCTGCCCCCAAAGCCTCGTGAGGAGTTCCCTATAGTCAGTTGACTGGGGAAGAAAAGACTTGGGCCTGGTTTACAGCTGGTTCTGGACAATATGCAAACACCACCCAAAAGCTGTCACACTTGGGCGGTGCTTGCATATTGTGCAGGCCATACAGCAGCACTACAGTCCATCTTTGGGACACCCCTGAAGGACTGTGGTGAAGGAAAATTCTGCCAATGCACCTGGTTGTGCACATTACTTGGAAGGAGAAATGGCCTTACATGCAGTAATATACTAATTCATGGACTATAGCCAACGGTTTGGCTGTATAGTCAGGGACTTGGAAGAAACATGATTGAAAAATTGGTGATGAAAAAATTGGGGGAAGAGGTATGTAGATAGAGCTCTCTGAATGAGCAAAACATGAGGATATTTGTATTCCACATGAATGCACACCAAAAGATGGGCTTAGCAAAGGAGAATTTAAATAATCAAGTAGATAGGATGACCCATTCTGTGATACCAGCCACCTCTGTCATTGCCCAATAGGCTTATGACCAAAATGGCCATGGTGGTAGAGATGGAGCTTATACATGGGCTCAGCAACATAGACTTCCACTCATCAAGGCTGACCTGCCTATGGCCACCACTGATTGTCCAATCTGGCAGAAACAGAGGCTAACACGGAACCCCAAGATATGGCACTATTTCCTGAAATGATCAGCGAGCTATCCAGCATCAGGTTGATTACACTGGACTGCTTCCATCGTGGAAGAGGCAGTTTTTTGTCCTTACTGGAATAAACACTTACTCTGGTTATGACTTTGTCTTCTCTGCATGCAATGCTTCTGCCAAAACCACCATCCGTGGGCTTACTGAATGCCTTACACACTGTCATAGTATTCCACACAGCATTGCATCTGATCAAGGATTCCACACAGCATTGCTTCTGATCAAAGAATTTACTTCACAGCAAAAGAAGTTTGGCAATGGGCCTAGGTTCATGGAATTCACTGGTCTTACCATCTTTCCCACCATCTTAAGCAGCTGGCTTGATTGAACAAGGGAATGACATTTTGAAGACTCAGTTACTGTGCCAACCAGGTAGTAGTACTTTGCAAGGATGGAAAAACGTTCTTCAGAAAGCTGTCTATGCTTTGAATCAATGTCTGATATATGGTGTTGTTATTTGATAGCCAGGATTCATGAGTCCAAGAATCAAGGGGTGAAAATGGGAGTAGCACCACTCACTATTACCCAGAGTGACTATCTAACAAAATTTTTGCTTCCTGTTCCCACACCTTTTATGCCTTGCTGGCCTAGAGGTCTTAGTTCCAGAGACAGGAATACTTTCACCAGGAGACACAACAGTGATTTCATTGAACTTGAAGTTGAAACTGCCTTCCACCTGGCCACTTTGGGCTCCTCATACCTCTGAGTCAACAGGCAAAGAAAGTAGTTACGGTGTTAGCTGAATAGTGAATTTGCTCTCTCTGCTTGAACTGAGACATCCATCTTCTTTTGCCCTTGGTCATCAGCACTCCTGGTTCTCCAGCTTTCAGGCAGACTCAGACTTACACCACTGGCCCCTGGAATTCTCAGGCCTTCAGTCTCAGGCTTAATTACAGCAGATCATGGGACTTCTTGGCTTTCATAACTACATGAGTCAATTCCTATACTAAATCTCCTCTATCTATCTATCTAAGCTAGCTAGCTTGCTATCCTACTGGTTCCATTTCTCTGGAGAATGTTGACCAATACAGACACCTTGTTTAATATATTGTTGACTCATTAACATTAAGCTCATGGCCAAAAACACTATAATTCATGCCTGAATGAAGTTTATCTAACATATCTGTTTTCTTCGCAAGGTACATCACACCTTCCTGTGCCTAGAAATACTAGACAGCACTTCAGCATTATGCCTGAAGGCTATTTCAAACAGCAAAATCACCAACAAAAGATAATGCAAAAAAACGTGGTAATAGATAGACCATGAAAGAAACACTTGTTTACAATATGAGCGCTGAAACAATAACATAAAGTATCACCTAGTCCGACCTCAGTTGAAACACGCATATCAGACAACTCAATTTTTTGCCATTCTACATAGGTCAGTGAATGGCCACAAAAGCACTGTGGGTGTTGACTTTGGGACTGCAAATAAATTTTAGCAATGGGAAATTCGCAAATAGGAAATCTGCAAATAATAAGGATAGGCTGTAGCTTATCATCCACACCAAGACACTTTTATGACTGAAGAGTTGCTATTAACAATTACACCAGGACAATTGGAGTAAACTGGACTGTCTCAAGCAAATGGGGATGTATGATACCCTAATTTTAGCTTTTGAGATTCCTTTAAGAATCTGATGAAAGCCATGAGCACATACATTTTTTATAGACAATTCCAAGGAATTAATAGACCCCAAGGTTCCTTAGGCTACACATGTCAGCCTTAAAGAACAGTTTTAAAAAATAATATACAAACTGAAATATGGTAAAAGTATGCCTAAAACTTGAGACCAACACAACGATGGAGCAAGTTTATGCAGAGAACTCAAGGCATTCATGGACAAGGCCATTATCAACATAAAGTTGTCTATCAGGGCCATTGCCTGCTCATCTTGGATACAAACGCATACTAAATTTGAATTCATACACCAAGAACCTCATCAGAGAAGGGAATGAAAACAGACTATGGAGAATCCTGAAAGCCTGGCATGGACGTGTTCAGAGCCTACCCCATTATCCTCTTGCCAAATGCCCCCATCTTAGCACTCATGCCCAATATCCATGTCAGGCATGGGGAATGTTACAGCAAAAGAGGGGCCATCTAGGAAACAGTCTGGACTCCCTTAGTAGAGAGCTCAAGGAGAATGCCCCCTATTGCCTGGGATCAAGAACTAAAGACCACCAAAAAGTTAACTGACACTCCCACCACCCCATACCTCACCTCCATGAGGGAAAAGAAGGAATCTATGGCCACTCATAGGAGCCACAGATAGCACTGAAAACTTACAATTCCAGTGTGATGGATTAAACACTGTAGGTTGATGGGGGCTGAGTGCCATTATCTCTAATCCTTTATCACACTCTTGTCCCCAGTGCTCACCTCCTCACTTGGGAGAGCACAGCTGCCCAGATGCGTGTTTCCCATTAACTCTGCTGCCTCTAGTCTGGGATAAAGAAGACATTTTCATGCCAAATTAAAAACGACTTGGAAATGGGCATTGTGTTGGGAGAATTGGCCTTTTGAAAGGGATATAAAAATGAGGGAAGCTGATTTCATCACCCGCCTGCAGACAGGCCATCAAAGCATCCTGCCCCTGTGAAGCAGGCAGGCCACCTCTGCTCTTTCCCCTTTACAGACTGTGTTAGCATCTCCATTATTTACCCCCAGGGTGGGATAAAGGCACAGTGCAAAGGCTAAGATCTTTAAACTGCCTTGAGTGCCCATTAAGCACATTAATAACATCCACCGTAGTGAGACTTACCAATATAATTTCCGACTTCAAGCCAGGCGTGAAAAAAAACGGAAGTCAGCTGAGTTTATCAACCGAGGAGACCACCTTAAATTAGAAGAGATTATTTAGTGATGGGGAAAGGAAAGAGTTAGCATGGAAGACCTCAGAACAACCTTGGCCATTATTTGGTTAGTATTTCCCCTCCCCCACACTCATGTCATTCAAGGGAGTGGGCTGCACCAATTTGACACTAAGAGCATTTAATCAGTGATGCTGGTGTTGCAGTTTGGCCTGGGAGGGCAAGATCCCAACACTACAAGAAGTCATATTAGGATCAATTTTAAAAGAAAGGCAATGATTTGAAAAATGGATCTTGGGATTTGTGTCAGTGCTGTAGTTGCCTGCTCTAAATGTGTGTGTTGGGGGATAGAAGTGGTGTCAGGGGAAGGAGGTTGTTTAAAATAATAAAAGACACCACTTCCTGAAGGATTGGGTTCCAGGCAATTCACATGTCTGAACTAACCTCTACTTCATAGCTCTCCAAAACAGGTAATACTGGGTCCTTTCCACAGACGAGAAGACTGAAGCTTAGAGACGTTGAGTGGCTTATGCTGGGACCCACAAGCTGGAATAGACACTAAGACCTTCTGGGCTCTGAATGAAAGATGTGCTTTTAACTTCTCCTCTATGCCACCAGAGCCACTTGATCTCATGTGGGTAAGTGTGACTATGGAAAGAGGGAGGAAGGTTGGAGACAGATCTGTTTATTTACTGGTTTGGAACAGAAGATATTTCAGAGAAGTCTGAGCCACATGCCCAGGGTATGGGGCCTCAGGCTTCAGGCCTCGGGGCTGTGTGGGGTCAGAGGAGGGCCTAGCTGGCTGCCCCCATCTCCCCTCCTCTCACAGCCCAAAGCCACAGGACCCAGCCTGCCTGTCTCCTCTCTCGCCTTCCTCATTAGCTGGGATTGGGACCAATTTGTGGATGCCTTTGGTGCCCTTAGGCAGTGTTTGAGTCATCCTCCCTGATGCTAAAGAGAAAAGAAAGGAGGAGACAGCCATTCCCCAGGAGATTGGAGACGCCGGGAGAGGGAAGCAGTGATGGATGGAGGTCAGGAGGGAGAGGCCAGTGTTCGGAGGTCATTCCCAGTCTGGCTTTCTTTAACCTCACTCTTCCCTGGGGACCTGCTCCCCCATGAGATCACGTCCCACCACAGACTTCAAAAAAATGGGCTTGCTCAGGGATCAGCCCTCACTATTTTGAGAACTGTGAACTGAAGGGTCCCATACCCTTCCAGCCCCCTGGAGCTTCCTAGAGCTCCAAGGACAGAATCCAGGTAGACCTCAGCAGGATTAAGGCCAGCAAGAAGTATAGGTCTTCCGATACTAGCTCAGATGAAGCAATCTATTTGCTTCAGAACTTGACAAATACCCATGGGTCTCTGAAACTGGAGTAGAAGCCAAGTCAGGAATGCACCATTGAATTAGCCTTAGGGATTCAGCCTGGTGCAGAAATATAGCTCCACCATTTCTAGTGGTGGGACATTGGAGAAGCTGCCTCACCTCTCTGAGACATAATTTCATGACTTCTTATGAGAATGGAATTAAAGTTGTTACAGGGGCTTATAAATGTTAGTTGTTGTTGTCATCAAAACTAAAATCATGTGAAGGATAACCATCTCAAATGCCTCACTGTATTGGGTTGTAAACCTGGGAGTAGCGCCCTGCACCATCCTTTTATGTAAACATCACAAGAATCCTGAACCATTTATTATTATCTATTCTACAGATGGGGAAATTGAGGCAGAGCTACATGAAGAATTAAACCAAGCACATGGCAAAGTTGAAACTGGAACACATTGTATCTGGCTGCAATAATGATACATAATTATCCCATGTGCCAAAAAGGAAAAGGAGGGGAAGGGAATGGGGAATCTATGCGAACTGTGCAAGGAAGAGAGCAGGACCACGAAGGCAGAGGGAGCCAAATGAAAACACTAACAGGGCCCCTCCAATAAGTCAAGCCCAATGCCAGGTATTAACATTGCTATTAATAACATAGCTATGCTATAACATAGCATCATTAAAGCAGTGACCAAAATGTAAAGGACTGGCATGTGGTCTCCAACTCAAGGTCAAAGAGAATACTCACACTGTTGGGTTGTAAGTATGAGCACTATTCATGCATTCACTCCATTATTTCTTAGGCTCCTACAATGTGCCAAGCCCAACAGCTAAAAGTTAACCTTATCGTCCTTGGGCAATTACACACCATTCTGTCATCCTCTCTCCAAATGTCTCACAGTATTACAAAAGCATCCCCCGGAGCTCCTTGCTACTCCTCAAATTTCTCAAAAGCTTATCTGAAGCCCAAAGAAACATGGTTTAGAAACTCAATCCAAGACCCTTTCTCCCAAAGCACTCAGATATCAGGGTCCGTTAATATTTACGCATAGACTTAAATACTATCCAAGCTGCTCTGTGTATCTGTATCGAAGGTGTAGTCCTCCTACCAAAGACCCATCAAGTCTGCAGTTTTCAAAATGACATACCTTTTTATAAAACTTTCCCATACCACACTGGGACACTGAGGCATGCTCTTTTCATAGCAACCCCATGAAGTGTGAAGACTATACGACAAAATCCTGTTCAGCGGGTTAGGGACCTGAGGTTCTTGGAATTCTAGGTAGTGAATACAGGTGCCACAGCTCCAGATGCTACAGCTAGTAAATGGCAAACACCAGCTGGAAGCCAGTCTTCCAATACTTCCTTCTAATTCTAGTGCCTTTCTCCTGAAGTAGGCTACCTGTCAAAGGCCAAGGGCACCTTTTATGAACGATCTCATTATGGATGAAAAATCATCATGTGCTATGTTCCAAAAGATAGGCTTGCTTAGAGATCATCCCTCACTATTTGGGGACTGTGAATTGAAGGGACCCATACCCTTCCAGCCTCCAGAGGCTTCCTAGAGCTCCAAGGACAGAATCCAGATAGACCTCAGCAGGATTAAGGCCAGCAGGGAGGATAGGTCTTCTTGTACCAGCTCAGATGATGTAATCCATTTGCTTCAGAACTTGACAAATACCCATGAGTCTCTCAAGTCTTATTTGTTTATTTTGTTTATTACTATCTCAGCTCCACTTCTGCTGGGACGGGTTGTTTAAGGGAAACTTAACAAAGGTAAATTCTCAGGATGGTCTTGGTTTGTCACGCTTACTCACTTGAGGACCTATCACTCATCATATCCCACCAAATATGGTCGACTGGAGTTAGCATAATGAACAGCAAAAAATGCCCACTGTAGTATGGGTAGGTAAAGGGCACTTTTCTGGTTGGTGTGCAAATTGGAACTTTTTAAAGGGAAATTGGCAGTACCAAAATTACAAATGCACAAACCCTCAGATCCAACAATTCACTCTAAGACTCTATTCTAAAGAAATATTCACATGAGTGAGCAGAAGACATGGGTCAAAGCTGTTCCACTGCAGCTCTATCTATTATAACAATAAAAAGAAAAAAATGTGGAGAGTCAAATGCTTCTTATTAGGAAAACTGCTTTTTTAAAAATCACGCTCCTTTCTCTGCCATCATGGTATATGCTTGACTCCGCTTCTCATCATGTCTTCTCACAAGACTTTCAGGACTAAACGTTTCCTGGCCAAGAAACAAAAGCAGAATCGTCTCATTCTCCAGTGGATTTGGATGAAAACTGGTAATAAAATCAGGTACAACTCCAAAAGGAGACATTGGAGAAGAAGCAAGCTGGGTGTATAAAGAATTGCACATGAGATGCCACACATATTTATGCTGTGTCAAAGTCACGACCATCTTATCATACCAAGCTGAAAATGTCGCTATCTGGACAGTTGGATGTTTTATCAGGAATACATTTTTTTCTCTTGTGAATCTGTTATGGACACATTGGTTGGCTGGGTTCAGTAATAAATATGTGAGACCTTTCGTTTCAATAAATAAATAAATAATCATGATGCCTCCATGCTATGGAAGAGCATGCAACCATTACAAAGAGTGTGCTACTCTGCTTGTAATCCTATGGACAAATACTCATGTGGTTAAATGTGTTAAAAATAAAGCAAGTTGAAAAAAAAAAACATCGACAATAGGATCAAACATTTTTGTTTAAAAAAAGAAGATGAAAAAGAAAAAAAGGAAAACTCAAATTGGGACCCACCCCTTGGGCCTCAAATAGAGTGCAGGCTGTTCTGGGCCTAGGCTTTCGGGGAAGGTGGGGCAAGGAGAGGGAGCCGTAAGGTGCTACATTTGACTACTCTTTTCTGAATATCATTAAAATTTAATTTTGACATTTCTGTTCTTAATGATGTCCTGAGAGGCTTATAAAAAATGCCTGCAAGTGCAGAACCATATCAAGCATAATTATCCCGGCCAGTCCCACTGACTGAATTGCCCCAACCCTGTACCCTCTAGGGATGGTCGTCCACTTTATATATGAGTAGATATTGTGTATTGTATGACTGTTGCGTATACGTACCATGAGGGAAGAACATACACCACCACATCATTAACACTGGAGGGATGAGGGAGACTTTCATATTTTTACTTTTATATTCCTGCATTTACTTTTTTAGTGTATTGCTTTGTGATTTTTAAAATTTTTAAAGGAAAGAAACATTCATTTAGGCATAATAGAAGAAAATATTAAAATGCAAGCCAACAAAATACATCAGATGAGTCATTGTCTCCACGTTGGAAAAATCAAACTGGACTTCTCTCTATCAAACTCTAACCAAACCAAATCCCATTTAATAGCAATATGGCATATCAGCCAGGCTCGGTGGTGCACACCTGTAATCCCAGCTATTTGGTATTTGGGAGACTGAGGCAGAAGGATAGTTTCAAGCCCAGGAGTTCAAGACCAACCTATGCAACATAGCAAGACCCCATCTCATTAAAAGTATATGTGTATATGGCTGTCAATATCTTACAAAGAAAGTTAATAGGGAAGGGAAGTGAGGAATTAGTCTATTTTGTTTATAACCTGGAACAGTGCCTGGCCTATATTAGGTACTCCATAAAATATTATTGAATGTGGAATGAATCGAGAAGAACTCAGGGTATACAAAGAAAGGTGATTTTACTTGATTTAAGCAATTGACATTAGGAGACTGATCTGTGGCCAAATATCAATACCCCTGAGTGCAAGTAACACTGGTCTGTAATTAGCATATCAAGTGTTTACGTACCTGTAACTACTCCTAAATTGCTTTTACGCATTCACTCTCCAAATATCTATTAAAGCCCCAAGAATCAGTCCCTGCCCTTAAGGGGTTTCCATCAAGCTGTGTGAGTAAACCTATAAATCCAGTGTCAGAAAAATACTAGTTAGCAGAAATAGTCCTGGACAAAGATAGAGTCCTGGCTAAGACTTCATCTGCCATAACTAACTGTGTGACCTTTGGCCTCTCACCTTCCTGAGCTGTCAAAATGGCAGGGCTTGAGCCAGATAGATACGTCTCAAATATCTAATCTCATTATACTCCTGAGAACAGGTTCTCCAAAATCCGGAACCCTAGACCCCAGTTGGAGAGACCTTCCACTAAACATCACTCTCAGGTCCTTTCAGCTCACAAGTGCTGATTCCAGGCATGTTGACTTTTGTCTTTAAACTGTCCTAAGACCAGAAAGTCCCACTTTACTAAGAGCTTCAAAACTTCCAAGTGAGCACTGATTCTAGATTAAAAAGGTTTTCCTACCAAGCTAGCATTCTGTCTGTCATTGAACTAATGTCATGAATTTAGGTTGGTATTGAGATCATCAAGATATATATTATCCTATATTGCTCCATTTCCTTTTATTGTCTATGGGTGAGAGTGCAGCCTCAGAGGTGAGATAGCCCTCCATGATACTAGGTAAGTTACTAAAACTCTGTAATTCTGTTTCCTTGTCAGTAAAATGGGAATAATAACAGTTCCTACTACATAGAATTGTTATGCAGATTAAATAAGTATTTAATTAATCTTGAATTAATTAACATAGGTTGAATATTTATTACATAGTAAATGTTCAGTAAGTTCTAGCTTTAATTATGGTGATAACTTCTGCTAGGTTATAAGCTTCTTGAAATCATGAACCATGCATATCTCAAACTTTATTAAGCAATTAGTACTTGCCACAAGTTTATTATTATTCATTTATATAATAGTTATGTTTAGTAATAAGAATGACAAAAAAGAAACATACTGAAAGTAAGATTATTGCACTTGATTCTGGTTTCTTTATGTTACACTTCCTTATTTCCTTCAGACTGATCATCATATCGCCTCGAACTCGCCTGAGGTCACGAGTTCAAGACCAGCTTGGCCAGAATGGCGAAACCCCATCTCCACTAAAAATACAAAAAAATTAGCCAGGCATGGTGACGAGCGCCTGTAATACCCACCTACTAGGGAGGCTGAGGCAGGATAATCGCTTGAACTCGGGAGGCCGAGGTTGCAGTGGGCCAAGATTGCACCGTTGCACTCCAGCCTGGGTGACAAAGCAGGACTCTGTCTCATAAATAAATAAATAATAAAAAGGTTTTTCTGAAGATTCATGTGACGATTAGGATCACAGCCTATTTTATTTTTTATTTTTGAGATGGGGTCTCCTTCTGTTGTGTAGGCTGGAGTGCAGTGGCACCGTGATGGCTCACTGCAGCCTTGACCTCCCAGGCTCAAGGAATCCTCCCACTTCAGCATCCCCCGTAGCTAGGACTACTACATACGTGTGCCACGACACCCAGCTAATTTTTTTTTTTTAGTAGGGACAGGATCTCTCCATGTTGCTCAGCTGGTCTCAAACTCCTGGGCTCAAGCAATCCTCCCACTTCAGCCTCCCGAATTGCTGGGATTACAAATCCCACTGTGCCCAGCCCAAGCAGCACAGCCTTGAGATTTAGACTTAGTTCCAATCCCAGCACCACCTCTTACGAACTAGGCGACACTGAGCAAGTTACTGAATCTTTGTCAGCCTCAGTTTCCTCTTACATCAAATAGGTATAATAATGGGATCCAGCTTGCATTCAATGTATGGGCAGAAATGGTAGTTTCCCTAAACAGTGAGGTAGGATCATGAAAAAAGGACTATAGACGTAGGATGGGAGACTGAAATTGGAGGTCCAACGAAGCAAGGGTGACTTTGGGAACACCATCTCAGGAAGTGTAGTTCCTGTTTCCTCCACGGGTTGGGGGCAGGGAGTGGTGGTTGGGTAGGAGGCTGTGCAAGTGGGCAAAGCTCTAGCTTCCCCAGGCTGACCCCCGCTCTGATTATGTTACATTTCTCTCTTGGGTCCAGCCCTGTGCACAGCTCCATGGGCTTCATTGCCCTAAGCTGGCATGTTGCAAGATTGAATCACAAATCAATACTGCTCTCGTTATGAATTCCGATCTGCATTTAAAAAGTTGCAGGCCCTCCCAGGTCCCAAACCAAAGCCTTCCCAGGTCCTACCCCCACCCCCTGGCTCTCCCAGCTTGCTTAATACCACAAAAAGCAGCTGCTTTTGCGTAAATACGAGGAAATTAAGTTCCTGAAAGATCTACCAAGAGGCAGCTAATGGAATAATGGCTTGGGTAAGCTTAGGTTAAAAAGAAGGGGCATTCAAGAATTAATTAAACAGCCATCGTCATCAGTGAAGGAAAGTCACCTAGAAGTAGACCAAAAAAGGTTTTATTTCCCAATAGTTTTATAATCTGACTTGGTGTCCTGGACTAGGAAACTGAACTGAAAGCCCAGGGGTGTGCAGAAGCATTATGACCAAGTCACCAGCTCTAAGCTCTGAGAGCCCCAAAACCCGATTTAGGACTGACTGTCCCAACCGCCCTCACCGACCCACACACCTACCCTCACAATTTCACGTTGCATCGAACTCATCCTGCAAAGCAACGGGTGTGTTGGGACCCAGCCAGTTGGGAGCCTTCGTAAAGACAAGATCCTTTTGCTTTGTGTTTGTTTTAATTTTCCCAAGCAGCTCAGATCTAACGTGAAAAGTGCAATAAACTGGGAGTATCAGTGTCCACTGAAAATATCACTTCACAAGTGAAAATATATCCAAACAGCCAGTTGTAGTTTGAGAGGCTCTCCCTCCTCAAAAATGCAGCTGTCACCAAAAATACATTCGAAATCTCTCTCTTCCTCACTCTCTCTCTCTCTCTCCTTTCCCTTCCTTCCTTCTTCCAGCTCTCCCTCTGTCTTGCAATTTAACTTTAATTGCCCTGTCAGCTCTAAAGGCTGCTAATTGACGCCTTTTATTCTGGGTTAAAACTCCTCAGGAAGAAAAGAGCTCGCCGGGCCCCCAGATTCGACCGATTTGGCACGCTTGTCTCCCTGCGAATTGAAGCTGGGTGCTGCTAGTGCTGGGGGCAGGCGTGGGGGAGTCATGGAGGCCGGGAGGGGGGCTGGGCGGGGGTTGGAACGTCTATTTTTAGTGAGGGTTTTATAGAGTGGATCCCTGTGGCTTGGCTCCACACTGAAATATTGTCCTCGTCTCAATGACATAAACACAGGGCAACTTGGAGATCTTGGCGCCAGCCCTGGCCGGAGCCTGTGAATGGGCAGAATGGTGGGATGGGAGCAAGAACCCTACTGTAATTACAAATAAATCCGCCACCCACCCCCACCCCCCTGGCTCTCCCAGCTCGCTTAATACCACAAAAAGCCGCTGCTTTTGCGTAAATACAAGGAACTTAAGTTACTGAAAGATCTACCAAGAGGCAGCTAATAGAATAATGACTTGGGTAAGCTTAGGTTAAAAAGAAGGGGCATTCAGGAATTAATTAAACAGCCATCGTCATCAGTGAAAACCAGAGACGGAGGCAAAGCATGGACTCCTTCTTGAGCTCCTGGAGCAAATCCAGTGTGTTGCTTCCCTCTGAAATTATCAAGCATTCAGGCTGGCCCTGGTATGGGAGAAATTGGAACTGATAAATTGGAACCAATTAGCAACAAGGTCTCAATATGATTCTTTGGAATGTCCCCAGCCAGGCTGGATGAAGCTGTCACCCAGGGCAGCCTCAGACATGGAGCCACACTTTCCAAAGCATATTTAAATATAGCCTTGCTTCCCTCGAAATGTAATCCCAACCCTCATTTTATCCTTGGAAGCTTGGGGGGGTGGAGTGCAGGGTGAGGTGGGATTTTCATAAGCCCCATCCCCCACTCCCACAACCCTGTAAATAAATAAAAGATTACACCAAATTCCATTTGAAGTTGTCAGTCCCGGAATGGAACTTTTATCCCATTATGAATTTCATGGGTGAGACCGGTCAGACTTTGAATGTGGCTAACACCTCCATTGAAAGGCCCTAATTGCAGTTGTAGGCACTGACTGTTTGCAGACACCACACTGTACACACCTTCACATTCCTCTGAAGAAAGAGCATCCTATGAGAGCCAGCCAGGGCCTCCCCTCAAGTCAGTAGGACTGTCAAGGTTTCACTTAAACTTTAAACCAAAGTTGCTCTATTGAAGGGCCAGGTGCTAATTTGGGATTCTGAGGTTCGGCAGCTTTGCCTTGGCTGACAGGGCTGTTACTATACCCAGGGGGCTGGCTGGAGTCGTGCTTCAGCCTCAGAGGCTACCAGGAAGGGAGTCTTTCAGTCCAAATGGACCCTTGAAGGACCGCTTTTATTTTCAGATGAACTTCCTCTGAGCCTGAAAGCATCCAGGGCTTGGCTGAGCGACAAAAGAATGGAGAAATGCGTTTTGCACACAGCTACTGGCCTACCAGAGGCAAGAAAGCTGCCTGTTAGGAGTCCCAAGGGAAGGGAGCCTCTCATTCCACTTTGGGACTCCTGGTGGAGAACAAGCCAGGGAAAGATGGCCTATGACGGAGAACTCTTTACAAAGCTCTGCTCCTCCCTCAATGGACGCCACTAAAAGTTTTAATTTTTGTGTTGTGGTAAAATATACATAAAGTAAAATTCACCATTTTAACCATTTGTAAGTGTACAGTTGAGTGGCATTAAGTACAGTCTCATTGTTATGCAGTCGTCACCACCATCCATCACCAGAACTTTCTCATTATCCCAACTGATATGCTATGACTGTGTCCCCACCCAAATCTCATCCTGAGTTGTGGCTTCCATATTTCCCATGTGTTGTGGTAGGGACCTTGTGGGAGGTAATTGAATCATGGGAGCAGGTCTTTCCTGTGCTGTTCTTGTGATAGTGAATAAGTCTCTCAAGATCTGATGACTTTATAAATGGAACTTCCCCTACACAAGCTCTCTGGCCTGCTGCCATGTAAGACATGCCTTTGCTCCTTGTTCGCCTTCAGCCATGATTGTAAGGCCTCCCCAACCATGTGGAACTGTGCGTCAATTAAACCTTTATCCTTCATAAATTACCCAGTCTCAGATATGTCTTTATTAGCAGCGTGAGAACAGACTAACACACCAACTTAAACTCCATGCCCATTACACAGTAACTCCCCATTTTCCCTTCTCCCAGCCCTTGGCCACCATCATTCTACTTTCCATCTCTATGAATCTGACCACTCTAGGTACCTCATATACGTGAAATTATACGGTATTTGTCCTTTTGTGACTTATGCTTGTTTCACTTAGCATAAGGTCTTCAAGCTTTACCCACGCTGAGGCCATCAGAATTTCTTTTCTTGTTAAGGCTGAATAATACCCCATTGTATGGATATACCACATTTTATCTATCCATTCATCAACGAACACGTGGGCTACTTCCACCTTTTAGCTATTGTGAATAATGCTGCTATGAAAAAAAAGATGTATAAATATCTCAGTCCCTGTTTTAGTTATGTGAAGGATATACCCAGCAGTGGAATTGATGGTTTATATGCTATTTCCATTTTTAATTTTGTGTGGGGGTGCCATACTGTTTTCCATAGAGGCTGCATTATTTTACTTTCCCACCAGCAGCACACAAGGGTTTGCGTCTCTCCACATCCTCATCACACTTGTTATTTTCCTTCCCTTTTTTTGATATCAGCTATTCTAATGGGCATGAGTGCTATCACATCGTGGTTTTTGAACACCAAAGATTAGTATTTATTTTATGTTTGCTTTGATCTCTTTCCTTTTTCAAAGAAATAATATGGTATAGACACACGTAAATATCCACCAAGTACTTTACATTCTGTCCCTCTCCCCAGAGGCAAGCACTGTCCCCAAGTTGGTGTGTATGATTGCAATTCATGTATAAATTTACCAGGCCTATTTGCATTCATTAATAATTTATACTACCATTTTGTGGATCACATTGGATTGCACTTTTGTGTCCTTCTCCACCCCCATTGCTACCTTCCACATTTATAAGTTGTACGAAGAATACCAAAAGCAGGATTCCAGATGAAACCCAAAAATGCCACATGGAATAAATCAGAAGCTCTGGAGTTAGGCAGAGAGTTAAACCTCAGCTGTGTTACTTCCTACTTGTGTGACCTTGGTCAGGTCACTTGACCTCTCTGAGCTTTAGTGTCCTTGATTATAAACTGAGATGTCTGCAGGACTGAATAAGACAACAAATATAATGCACTGTATCAGCACATAGTAAGAGTTCAGTAATTGGGAAGGTGGAGGAGGAAGAGAAGAAAGAGGTTAACATTAATCTTCTTGGGCCAGGTGCAATGGCTCACACCTGTATCCCCAGCATTTTGGGAGGCCAAAGCCGTCAGATCGCTTGAGCCCAGGAGTTCGAGACCAATCTGGGAAACAGAAAAACCCCTTCTCTACAAAAAAATTCAAAAATTAGCCTGGCGTGGTGGTGCCACCTGTAATCCCAGCTACTCGGAAAACTGAAATGGGAGGATCACTCGAGCCTGGGAAGTTGAGGCTGCAGTGAGCCATGATCATGACATTGCACTCCAGCCTGGCCAACACGGCAAGACCCTGTCTCAAAATAAATAAATAAATAAATTAATTAATTAATTAAATGTTCTTGTTGAGTTGTTGCTTCTCCACAGCCATTTCTCATCCATGATCCACTGACTATTTTTGCGTGCATCTTCATGCTGCCCCGAGGTAGGACAGAACATGTGCAAAAGTATAAGACAAAAAAAATGCAGCCCTGTTTGACTTTTACAAAAATGTTGATGTGAGTCATGGAGAGTGAGTGTCCCCCCTTCCCTTCCGCCTCCCACCCAGAAGGCAGTGGAGAGCGGAGGAAAGTAAGGAAGGCGGGAGGCCTGACCCACTCTGCCAAGTCACTCTACTTGGGAGAGAACATTCAGCACAGGCCCTGAGCCTGGCTAGAGAAACTGTAATCTAATATCTTAATCCATTTCTTCTTCAAAGCATTGCCCTTTGTGCCAGGTGGACAGAGCCTGAATAACATGGAGCTCTCCCTGAGAAGCTCTTGCATTGGGCTGTGTCATTCAGGCTGGGAAAAGAATACTCAAAGGTGCACCTTTGACCTGGTTATCTGGACAACTGTGACTGGGGAATGACAGTTTAGAGGACCCAAAAGATGTTTAGGGAACTGCACCCCGTCGGTGTTGACAGTGAACCCAGCCATTGATCCAGCCACCCCCAGCGAGTGCTGACCATGCCAGATGGTGAGCAAGGCTCTTTGGCTACAAAAAGAGGAACTGGACACCAAGGAGAGCTGTCTTCAGAGAGATGAGTGCTCTTCTGCCCTTTTGGAAATGGCTTCTGAGTCCACCTCTCCAAGAACATGGCAGGGACTGGGAGCAGTGGGGTGGAAGGGAAGAAAAATAGTTCCGACAAAAACTAGGTCTTGGGGTCCCCAGGATGGGAGTGGGAGCCTGCACCATCTTCCTTTCTGAGGACATGGGCTGAGGTTAGCCTGACATCTCACAGCAGCTGCTGCCTCTCCAGAATGAGCTGGGATCATTCAACTACTCCTCACCCCACCCCAACAACAGCCCAAGCTGCAGCTTCCTGGGATACAGCCAACCATCCCTCACCCTCTCCCCTGCACTGAATTGCTTCTGCTGCCAAAATCAGCTGACTTCAAGATACAGAGCTGCTAATTTGTGAGGATTCAGGCTGCTGAGGGTGTTGGTACAACAACCAGGCCATCTCTAGTTCAACATGGACAAGACATTGGTGTGTACCAGTTAAATCGTAAAGCATCTATTTGGGTCAAACTGGTCTTTTTATTTTCCAGACACCTATGAGGAACCCGACTAAACTTTTTTCTGTAAATAGACAGACTCAGCCAAGAGAAGGATGTGATTTATAAGAGAAGATCAAACATCATAAGCTGTTAATTAAGAAATGGGCATTGTTTTGACCACCATCGCTTCCATCTACCCACTACCAGGATCCAATATGGTAACCAGAAGTAATTAAACAAGTTCAGGTGTTCGTTCATTTACTAGGCACCTACTGTATAATAAACACAAGGCCAGGCACTGAGAATAAGGAGTTGAACTCCCATAAAGAGCTCGTTGTCCAGCAGGCAGGACAGCCATCAGCCTGAATGCAGTCACTAATGGGTGAGCTAGAGGAAGGAATGAGATGGTGTAGGACTGAGAGGAGGGAGCAATTTATCTTCCCAGGCAGAATCAAGAATGGAGGAAGCAATGTTTAAGCAGGATCTAGAGGGTGGCAAGTGATTTTGCAAAAGGGAGAAAGTGAGTAAACAGGACACGTAACAGTGAGGAAGTGCAGGCTATGTGTAGAGACCTCCAAGCTAAATATACAGCAAACAGCAAAGAGCAGAACAAGGTAATAGGAGAAAGGTAGATTGTGGTCAGGTTGGAAATGGCATCAAATGTCATAACTTTATCTTGAAAGTAACCAGAAGAATCCTTAGAGGTTTTTGAATAATTACAATTCCCATCCTTACAGCAATTTATTTTAGCCTGTTTCTTCTTCAGGAATACTAAGACTGGGAGAAATGAGGGGGCACTTCACTGAACTTCAGCAGGAAGCTGTCTGTCTTGGGTGAGCCAGTGCTATCTGCAAGCCTTACTTCTCAGTGGTGACCTTTGGTGAGAGATAAAGACCCCCATCTAGCACCTCATACCTGTGAGATGAAGAATAGCTGCTACAAATGACAAGTCAGAGATCTCACCAAACCCCTGCCCTGCAACCAATGACAGCCCTGAAGTCCCTAGAAAAAGTACAAGTGCCCCCAAGACTTGCTTTGCTGTCAAAATATTTAGAAGAACCATATTTAAATCACAGACGGAACAATAGGACTAGCTCAGAAGTAAACGTTCATGCTGTTGAAGAAGCTTAAACCATAAACATTTAGTCTAAAATGTAGCTGCCTCTCCTTCTGGGCTAGGTCTGAAAGAAAAGCAGAGTTCTATAAAATGTGATCTGCCAGGATTTTCTTATGCCCGTGGCACGATCATTACGATGTCTCTTATTATATTTAAAGCCTTATCCGAGGTGACTCAAATCCTTGAGGAGGTGCGGGAAGCAGCTTTGCATTTTTCTCAATGTATTCTGCTGAACCACTGCAGTAATTCACTTCTGAAACAATGCAAAGGGAAAATGAGATTGGAATCACAACCTTGCCTCATTACTGGCCCGCCTCCTCCCTGCCACCTCCAGGCACTTTAAGGGCCCTTCTCCCAGCATTTTAGGGATTATCTTTGCGAGTTTAATCAAGCTTTACATTAACCAGTTAACATGGTTAAGCTTTTGTGTGAGAAAAGAGACATTTGTCTGAAATTGTAGTGTACTGAATTCATTTTGTAGGGAAGGGACAAAGAGGCCCAAGCCTGGGTACCAGCTCTAACCTTATCCATTCTCTCTACCATGAGTGAAAAAAAATTTTTTCTTTAAATTTATAAGCATACCAACAATTTATGAAACTAATTTTTTTCCCAAACTCCAATGAATAATGAATCATATCTCAAAAAGTCCTGTGTTGAAACACAAGCCATGCTGGCGAAGGACTAGCCACTGCTTTATTTTTATTCGTATTTTAACTAATAAATTTACTTATGTTCTTAACCTATTATGCCAAAGAACAGATTGTAAACCGTTTGCGGTTGCCCAATGGGTTACAGGAAAAGTAAGAACCCCCTTCAGAACTTTAAGGTGGTTGTTTGTGTAACTTTGAAGCCTTCCTTTCATTTGTTGTAGGTATGTTTTGTGAATTAAAATAAAAAAGCAAATTTTTTTTCCTTAATTGAGGGCATTTTTAAATGAAGCTGAGTAAAGACACTAAGACGAAACCTTAGATATAAGAAAAATAAAAAAACAGTTGAGGGTTTCAGAGACATTGTTTGTCTTAAGAGTGAGGTGGAGAAGCTTGATCAAAAGCCTTCTTTTACTACAGTCATGCTCCATTATGGGAGGTGGGGATGAGGATGGGGTCAGGAGAGTGGGAGGAAGATGAAACGAGCCCTCTCCTCTACTCAACCAGGTTGCCAAAAGTCACTGCCCACAAGTAAACCTCCCTGGCCTGCTGGTACTGATGATCTCCGGAGTCAAACGTGGATTCAGAGCAAGACAGCAGATGTATTAAGAAGCCCGCTTTGGGCTCACGGCTCTGAGCTAAGAAGCCTCTTTCTGCCTCCATAGATGATCCTTGAGTCAAGAGCAGAGCATTGAGACACCCCCTCACTTCTCTGGCCCTCAATTTCTCTATCTATAAAATGAGGAGGTAGTTATCCCTACCTCCCCATTCTACCAAAGGGTAAGTTCCTTTGGTACTTATTTAGGGACCTCAGCCTCCAAACCCTCAACTTAGGTGGCTTATTTCCAATCAGTTGCTTCCACACCAAACTCATTCCAGACTGCACAGTTTTTTTTCAATCAAGCATGAGAGTGGTTTTTGGTTCATTTTAGTTTTATTTCCCAGCCTAGCAGTGGGTTTTCGCTTTATTTGGAAAGCAATCTGATTTCTCTGTAGATGCCTGAGACAGGAAATCAAAGTGTCATGAAACAGTGTCTGTCACATACTTATATATGTGCGCACACACACACACACATGCACAAGCACATATGCATACGAAAGTTCCACAAATGTACTTCCTCATTTTACCATCATAGGTGAACACTGTACCATTTAACTCAACATAAAATGAAGATCACCTAAGAATAAGAATCGTGCCTACCCTGCAGCCTGCTGCTGGCTTCAAAAATCTTTTTAACATTTAGAGCTTTAAACACCATTTTCAGTTTTACTAATGCCTAATGGTGTAACTTTGGGGCAAATTGTTTCTTCTAAACTCACTGACTTTAATCTTTTACTGATTTTTTCCTTAAATACGAAAATGTTGATTGCCATCTTTTTTTAAATCAGATTTACATAAAGTAAAAAGTGAGCTCTCTTCCTCACCTCACACTTTAAGGGTAATAACCCCATTCTTTCAGGATAATCATTACGATTAATGACTTACAAACATTTTTTAACAATTTCTTCGTACGTAAAATAATCCCTGCATAGAGATTAAAATCAAGGGCTCTAGAGTTGAAATCCTAGATTTCAATCTTGATGTAACACATAATGAATTTTTGTTTTCACTTCTTTTTTTTTTTTCTTTGACGGAGTCTCGCTCTGTCGCCCAGGCTGGAGTTCAGTGGCGTGATCTCAGCTCACTGCAAGCTCCGCCTCCCAGGTTCACGCCATTCTCTTGCCTCAGCCTCCTGAGTAGCTGGGACCACAGGCGCCTGCCACCACGCCCGGCTAATTTTTTGTGTTTTTAGTAGAGATGGGGTTTCACGGTGTTAGCCAGGATGGTCTCGATCTCCTGACCTCGTGATCCACCTGCCTCGGCCTCCCAAAGTGCTGGGATTACAGGCGTGAGCCACCGTGCCCGGCCACTTCTTAATAGGGACTGTCTTGAAATGTTTAAGACCTATAATCGCCATATTTAGATGGTTTCTAAGGTTTGTTTCAAATATTTCTAAGCTCAAGTCTAAATTCAAATCCTATTTAAAACAGCTTAAGACCCTTCAGTGGTCCACCATGCAAGGCCTCTGGTCTTCCAGTCTCTATTCCTCAAGCCCTAACTCTGGCCACTGCCAACCCACCCCCAGAATTTGGATTATGTCACACCTCCTCCCCACTACCCCAAATGTCATCCAGCCAGTGGCCTCTCCTCACCCATTTGTTCTGTAACCACCTCTTGATTTTTCAGGTCTTTCAACGCGGACATCAAGCCAGACATGGTAGCTCACACCTGTAATCCCAGCGCTTTGGGAGGCTGAGGCAGGAGGATCTCTTGAGGTTAGGAGTTCGAGACCAGCCTGGCCAACATGGTGAAACCTGGTCTCTACTAAAAATACAGAAGTTAGCCAGATGTGGTGGCGCATGCTTGTAATCCCAGCTACTTGGGAGGCTGAGGCAGGAGAATCATCTGAACCTGGGAGGCAGAGGCTGCAGTGAGCCGAGATGATGCCACTGCACTCCAGCCTGGATGACAGAATGAGACCCTGTCTCAAAAAAAAAAAAAAAAGAAAAAGAAATTAAAAAATCAACTTGGACATCAAATCTTTTAGGAAGCCTTTTTGGATCCCCCAGTCCAACATTTCTATGCCTCTTCATGGCAGCTGACATCCTGAATTGTTATCTTTATTTTTTTCCCCAATCATCTGTGACCTCCTCAAGAGATGAGACTCCATCTTATCTCTTGTTGAGCAATGTGTCTATAATTGGGGTACATGCCTGGTGATGAGATAAATGAAAACAAGACTGATGGATGACAGTAGGTGGTCACAGCAAGTCACATCCTAGGCTGTACCATGACTTGGATGGGGAGGAGACGGAGTAGGGGCTAGGAAAAAAGTCAGAGATGCGAAGGTGTTGTGTTAGGTGGATTCGGTAGCTGGAACCCGTGATTCATCCCACCCACCTGAAATGGGGTCACTTTTCACCTTATTTTTCACTCCATTGAGCTTCTGTCTGCTTGTTATCTTGAGCCTTTGACGGGATAAGGGAGACTAGACCTTATTATCTCAATACACATCTATCTGAGGCAGTGGGATGAGAGGATGTGGGGGAAATGCGAGTGTACATTGAGATGGGTGTTGGTGTGTTTTTGGCAGGAGGAGGCAGTGTATCAACTTCCCATGGCAGGTCACTAAAGGGAACCGCCTTCAGAAACCTTTAAGCCCAGATAGGAACAGAAGAGGCAGAAGTATGGGTGTGTGGTGTGTGTGGTTTGTTTGTGAGTGTGTGTGTGTCTGTGTGCACATGTGGTGTGTGTGGTATGGTGTGTGTGCATGTGGTGTGGTTTGTATGTGTGTGGTGTGCGGTGTGTGTCTGTGTGTGTGGTATGTGTGGTGTGTTGGGGAGCAGTGTATAGCGAGTGTGTGTGATATGTGTGTATATGCATGTGTGTGCATGTGCACTCATGTGTTTGTATTGATTAACTACATATGCATTGGGACCAGGAAGGTAGGCTCTGCAGTACAGGTAGGCTTTCGGTATCGGAAAATTGTGTGCCTGTGCAAATCTATGACAGGGTATGGCGGGGAGTGGGAAGCAAGTCCTAGGGCGTTTAGAGTTTGTGTTTCTATTCGATGACAGTTATCCGTTCACATCATAGCCCCCCCCCCATCATTTTGGGGATTCTTGTCCCACACCAGCAATACTGTATCGGTAATATTCCATTTGTTCCCCTTTTGAAATACTGGGTCACATATGGTAAAAGTCCATGACTCAGAACCAAGTGTTGTCGGTCTTTAAATTTTATTTAGAATGTGTGTGTGTGTGTGTGTGTGTGTGTGTGTGTGTGTGTAAAGCAGTGGCTGGAGAGAGAAGGATTGTACAACGATTTCCTTTCCATAGGAAAACGTTGGGTCCACCCTAGACCCAGACTTCAGCCAAGGAAATGCAACGTGAAGCCCAGGAGAGCTGAGGGGAGGCAAGGGGAGAAGATATGCCTGCTAGCGTCGCCCCCACCCACCCCCAGGCCCCCCACATCAGGGCAGGCTAAACATGCCGAGTCTTCTGTCTCCAGGGCTGGAGAGAGGCGCCCTCGTTAAAACTCAGATAAACAGTTTATCAGGAGATGAATGAGCCACCGGGCTCCAGAGACGTCTCCCCTTCCCCAGTGTGGAGCCAGATGGGGAGGGGGCTACAGGCGGAGCAGGAGCCAGACTGAGGAAGGGAAGGGGCTGTCGGGGCTGGAATAAGCTAGCTGAAGCTCCTTTCCTCCTTTGGTCTTAAACTTTGTCTCTATTTTGGGAAATGTATTTCACATGTATTTGCCCACGTTCCCACCCCAGACCACGTTTTAGAGTGATTTCCCACTCTCTCCCTCCTCTTTCTCTCCTATTTTCCCTTTTGCCCAGCATGCCCATTTTAGTTACTTCTCACCAGAATCTAATCACCAATGGGACACACACACACACACACACACACACACAATTATAATGCCCTGTGAAGCTGAACTGGGTTCTTTCTACCCTTACTGTGAGTTCTGAACTGGCCAGGGCTCCCCAGCACCCAGGAGGCTACATGGAGTTCACCACCCTCTGACCTCAGTGCCACCTGTACTGTCACTTCCTTCTGGCAGTCAGGAGAGATATATGGCAAGCCTCATGGCTGACTTGTTCTCCCTTTGCTAAGTTAAGTCAAGCCCAAGAATGCCATTTTGGGGTCTCATTAAGAGAAAGCCCATCAGATTCTACATTTACGGGTCCCAAGAGATGGTCAGAAACAGAGGGTAGAGAATTTCAATGCCTGGGATGACGCGAGATGTAAAAGATGGCAGTTCTCATGCATTCTCCAAGGATGTCTCATGGTCCTTGAAAGGTAGAGTGTCTCACCCAAGGTCACACAGCTGGTAGATTGCAAGTTGTCTCACCTCAAGCTCCATGCCCTTTAGGCATCACCCACAGTTGCCTTAGGTCTACGTTTCCAGGGCCAAAGAAGCAAGAAGATTGTCAAATTGTTCTTAGAATCATGATAGAAATAAGAGAAGATACATAAAAGCACCCTCAGGCTCCTCTTGCCTTTGACCCGGAGTTGCCCCAGCGACTGTTTAAAGGAGTGCTTCCATTTACCTTGCCCAGAGAATTTTGCAGGGACAGAAACCTGAGATGGGGCTACCCAGGGACGGGCCTCCATTTATGTTGTTCATTAGACGCTTCCTATGTAGCCTCCTGAGGCCTAAGTCCCCAACCAATCCCCACTACAGTCCAAACACCGCCCACAGCGAGTGTCAAGCTGATAGCCGTACTTCTGTTGGCCCATCTTCCGCCCACACCTTCCTTTGGAAGAAATACAACCCTCTTTGTCCAGTTTTGTCAAGCTCCCTCTTCAACAGAACCACAGAAGCATCAAAATGGGTTGGCTACAGAATCTCCTAAGAAACTACAGTCCTCCCTCCCTCAGACTCCTGAAGCCTGGCAGCCCTCAAGTTGCACAGATGGAGTGGACAGAAAGCAAGTCCAAAGGTGTTGGAGTTCATTTCAGCAGCATCCTCACCCCTTCAACCCTCTTCCGCTCAAACCTGAGATGGTTGGCCAATTGAGGGCAGTGGGGTTCTCTGAAGAAGCAACGTGTTGAAAAACCATTGCCCGATATAGGCTCTGCCCCAGGCACCTTGATAGGCTAAGCATTCCTTACCTCTTTTACATGGCATGATTCTGAGAGGTGTGTATCATCCCCATCTTACAGATGAGAGAATGGAAACCGGGTGGTTAAGATGACTGTGTTAAAAAGGTAACACAGCCAGTGAGGGACACAGCCAGAATTCCAACTTTAATCCACCTGGTCCAAAAGTCGTGGAGCTTCCCTGTCTGGGACATTTCTTCCTCCACCTCTCATATCCCCAGATTTTCTGGCTGTCCCTCATACAAGTGTGGTTCCCTTCTTCACGTAGATGTACATCCTATCTCTCAAATCTCCTCCTCTCCATACTCAGATAAATACATCCTTCTTCATGATGCTCAGCTGAAACTCAGCTCTACCATTAAGGTCTTAGTACTGCTTAGTCTCTGATACCAACATCCCCAGGTTCACTCAGTACCTAAGCGCACGGGCTACTCCAGTGTGGCACAGAGTTAGGAGTTGCAAGCTTCCCAAATGTGGCATTTCAGACCTTCCCACTGAAGAGGGGTAGATATGGTTTGAAAACAGTATAGCTAATATAATAATTGCTTGGGCTTCTTTTTGGTTACAATAATGTATTTTTAAAACTTTAAACAACATTCAAAGAAGAGCATGATACTGTTATATTTATCCAAAGGGGACATGGATTTTAAAAAGAAAAGGTTATAAAAAAAAAAAAAACTAGTCCACACTGTTATGGGAATTTATAAATTTTTCCGATGTCCTTTTACTATTTTCTTCTTGTGCTTGTCATATCTCCCCTAACTGTACCACAAAAGTCTTGCAGGATGGAGACTGACTATGAATTCTTTCTTCTTTGTATTTTTCCTGATGGTCTTCACCCAGTAGATACTCCATAAACAGGTCACCCCATCTGTTCTCAAGCATGATTTGTTTCTGGTTCCTGAGGGACCTTTTTTGCTGTTCAGTCAAATCTGCTCAGCCTAACTAAATAAATGATCTGGGTTGGTTTTCAAGCAAAAATAGGTGATTTGAAGGAGAGGAGAGGGGGATTAAAAGAATAGAAACCAGCACGATATAATGTCATTAATTGGAACCTACCATCTCAGGAGGACTGACCTAGAGTTTAGCCCTTGAACTCCACTAAATAATTTTCTTAGTTAATTCACATCAGTGGCAAAATTGCTCTGGAACATGGAATCTTCATAAGGAAACAAACTAGTGCTGAATCCCCATAAAGCACATCAAAAAGAAAGAGTTATGCTTAGGAGCCTACTATGTGCCAGGTTCTTTTTTTTGGAGGGGGGGGAGGGGTTGGGGAGGTGGGGACAGAGTCTCACTCTGTTATTCAGGCTGGAGTACAGTGGTGCAATCTCAACTCACTGCAACCTTCACCTCCCAGGTTCAAGTGATTCTCGTGCCTCAGCCTCCAGAGTACCTGGGATTACGGGAGACTGCCACCACGCCCAGCTAATTTTTTTTTTTTTTTTTTTTTTTTTAGTAGAGACAGGGTTTCAGCATGTTGGGCAGGCTGGTCTCCAACTCCTGATCCGCCTGCCTCAGCCTCCCAAAGTGCTGGTATTACAGGCATGAGCCACCGTGCCCGGCCTGTACCAGGTTCTAATCACACATTACTTCAAAGTCAGCCCAATTCAAACAACCAATGGGTTGTTGTTATCTCCAGTATCCATCAAAGCAAGATCTCCTTTTGAGCAGTCCCTTGATAGTCTAATTCTAGTTGTCTAGATTTTAAAATTGAGGGAAACGCTTTCAGCTGAAACTGCCCACCCCTTTTAATAGAGGTTTTGCAGAAAGAC
This sequence comes from Hylobates moloch, assembly GCF_009828535.3. NCBI lineage: Eukaryota > Metazoa > Chordata > Mammalia > Primates > Hylobatidae > Hylobates > Hylobates moloch. The sequence goes on from NW_026652285.1 coordinate 3,110,521, forward strand.
TGTAGTATGCAACAAAGTGTTTTCTTCCTTAGACAGATGATAAACTTTGGGAGTTGGGGTGGGGCAGGTTGAAAGGAAAAACCAGATCTTTGGGGAAAGAAAGTTGAGCGATTTAGGTTGTCACAATGGGACCTCTTAACTCCCACCCCATGGAAGACTGGCAAATACTTGAGTCATCCACTCCAAGTCTCTCTTCTCCAGCTTTTTCCAGATTCCAATCACATTTACCACAAAGAAAACTGAGTTTGCATTTTAAAGCTTAGATTGAGTTCCTCGTCCGAGGGGAAATTAACTGGAGGTGTCACTTCAGCACCCATCTCCCATCAAAGAGAAACTGCTTCTGAAAGAGAAAGCATCACGGAGGTTTATTTCAAATCACAGAAAGGTAGGGCTGGAAGAGAACTCTATTAATAGTTATGTCACTAATGCGAAAAGTGAGGAAAATGACTTGCCCGAGTTATATCAGGGTGGACCCCGGGCAAGACTCAGGTGCCTCTGCTGTCAGCTCACCTTTCAAGTTTCTGGTCCCCACTCGCACCCACTGAGACCAGAGACCGATTTACCTGAGGTAGAAGGTGCTGCACGCATTCTTGTGAAATTTGAGGGGACTGAGAAGGAATCTCAGGAAGTTTGTTTACACTGGGGGCCTGGAGAGCTTCGGGAAAATAGCCAGAACCAAAACGGACCCGTCAGCAGACGCAGACACACACGAAATGACACGGACACAGAAGCAGAAGCTGAGCTGGGCAGAGCGGGCAGCGGTCGACCCACCTCGCACGGCCGCCCCCGCCAGCGCCAGGTGCAGGACTCACAGCGGGCCAGCAGAGGGCGCGCCGCCCCCAGGGAGCCGAGCGGCGGCCGCGCGGAGCCGAGCGGGCTAGGGGAGCCGCAGGCGAGCCAGTCGCGCCCCTGAGGCTAGGCCACTCAGGGTGCAGGACCCGGCCAAGGAGGAGGAGGATGCTGAGGAGCGGAACCTCCTCGTGGGCCCGAGGGGCAGACAGACAGGAGTGCTTCCTAAGAATTACATCACGCTGCGCAACGCTGCGGCTCTCGGACTCCCTGGTGCAAAGGGGGGTGGGATAGGGGCTGTGTGTGTGTGTGTGTGTGTGTGTGTGTGTGTGTGTGTGTGTGTGTTGGGGGGAGGGGACTTAGATCAAGAGCCCGGGAGAGAGGAAGGCGAGACGCGCTCGGGGAAAACGCTCCATGCACATGGAGAAATTTCTTGCTCCGAACTGCATGCACCGAGAAACGAGCCCCCAGCACTTCCCCGCTGCTCCCCTCCCAGTGCAAAGCAACCAGCTAGTGAGAAACCCTCCAGCCCCACCTCGAGCACCGCCCCCCCAACACCGGCTCTGCACCCTCCAGCCCGGCTCCAGCGCCGCCGCGAGCTTTCCCCAGGACTGGCCCTGGCGGGGCGCCTAGAGCCCCAGTTGCATTGCTCCAGGAGAAAGGAGGGGGGCGGTGCATTTTGCAGGAGGAGGAGAAGGGGGGTGGGTGGTGGGGGAGAGAGAAAATTGCGCGGAGACCTGCCAAGCGCCACCGCCGCCGCCACCGCCGCTGCCGCCGCCGCCGCCGCCGCCGCCGCCGCCGCCTGTGAGCTCCGGCGGGCAGCCGGACTGTCGGCTTCCCGGGGCATCTGGGTCCGGCGGGGCACAGCCCTGGGCGCTGCCGAAGCCGCCGCCGCCGCCTCCGCGGCGAGTACAGGCGGCTTCCCCCGGAGCCTGTGCAGCTCCAGCTCCTCGGGGGTGGAGAAGTGGGGGGTGGGGTTGTTGTTTGGGGGGAAGAAGGGGGAGGGGGCAACGCCGAGAGAGTCAGTGGTTTCCATGGTGATGGAGCTGAAAGTGCAGGAAATTTAAAGGCTTGGACCCTGCGAGACAGACAAACCGGTGCCAACGTGCGCGGACGCCGCCGCCGCCGCCGCCGCTGGAGTCCGCCGGGCAGAGCCGGCCGCGGAGCCCGGAGCAGGCGGAGGGAAGTGCCCCTAGGACCAGCTCAGCCAGCGGCGCTTGCACAGAGCGGCAGGACGAAGAGCAGCGAGAGGAGGAGGGGAGAGCGGCTCGTCCACGCGCCCTGCGCCGCCGCCGGCCCGGGAAGGCAGCGAGGAGCCGGCGCCTCCCGCGCCCTGCGGTCGCCCTGGAGTAATTTCGGATGCCCTGCCGCGGCCGCCTTCCCCAGTAGACCCGGGATAGGAGTTGCGGCCAACTTGTGTGCCTTTCTTCCGCCCCGGTGGGAGCCGGCGCTGCGCGAAGGGCTCTCCCGGCGGCTCATGCTGCCGGCCCTGCGCCTGCCCAGCCTCTGGTGAGCCGCCTCCGGAGAGACGGGGGAGCGCGGCGGCGCCGCGGGCTCGGCGTGCTCTCCTCCGGGGACGCGGGACGAAGCAGCAGCCCCGGGCGCGCGCCGGAGGCATGGAGCGCTGCCCCAGCCTAGGGGTCACCCTCTACGCCCTGGTGGTGGTCCTGGGGCTGCGGGCGACACCGGCCGGCGGCCAGCACTATCTCCACATCCGCCCGGCGCCCAGCGACAACCTGCCCCTGGTGGACCTCATCGAACACCCAGACCCTATCTTTGACCCCAAGGAAAAGGATCTGAACGAGACGCTGCTGCGCTCGCTGCTCGGGGGCCACTACGACCCGGGCTTCATGGCCACCTCGCCCCCCGAGGACCGGCCCGGCGGGGGCGGGGGTGCAGCTGGGGGCGCGGAGGACCTGGCGGAGCTGGACCAGCTGCTGCGGCAGCGGCCGTCGGGGGCCATGCCGAGCGAGATCAAAGGGCTGGAGTTCTCCGAGGGCTTGGCCCAGGGCAAGAAGCAGCGCCTAAGCAAGAAGCTGCGGAGGAAGTTACAGATGTGGCTGTGGTCGCAGACATTCTGCCCCGTGCTGTACGCCTGGAACGACCTGGGCAGCCGCTTTTGGCCGCGCTACGTGAAGGTGGGCAGCTGCTTCAGTAAGCGCTCGTGCTCCGTGCCCGAGGGCATGGTGTGCAAGCCGTCCAAGTCCGTGCACCTCACGGTGCTGCGGTGGCGCTGTCAGCGGCGCGGGGGCCAGCGCTGCGGCTGGATTCCCATCCAGTACCCCATCATTTCCGAGTGCAAGTGCTCGTGCTAGAACTCGGGGGCCCCCTGCCCGCACCCGGACACTTGATCGATCCCCACCGACGCCCCCTGCACCGCCTCCAACCAGTTCCACCACCCTCTAGCGAGGGTTTTCAATGAACTTTTCTTTTTTTTTTTTTTTTTTTGGGCTACAGAGACCTAGCTTTCTGGTTCATGTAATGCACTGTTTAACTGTGTAGGAATGTATATGTGTGTGTATATACGGTCCCAGTTTTAATTTACTTATTAAAAGGTCAGTATTATACGTTAAAAGTTACCGGCTTCTACTGTATTTTTAAAAAAAAGTAAGCAAAAGGAAAAAAAAAGAACAGAGAAAAGAGAGACTTATTCTGGTTGTTGCTAATAATGTTAACCTGCTATTTATATTCCAGTGCCCTTCGCATGGCGAAGCAGGGGGGAAAAGTTATTTTTTTCTTAAAGTACAAAGAGACGGGGGAACTTTTGTAGAGGACTTTTTAAAAGCTATTTTCCATTCTTCGGAAAGTGTTTTGGTTTTCCTTGGACCTCGAAGAAGCTATAGAGTTCAATGTTATTTTACAGTTATTGTAAATATAGAGAACAAATGGAATGACTAATCATTGTAAATTAAGAGTATCTGCTATTTATTCTTTATAATATCCCGTGTAGTAAATGAGAAAGAAGTGCAGAGCAGGATTAAAGAAAACCACTAAAACCGACTGCGCTCCACACTGATTTTCTGTGTTGGTGATTGATGGGGGGTGGGAGGGCGTGGGAGGGGGCGGGTAGGGGATGCTGCTGTGCCTCCTACCCCGTTGGAGAAGGGGCTCATCCCCTCGGACTCCCCTCCTGTGGTATGATGGAGGTGACTTAGTTTTTTGAGGGCGGTGGGGGGGGGGGGGCGATATTCTCTAACCCCTCACTAAAACATCACGTGGCCTCCACCTAGTCTCCTAGCTTTTCCCCCTATGTCACCAAAGCTCGGGCCTGTAGTGACCTCGACACCCAGCCGGCCCCCTGGAGCTGACCCCAGGCTGGGCCGAGGGGCGGGGGGAGGGTGGGCGGCCGCTTTGTCCTGCCTGACAGGCCCTTCACAATGGGGACACGTGTCTTTCACACCTACCCTGGGGGCGGAGTGCCGCTGAAACTTGACCCCCGAGGAATGGGGAGGGGGGGAGATCAGAGCGCGCCCACCCAGATCCCGCCACCCCTCCCGCCTCGTACCCCCCACCTCAATATCCAGCCCATGTTAACCCTTTGCATGCCCGGAAGCTGCGGTGGTGCGAGCTGAGGCAATCCCTTAGAATCAACAAGGCTCACAGCCTCCGGGATCTTGCAGGTCCGAGCCCCGAAATCCCAGACCCTCGGCCGAAGGTGCTGGGGATATCAGGGAGATTTGACACTGGCCTCCCCTCTCCCCGGGGATCTAAGGAAGACCGAGGGCCATGGTTTCAGAGGGGTCCGAATCTGGGTGAAAATCACCACCTCTGACATCTGCTTTTGGGAAGAGGGTATGCCCGTGCTCTGGGCACTTTCTCCCCTTGAGGGGTGGGCAGGAGAGAGAAATCGGAACCGGAATCTTTGCGCTTTAAGATTAGATAGGGGCAGAAGGCACGTAACCCCTTAAAGGGACGTGCAAAACATCACTCCCACCCCACCCCTTAAAAAGCCAACTCCTTGGGACCGACGCCTGACTCTCGCATGCGTCCCTCAGCCTCTGTCCCCAGTGGCGCCCGTCCGCACAGCTCCACGTGGGCCAGCTTCCTGACACTGCTCAGCGCTCCCTTTATTTATCTTGGACTCCAAAGTCGCTCTCCTTTGCTCCCTCCCCACCTCCCTGCCACCTCTCCGCGCCTCCCTCCCGGCGTTCCTCCCACCCCATCCCCCACCCCCCTAACCCCCCAAGTCCGGAGTCCCGGGGAATCTATGCTAATTATTTCAAACCTGCGCCTGGTCCCCAGCGCAGTCTCAGTGCCCCCGGCCCCGCCCGCCCTGTCCCTCCAGCCGGGCGCTTTCTTCCCTCCCGACGCAGCCTCGATGGCTCCTCATTTCAATAGCCTGGCCCCGGAGCCGAGCCCCCTCCCCGGCGCTGCCTCCGTCAGCCGTGGGACAGACGTTAGGGTATTCATTAACTGAGAGCCGAGGAATAACGGCATTATTCCCCCCAGAGAGGGCACCCTGCCCCCGCGACTATCTGAGGCTTCATTGTAAAAGGATTAAAAGTTAAAGACCTCCATCTTATGATTCTTTCATTTAATCTTCCTGGCGCCTGGGAGACATGCTCGATGGATGATGGCTTTTAAAATATTCCTAATGTCGGCTACCTTAAGACTCCAAGCTGGGCAAACAAACGTAATTTATTTCCAGAAGAAAGGGGATATTGAGATGTTTAAGTTTATGAACTGCCGTCCCCATGTATATTTGTTAAGTTCTGACAAATACCCAAATAACGTTAAAATCAGCCATTCATCACTTATGAATTTATGCAAAACTTTCTGTGCCCCGGGCCAATATTTTTTTAGACAGAGTTTCACTTGCGAGGGGCGGAGGTGGTGGGGAGTGGGGAAGAGGAGGGGTCTTACGCGAGGGGGGCGAAAGCAAGAGTTTTCATGCCTGGTAAACACGCGAATTATGCGAAGAGAGTTATTCCCAGCTGGGCGGGCAGCCAAAACTCGGAGAGCGCGCCGAGGCCAGCGCCCCCACCCCCACGCTGGCAATGTCATTGGATTACAATGCGAGGTCTTCCCCTCCGCGACACCCCCTCCTCCCTCCGCGGGCCCGCCCACCCGCGCCCCTCCTCCTCACCCCTGCCCACTTGGAAAACCCGCCCGCAGCCGGCGAGCTTCTCGGCTTTCAGAGCGGGAGCCGGTGTGAGCTGGGAGGACGCGGGTTGCAGACGTGACCGGCGACAGACAGACCACCGGATGCACAGAACCAGAGAGCAGGCCCGAAGCCACTGCGGCCGCGGAAGAGGACCCAGCGGGACCCAGGCAGTCCCAGAAGCTAACGAAGGAAATGCGGGTCCTGCAACATTGTGCCTAATGCACAGCTGGTTACCTCTCCATTATTATTCATGCCGATAATACTAAGAATAGCATCAACGCGGAAAGGAGGAGAGGGCTCTGGGTAAAGAGGCAAGAAAACTGTCCTCTTCGGTCATCCAGTGTCTATCTCCTGTAAGGAGGACAATTGATCTAGGTGACTTCTGCGGTTCTGACACCTGTGTCTATGAATTTATGCAGCTGCTGGGGGGCCGTGCCTCCCCAGAGTGGAGATTTATAACTATTACAGATACATACATGTTAACTTATCCAAATACTGGAAGAGAATGGCAAGGTTTCCACCAACCCATTCCTCCCACTAGAATTTCGAGAATTCACTCATCAACCTCCTATTTGCAAGCCTCCCTTTTATTCCTTCCTTCCACTTTCAATGTCCCCCACACGCACACTCTCTCTCTCTCTCTCTCACTGCACACAAGAGCAAACTGAGGCCCAATGACCAAACTGAGAGGGAAAGCCAGCCCTCTCAATGGAGGGTCCTCTGGCCCCCAGAGTCTGGGAACCGGATTTAGCTCTCTGTTGAGATGGAGAAGGCCAGGGGTCCATTATCAGTCTTGCTTCTGAGACTCCCTGGGAAAGGGGGTTGAAGTTTGGTGGCAGCTGCAAGAAGAAGCTGGCTGCGTATTAAAAGCTCTTAGCTCTGCTCGATGGGGACTACAGGGGGAGGGCCCAGCCCATATTGGTATTTTGAAGGGAGTGATTCATCCTTTTTCTTTAATGCTCTTGGAATGTCAGAGCTGGAGGGGAGCTTGGATTCCAATGCCCACCGCTCAATTTACCGATGAGAAGACTAAGACCTCAGCAGCCACTTGCTGAAGATCACGCAGATTAATACAGTCGAGATCGGCTAGGTGGTGCCTCTCTAGTGCGCCTCATCATGGTTCTCTTTTTCTTTGTTCTCTTTTTTTTCTTTGCTTTTTTTTTAATTGATGGGAGCGAGTTCTCCCTAAAGTTTACATAGTAACAACTGATCATCAGCAAGCGGATCAATCCTTCTGTTGTGCCTGTTTTGCAGGTGTTTATTAATGGTTTGTCATGTGCCAAGCAGTGTGTTAGGCCTTTACACTCATTTTCATCTAAGGCCTCTAGTGTCCAAATAAGGAAACTGAACCTCAGAGAGTTTAAGCATCTTCCCCAAAGCCTCACAGTAAGTGACACGGTTACAGTTCAAAATCCAAGCTGACACCACCAAAGCCTATGCTTCTTCCAAATAATCCTCCTTCCTTTAAGGACTTGAACACCGATCTTGGGAGACAAAATGCATGCCACACTGTGAGCTAGTAAGTCTCAAGTCAAGCTCTGTAGGGTTCATGCCTGGTAAGCCACACACAAAAAAATATTTGCACACCCTGTTATGTGCCAGCACCTCCCACTTCCTCCCCCTACACCCCCGCAAGGAAGTTACAATGCAATAGAGGAGATAAGAAATGAAGAACTGGTGGCTGGGTGCAGTGGCACACACCTGCAATCTCAGCAATTTGGGAGGCCGAGGCAGGAGGATTGCTTGAGGCCAGAGTTCAAAATCAGCCTGGGCAACTTCATGTCTACAAAAAATTTAAAAACTAGCCAGGCATGATGGCACATTCCTGTAGTCCTAGCTACTCAGGAGACTGAAGCAGGAGGATCTCTTGAGTCCAGGAATTCAAGGCTGCAGTGAGCTGTAACCTGACTGTACTCCAGCCTGGGCAGCAGAGTGAGGCCCTGTCTCCAAATAAATAAATAAATAAATAAATAAATAAATAAGAACTGGGTAAGAGATAAAAGAGGAGTTTGTAAAGCATCAAATAAACCTGAGCCGGAAAAAGGAGGGCTCACAGCCAGAGAAGGCATTTGACTGAAACCTCAAAGAACAGACTGAATGTCAACCCACTGAAGTGAGGATGGAGGAGGAGACGTGAGGATGGAGAAAGCAGTATATATTAATATCAGTGAAGACATGGTGCTGGAAAAGTATGTGTGTGTTTGGGAAATAGCTCAAACAAACTTTAGCATAGGACGGATCCATGCTGAGAAGAGCAAGCAATAAGATTTGAAAAGCAGGTTGAAGCCAAATTATGGAGGATGTTGAATGCCAACTAAGGGAATAGTGACAGGAAGCCATTGAGAGCTCTTAATTAGGGCAGGGACCCCATTAGGGCACTGCTGCAAAATGAATTATTTATTCACTCAATAAATATTTTTGAGCACTGTTCTGGTTATCCATTGGTGTATAATGTGCTACCCCAAAATGAATAATCTTTAAAAACCATTTTATTTTGTTCATGATTCTGTGAGTGAGCAATTTGGGAAGGGCTCTGCTTGGCAGTTCATCTCTTATACTCATGATGTCAGCTGAGAGCTGGAGGATCCACTTCCAAAATGGCTTCTAGCACCCAGCTGCCAACTAGGAGCTCAGAAGGAATATTGGCCAGAGCCACTACAAGGGACTTCTCCATGTGGCTTGGATTTTCCCACAATCTGGTGGCTCAGGCTAATTGGGCCTCCATGGTAGCTCATGGGCCTGAGAGAAAGTGTTTCAAGAGGCCTGAAGGGAAGCCGCAGGGCTTCTTGTGACATAGACTCCAAAAGTCCCAAAATATTGTTTCCACTTCAGCTTACTGGTTAAGCAAGTCTCTAAGACCAGCCCAGATTCAAGAGGAAGGAAATTAGACATCATCTCTCAATGGGAGGAGTAGCAAATAATTGGCGCCCATCTTTAATCCATCCTGTGGTGGGCACTTCTATACTGTATGTCTAGGTTCTATACTGTCTGTCTAGGACACACAAATGAAACGATGCAGTGATTTTCCATTTCAATTTGGTGCCGGTGTCCTGAATAGATTGGAGATGGGAATCGTGGCTGCCAGGAGATTAGTTAAGGAGGGCCTTGCTATGGTCAAGAAAGAGTCAAGGCCAGACGTGGCGGCTCACGCCTGTAATCCCAGCACTTTGGGAGGCCGAGGTGGGTGGATCACTTGAAGTCAGGAGTTCGAGACCAGCCTGGCCAACATGGTGAAACCCTGTCTCTACTAAAAATTAAAAAAATAAAAAAAAGTCAGCTGGGCGTGGTAGTGCACACCTGTAATCCCAGCTACTCGGGAGGCTGAGATGAGAGAATCACTTGAACCCAGGAGGCAAATGTTGCAGTGAGCCGAGATTGTGCCACTGCCCTCCAGCCTAGGTGACAGAGTGAGATCCTGTCTCAAAAAAAAAAAAAAAAAAAAAGAGTCAAATAAGAGTCTCTACCTGAGGAGCATCAATACCAACAAACACAGAGATCATTTCTCAGAAGACGAGAGAGGACCTGGTCACTGGCTGGGTGTGAGGCTGAGGAACAAATTTTAAAAGACCCCCTGATGCTTCAGGCCTGCAACGGACCATGCACAGAAGAGGAATTTCAGATGTAGGAGTTCTGTCCCTCCTTTACCCCCAACCCACACATACACAGGACATTGAGAGTGAGAGACAGCTAGACCCTCGTGCGGCCATTCATACAAGTCCCTGACATAGTGCTTGACATAGTGAGTCTTCACTAAATACTAGGTAAAGAAACATGGACTGATTTGGGCGTCCACAGGGTGTCATGCTAGGTCATTGAGCAAAGGATGAGGTGGGAAGACTTTCTGGATTAAAACTATAAAAAATGAACAAACAAACAAAAAGATTAGAAAGGTAAAACTCCAGACTGGAAGGCCACGTAAGAGATTGCATCTAATCCTGAAGGACAGATAATCAGGAAGAAGAGATAAAAGGACAAAACTGACAGATGATTTAAAGGAAAACAGAGGTTGGATCCAGCTTGCATTTTTGTATGAAGCAATAATTTGCTGCAGCTGAAAAGAAACGGCCCCCTTTGAACAGAGTGTGCCCTCCTTGTTTTGCCACAGTCTTCACCTCTCTCTATTGCATACTTCAGTCATTATATCACCTACCATGACCTTTGTATACATTTACAATTGGGACTTCTGGATTAGATATAGTGATGAGACTGCAAATTTTTATTCTTTTGAAATAAGAGAAAAGGGGGCCCCAAAAGAAACCATATATAGAATTTAAAAAATAGATTCAAATTTTGAGGGAAAGATGATAGAATCACAATATTTGAGCTGGGGTGTCCTTAAAGTTCTTTACCCATTAATTTGACTGCAGAAACTAAGGCTTATCAAGGCCAATTGACTTGTCTCCGTTTTACTTACTTTGGAACAGAAATGGCACTAGAAGCAATGTTTCCAGATTTTCAGTTCAACCCTCCCTTTATAGTTGTTGTAGGTTTAAACAGCATTAGAATTTAAAAAGCACTTTCACGTGCATAATTTCATGTAAAATGAGGCATGAGAACTCCCAAGAATAGGAAATAGGCTTGTCTAATATCCCCAGAGCCTAGCACAAGGCCTGGCCCATAGCAGCACTTAATAAACATTAACTGCAGGAATAAATGCACATAGGTTCATTTTACAGATAAGAAAACTGAAGCTCAGAGAAGTTCAGTTAAGGACAGATGGTCACAGAGTTCATTCCTGTTGCTGGAGGCAGGAGGAGCTGGTGCCATCAGCACTGGGGGATCCAGCAGCTGCTATTTCTCTATGGTCAGGGTTGAGCTCCAGAAACCAACCACACATCTGCAGATTGCCCAGTAAGTCTATGCAACAAAAGGAAGATGTGGGGAGTCTACACCTGCCAAACAAAACAGGCCTTAGAGTCGCTGGTTTTGTCAGCGTCTTCCCACCCAGTGTTGTAAAGGACTCCTGACTGGTGTTCAACTTATTCAATTGAGGGAAAAAAAATTGTTAAGCAAGGAGACCTCCCCTCATTTTGCAGATGCAGAAACTTGCAAAACAGGAAGCCTAAGGGACTCGCCCAAGATCAAACAGCTCATTGGTGGTGGAGCCAAGATTCAGACAGCTCTAGCTCTAGCACTCTGTTGGGCTGTTGGGAGAGGCCGGGTGTTTTAGTGCTCCCTGAGTTCATAATCCCAGCCACTCTCCCTGATTCCCTGCTCACCCCAGCTCCAATCCATTCTCCACGCTGTAGCCCGAGTGACCTTAAGACACACATGTGGTCTTGTCACTCCCCTGCTTAAAACCTCTCAATGGCTTCCCATTGCTCTGAGAATAAAGGCCAGGATCCTTACCAAGTTGAGGCCCTCTCTCCCCTGGCTCTGGGCTCAGTCTTCTTTTCAGGTCCCCTCACACACCAAGCTCCCCACTGCTTCAGGGCCTTTGCACATGCCCCACCTTCAGTCTGGGATAATTCCTCTGCCACCAGCACCCCTAAATGTCACCCTGTCCTTCAGATCAGTCTTAGGGGAGGCGTATCGGGTCCCCTCTGATGCATGATCTCTCAGCTCTCTGTGCTTTTTCTTCATAGGCTGTATTATGGTTTGTAGTTGGAATGCACAATTTACAATTATTTGTGTGCCTTCTCTCTCCCAGTACATGGATCACCTGTCTCCATTTTACTCATTATGATATCCCCGATCCCTGGTGCTGTTTGGGGCACATGTAGACAATATGGAGAGAGAGATAAATGAATACACTGCATAAAAGAAGAAATATTAATTAATTATCTTCCTGATACAAGCCAGGTTCTATCTGGGGCTCCAAGCATACCAAGAGTTCAGAGTCCAGCTGCTGTTAAATAGTGATCCAGAGGGAATTTAAGAATGTGCCCACATGTGAAATGCAGGGCAGGGAGCAGAAGACCCTAAAGTGACTATCAGTTCTGGGGATTACAGGAACTCCCAGATTACTGAACCTGAAACCCCCTGTCTCCTTGAATAGGTGGAGAGGGAGAGCTGAGTTGCTAGATAAACCCTTTTAGCCAATCAAGAACCCTCCCAGTCAGAGAGAGTCCACTACTTAGAAAAGCTTCCCCATCAGAAGCTAGATAGCACTGAATGATTTCATAGAGAAAATTCTAAGAGGACTCCAGGGAGTGGGCGGAAGAATCACCTGCCCCTGCATCTGAAATCCTTTTAAAATGGGAGAAATTGTCTTATCTGCTGGACAGTTAAAACTTGATCTTTCCTCCCAGGGAATAATAAAATTAAGCAATGACTAACTCAGGTCTAATGCTTTACAGTTGACAAACCACTTTCACATCTGTTATCTCTTTCAAACCCACACAACAGCTCATGGCTAGAATTTGGATTATCATTTGAAAGATAATCAAACTGAGACATGAAGAGTAACTTGCCCGTGAGGCAAAAACCTTTCTGCGGGAGAGGGAGCTTGATAATATGGAGGAAAACAAAACAAAACACCTTGGACTTTGGAGTGAGAACCGCCTGGGTTTGAATCCTGGCTCTATTAACTGTGGACCTTGGTGAAGGCACCTGATCTCCTGAGACTGTTTCTCCATACCTAAAATGGGCATAATGACACCTATCTTACCAGGCTATTGGGATGTTCTAGTATCTTCCAAACGTGTAGCTCCTGCCCAGCCAATGATGGTTTCCTTCTCTCTCCCCAATTCCAGGGCCTGTGCTGCGCTCTTCTCCATCGGAATGTATTGCTACCCTTTTTTCAGGTGACAAAAGTCTTTTAATTTAGCTCCAGTTAGTTTTTTGGTGGTGGTTGTTGTTATTGTTGTTCTTTTAAATTATAAGACAAAGAATGGGTGAGGATGGGAAAACCAATGACCAAAGGCAAAGCTGAGAGAAAAGACAAAAACTTAAATCAGGATGGGAGGAAACTCGGAAAATAGAGAGTTGGTTTTACATGAGCAAAGGCAGGAATCCAGCCTAGGGAAACTAGCCTTAATTTGCTCTAAATCTAAAAATTCTTCATTTCTGGTGATTGGCTCTTTACTGGAAATTATGCAGAAGTGACTCCCTCCCAGAAACAGTCTTGACTGGTGTCATTCCAGCCTCACGTCAAGGGCAGAGACCTGGTTGTCAGTGAGATCATCACAGCCACAGAGGACCAAGGGCCCCAAGAGAGTCAACATGCTATGTCAGCATTGCAGTGCCTTAAAGGACATCTGTCTACTCATGACTACCACAGTGGAGAATGAGGAAATTGAGACCCACAGAGGAAAAGTGACCTAGTCAATATCAAACCTCAAGTTAGAGACCAAGGGTAATGGAGAAACTTTGATGACAGTATGGGCTGCTGGTAACTAACCTGTGGACTCAAGGGCCTCACACCCTCAAGGTTGGACAACTTCCCCAAAATGTCACATTCTGAGCCAGGTTGACCAAAGACTTGGGCCTCTGCTGCTGTCTCCTCTTCCCTTCAAAGGCAAGCACCATGGATAGGCCTGCTCTGCAGCTCCAGCCCCTGGGGTCCCTAGGGTCATGCTCAGTGCAGTTCCTCTTTCTGGCTGGACCCTTGGAGCTTGATGTTCCCCAGAGTTCTGGTCAGCCTCTTCCCATCTCTTTGCCTGAAAAGAAACTCAGGGCCTTCCACAGTGGGAGCCATCACCACTGGATGGCCAGCACCCAAATCTCACCCCCGAGGCAGATGTCTCTCCTGAGCTCCACACTTGCAGAGCCAACTGCCTCCTGGACTTCACCACATCAAATACGTTTTCAAAGTTGAATCCTAACCCTATCCCCAAACCTTCTGATCTGTTTTCAGTTTTCTTATTCTTGAGTAATGGCCCCACTCTTCACCCAGGTATACAGACCGAAAAAAATAAAAAATCTCTGGTCTTTCATCCTTGTCAGCATCCTTTCGTCACAAACAAAGTATCCGCCAATAACTCCTAAATTGTCTGTCAGTCCATCTTCTCATCCTCGCCCTCAGGCCTCTGTCCTCTCTTGCCTTGGCCTTTGCAATAGCCTGATAGTCCATGTCTTCACCTCCAGCCTTGCCCCAGCTTCAACATTGCCACTTGAGTTGCCATTTCCCTAACACACACTCCAAACTTTCAGTGTCTCCCCTTTTCTATAAAACCCTGGCTAAGTTCCTTAGCATGGTGCCCAAACCCTTTACAATCTATGACCCCAATTTACCTTCCACTACAATCTGCCATTATTTTCTGCTCCACCCCACCCCCACCAACCAGCCACACCAACTTACTCATGGCTGCCCAAACTTGCCAACCCTTCGATGCTTCTGAGCTTTTATTCACACTATTTGCTCTCCCTGAAAGACTCCCTGCCCCACCCTTTCTTGCCCCATCACCCCAAACCAGGGGAGACCTACTCATACTTCAGGGCCCAGCTTCATGGCACCTCCTCAGCCCTTGGCCAGGGTGGAATTAATCAAGCAATGCTTTCCTCCCACAGTGCTGGTCACTAATAATAATACTAATAGATATGAGCTGCCCACATGTGACGAGCACTGTCCTCGGTACTTCATGTGCATTGTATCACTTAAACTTCAACAGTAATCCTATATGGTATTACTCTTGCTATGTAATAGACTCACAGACATTGTGTGACTTACCCAAAGACTCCTAATTAGTTAATGGCAAAGCCAGGGCTCAAAACCAGGATTCAAAATCCATGTTCTTTCCAACCTTGCATACTTTTTCCCATCACAGTGTGTCCAGCACTTATAACTTTGCACTACATATGTATGGAACCATATCTGGCTACCTCTGGGTTTCAAAGCCCTCTGAGGCAGCTACTGTTTTTGATTCTAATTTGCAACCATATTATCCAAAATAGTGCCTGTAGACAGTAGGCATTTAATAAATGTGTGGTGAATCAGGAACTCAGTGACTAGATATGAGAAGGGGCTCCAGTTTTTTCTTTTAAAATTAAATCCAAATACAATGGTTCGTTTGTTTTGTGAACATCAGTTAATTCCAACTTTAACTTAAGGAGACCTTTTGAAGACATAGGTAACGTGGAGTTGTTAAAAGCAGGGACTTTGCAGTTGGACCTAAGCTCTAGGCTCTATCCCATCCCAGCTGTGTGACTGATAATATTAATTCCATTGTAAGCTCTAAAACCCTGAACAAACACAAGCCATTGTTATTAATAATATGTGCTTCTCCAAAGAGGACTCAAGCTGTTTCCTCTGAGACAGAGAGGGAAAGTGGAGGCAGACAACCCTGGAGATCACTGGACTCTTGCTTGGAAAAGCCTGTGAGTACCAGGGAGGGATGCTTTTCCATAGTTACTACTGTCCCAGAAGGAGCAGGTTCAGCAAAAGCTGGAATAATGAGGAATTGTGACCTATTTATATCCAGAGAAGCTGGGGGTGAAGTCATAGAAGAATAGAGCCAAGGGGACATGAGAGCAAAGTGATTGCCATTGGTCCCAGTCATTGCTTCATTATAGGTAAGGAAATCAAGACCCAGAGAGGTGCACAGATTTGTCTAAAGTAACAAAGCTGGTTGGCACTGGAGCTGGGACCAGATTCAAGTGACACCCATGGAATGCCTGATAATCATCCTCCCAAGAGTAAAGTCAATTTTTTTTTTCTTTTTTTTTTTTTTTTTTTTTTTTTTAGACAGAGTCTCAGTCTGTCACCCAGGCTGGAGTGCAGTGGTGCAATCTCAGCTCACTGCACCCTCTACCTCCTAGGTTCAAGTAATTCACATGCCTCAGCCACCCAAGCAGCTGGGATTACAGGCGTGCTGCACCACCACATTCAGCTAATTTTTTGTGTTTTTAGTAGAGGTTTTCATCACGTTGGCCAGGCTGGTCTCACACTCCTGCCTCAGGTGATCCACCCACCTCAACCTCCCAAAGTGCTGGGATTACAGGTGTGAGCCATCGCTCCTGGCCTTAAAATCACTCTTTTAAAATGCTCTATGTGATTCTCTTCTTTCTTGGTTCCCAAATGAAGCATTTCTTTAAAGAATGTGCCGATTAGACCTCCACTATACCACAAATGTCGGAGAGACATCTGTCATCTCCAAAGCCCTTAAAGCTGTGAGAGGAGCCCAGGGGGCATTGAAAGAACCAGTACTCTGCAGGTTCCTGGACCAACACCTTCTCCTTGCTGGCCAGATGGTAGTTTGGCTCTCAAAGACAGGCTGTTGTCACTCCTACCCTTAAACATTTCCAAGGATACAACCTTCCTGAGGCTGGGAAATCAGTCCAGTTTCTGAATCAGGCCAACATGATGAGTAGAAAGAGCCCATGGTGTGTGTGTGTGTGTGTGTGTGTGTGTGGTGTGTGTGTGTGTGTGTGTGTGTTTTGGGACAGTGTATCACCCTGTCACCCAGGCTGGAGTACAGTGGGGCGATCTCGGCTCACTGCAATCTCCGCCTCCCAGGTTCAAGTGATTCTCCTGCCTCAGCTTCCCGAGTAGCTGGGATTACAGGCGCACACAACCATGCCCATCTAACTTTTGTATTTTTAGTAGAGATGGGGTTTCACCATATGGGCCAGGCTGGTCTCAAACTCTTGACCTCAGGTGATCCTCCCCGCTTGGCCTCCCAAAGTGCTGGAATTACAGGCGTGAGCCACCACGCCTGGTTTTGAAATAAGAGACATCTGGATTGACAGCCCACTCATAACCTAGCCGTGATCTCATCAGTCCTTCTCCTCCCTGACAGTGGCAAAACCAAGGTACTGTGATCCTTTCATCCATCTGTTAAGCACTTACCCCCTGGCGGGTGTTGTACTGTGTCAACAAATTAGAAACCCCCTCCTTTCCAGCTGTTTCTCCATGGGCACAATCAGTAATAGCAACTATCATTTATTGGGCACTTACGATGTGTCAGGCACTGAGCTAAGCATGTCTCAACTCACTCTTCACCATGCTGGTGGTGGTGCTACTAATTACAGATGAGGAAACTGAGACACAGCAGAGATCAAAGGTTACACAGCTAGTGATTGGTAGATTTGGGATGTACTCAAGCATTCCGACTTCACAACATATACCCTTAGCCTCCTTAACCTCCTCATCTATGCAATAGCAGTAACATTATTTATCTTACAAGGTTACTGCAAGGATAAAGGCAGATAAGAAATGTAAGTGCCTGGCACAATGTCTGCCACATGTGGGCACTTAAGAAATGTATTCTCTGTCCCCTGTTGGGGCTGAGACCACGAGTAAGAAACAAGATGGGGAGAGACAGAGGCCAAGTTTCTGGGGCCTGTTCTGACTACGGAGTATCATATGGGGGCGGGTCACTAATATAGTATCTGGAAGTGCTAATCCACCTTTGATAATGCCAATCTAATTGTTAAAATATCAGGCCTCCTCCTCAATGAACACCTTTCCTTTTTCTCTGGTTCTCATACACAAGTGTGCAAGCATGCAGGAGCACACACGTGTCCACATCAATATACACACTATAGCTTTTTTTCTTCTGCTGCTGTCTTTGCTTCCCTGAATTTGATATCCATAGCAACACATCCCAGCAGCAATGAAGAGGTGGCACAGTTGCTGTTTCCCTCACACCCCTATCTTGCTGATCAAGGCTGCCCATCTAACTTAGAAGTGTTGCTCAGAGGGCCGGGCTGGCCTTGCCCAAAGGCAAGAGGACATTTTCCCAAAAGAAAGAGGCAAAGGTAAAGAGGATGTAGAATCTCCACTTAAACAAACAAACAAATGCAACAAAACTCTTTCTAGGATGGAGACAGAGCAAAAGATTCAAAGCCCCTGAAGGTGCTACCTGAGTAGCTGGGATTATAGGAGTGGGCCACCACGCCAGGCTAATTTTTGTATTTTTAGCAGTGATGGGGTTTCACCATGTTGGTCAGGCTGGTCTCAAACTCCTGGCCTCAAGTGATCCACCCACCTTGGCCTTTTCCATGCATAGGTGCCACTGAGGAGCTCTTGCCCCTGTAGTTTGCTATGACTAAGGGAAACCAGCTATTTCTAGCATTTTTGGCTGGTGGGCTTCCCTGGATAAAAAATCTGAGCCCAGTCCCTGTAAATCTGGAATCATAGAATCTGCTCCATGCACCAGCTATCAGATGATGACCCTCCCAGCTCATGTGATTCCTTCTTACGTAAGACAGGTCAGTAACAGTCATTCTTTTTATTTTGGTTTCGTTTCGTTTGGTTTCGATTCGTTTGGTTTTGGTGTGTTTGCGCTTCTCATTCTGTTGCCCAAGCTGGAGTCCAGAGGCGTGACCTAGGCTCATTGTAACGTCCACCCCCGGGTTCACGTGATTTTCATGCCTCAGCCACCCAAGCAGCTGGGACTACAGGCCTGCACCACCACGCCTGGCTAAATTTTGTATTTTTAGTAGAGATGGGTTTTCTCCATGTTGGCCAGGTTGGTCTCAAACTCCTGGTCTCAAGTAATCCACCTACCTTGGCCTCCCAAATTGCTGGGATTACAGGAGGGAGCCACTGCACTCAGCCAGTAATAGCCATTCCTTACAGTTATCCTGAGCATGTGGGTGCACAAAGCACATTATGCATAGCATCTCAATTGATCTCAACAACCAAAAGAGAGCCTTATTATCACTGCCATTTTTTTGAGATGAGGAAACTGAGTATCCAAGTGGTCCAAGATTATTCTTCCCAGAAAATACCAATCAGCTGTTCACAACCTCTTCATCTGATTTCAATCTGGTTTCTTGACCACTATGCTACAGTCAATCCTGTTCCAAAGCCATCACTTATATTTAACACCATACTACAATGGAGTAATATTATGCCAGTGAAATTGATGCAGGAACTATATCATTTAGAATTTGACGGGACCTTAAAGATTACGTAATGCAATTATCCTTCCTTCTCCATTTCACAGTGGAGGAAGTCGAGACTTACATCATGCACACAACATAGTAGCTATACAATATCTATCCACTGAAGTCCGAAGAGGGCAAGCGATATGCTGAAGACCACACAGCTAGTAAGACGGTGAGATTAAAACTCCAGTTTAAGTGCTGGAGCCACAGAGATACATCAGAAATGGTCCTTGATCTTGAGGTGGACAAGGATTGCTATGTGAACTCTTGTTCCAGCCCAGGAGCTTCAACAAGTTGAAGGATGAGTGAGATTGAGCTGGGCAAAACGGGGAGGCAGAGAAGAAAAGAGGCACTCCTGAAAGGGAGACTGGCATGACCATAGGCATGGAGATCTAAAATAGATTGGTGTGTACTGGGAATGCTGCACAATTCAAGGTCCCTGGAGCATAGAGCAGGAGCCTGAGAATGGCGGACAAATAAAAACTAGAGTAGAAGTCAAGGGCCATGCAATGGAGGGCCTTGTAATCCATGTTCAGGATTTTGACTTTATCTGCAAGGCCACTAGAAGTTATCAAAGTGCTCTAGTTCATGGGAGAGGACTTTCATGTAGATCATTGAAGCGTTCATGTGAAGTCATGAAAAAGCTCTGTATGTCATTGTAGAGGGTAAATCAGCAGCAGAGAAGAGACAAATTAGCAAAACTCTTCAATGCCTGGGTTCAAGATTGGGTGGTTCTTTATCATGGAAGGATTTAGATGGAGAGGTAGTAATTGATGCAAGAACTTGGGAGGTAAAATTGGCAGGACTTGGTAAAATTGGCAGACTGACAGGACTTGACTAGATACAGAAGATAAAGAGAGGGGGGAGTCAAGGATAGCTCCAATGTTCTTTCCATTGCACAATGACTACTGTCTGGAGTGTTCCCAGTCCGGTACAAAGGTATCTAAATCTGTATCATTATCTTGAGGCTGCTTGGAGACCACAGACTTGGGACAAAAAAGAACAGCCTGGTACCAGTCAAATGGCTCTGCTACCAATAGGAAAACTGCTGTCAGGACTGTTATTTTATTTGGGGGCCTTGATTCCCTCATCTGAAATAGAGAGTTGGCCTGGACCATCTCTCCAGTGTCTTCTAGCCCTGTTACCTTCCTAATGCAATTGTTATGAAAATCAAATTCATTTGTTCATACAGCATTATCCATTAGGCACCTTCCATGTGCCTAGCTTTGTGCTAGACTCTGGGAGTTCAAAGGCAAACAGACACAATCCCAGCTCTCATGGAGAGAAGAGGTGAAGATACAGACAAATATGCAATTGCAACGTGAGCTGTAGGATTAGAAGGCGTTCAGAAGGGCTCTTCGCTCAGGTTGGTGGTAGAGTGGATTGGGAACTGAGAATAAAATATCTAAATTGATATTGAAGGATAAATAGTTGGTCTGGCAAAGAGAGGGGAGAGATGTTCCAGCAGTAACAACATTGTACAAAGGTCAAAAAGTAAGAGAGTACAGGATCAACTCAGGAAATCGAAAATAAGAACCGTATGTGCAGGCACGCAGTAAACAGCAAAGTACTTTTTTATCATTATTGTCATCATGTCCATAAGGTAGAACCTAGTGAAATACACCAAAGACAGGGCACACTTCATTTTTCTGATGACCAAGTTGTCCAAAACCACTGGATTCTGAACTTCTTTTCTCTGGATTGTGACAATGATACAGAGAAATCTTTTCACTCACTGATTTTTTTTCCATTCTCCATGATTTTTCCTTAAAAGATTATCAGAGATGTGTACAGTATGGTTGAATCATCCTAATGTCTCTAGATTCTCAAGCAAACAAACAAAACAATGCTCTCTCCATTTTACAGATGAAGATGGTTAAACACAAATAAGTCCAAAGTGGGAGAGAAACTAGGATTTGAACCCCATCTCTCTGGCTCCAGGTCACCTGCACTTTTTCGGAACTCATATGGACTTTCTGATTGCACTTATCACAGAACCACACCCATCGTCCTCACAGACTTTTGTGGTAGACGCACTTTCCAAAGTCAGCAGTCCCTTTCATAGATTACCTTGAAGGTAGTCTGCTACTTAAATCTCCTTAGTTAAGCCATCTTCAAATCACTTTGGCTGGAAGATAGGATCAGTTTATGTCTAAGAAGGTTTCCTGTAGACAGCAAATCTTATCCATAATGGGTAGATTTCCCAAGTTTAATCAAGGAAGGTGACATTTCCTGCCTCTAGGGTTCTGGCCTTTTAACCACTTTTGCATTAGTCAATGCTTGCTTAGAATTTGGAATTCAACGTATTTGTAGGGCTACACCACATGGTGGGATGAAAGGGGACTAGATCTGGACCCAGAAGATTAGGCTTAGAGCCTTCCTTGACTTTGCCCCTTACATCTGAGACCTGGGGGAAATTCACTCCACTGTGAGCATGTCTGGGTTCACACATACCTTAGTTTAAATTGCAGTGTTGCTCATGATTAGCTTTGTGACTATGTGTGAAAGTTATGCTTTCTCTGAGCCTCAGTTCCTCATCCAGAAAAAAATAGGGTCAATCCTTGTACCCCTCTTGATGTGATACTGCTCAACTGACATTTATTAAATAAATGATATCAGTCAACATAAATTGAATAGCTGCATAACTGATATTGATTGAATAAATGAAAGCATTTAAAAGAGTTCCCTTCCCCCTTTCTCTTCCTCTCTGGCTTACATTCCTCATCTGTAAACAGGGATAAAAAATCTCTCTCCTATATTCCTCCTCATGTGACTGCACTAATTCCATACAGTCATGTTTGCAAAAGTTCTTGTGATGTTTAAGAGTCTATGATGACCTGGCCGGGCATGGGACCTCATGCCTGTAATCCCAGCACTGTGGGAGGCCTAGACAGGAGGATCACTTGAGCCCAGGAGTTCAAGGTTGCCTTAAGCTATGATTGCACCACTGCACTCCAGCCTGGGAGACAGAGTGAGACCTTGTCTCTAAGCAAAAATGTCTATGATGGTCTAAGATAGAGTTTACACTACCCAAGGAATGACATGTTATTTCTCATTCTTACAGGTTTCCTACAGGGTAGGTATTATCATTATTTCCAGTTCCCAGATAAGGAAACCAGAGCTCAGACAGTTAAGTGTCTTTCCCAGGTTCAAGACAGTCTGTGCTGGAGCAGAGATTAGAAGCCAGACTGGTCTAACTCCAAATCCAATATTCTTCTCACTATAGCCTCTAATCCCATTGAGTCTAGAGGCTACAATCCTAGTCTCTGGAGCCAGGCTACCTGCAGTCCTATTTGGGATCTACTGCTGATTAGTGGTATGTCCCTAGGGGAGAGTTAAATATCATCTCTATGCCTCAGTTTTCTCATTCGTGAAAGGAAAGAAATAATAATGCCCAGTTCATGGGTATAAGACTCTTCACCTCACTTTCAGTTTCTTCAACTAAAAAAATGAGAAAATAGCAATAATTTTACTATGCCAGACTAGAGGCAAGGGGTAGACCCTACTTAATCTTTTTTTTTTTTTTTTTTTTTCCTGAGATGGAGTCTCGCTCTGTCGCCCGGGCTAGAGTGCAGTGGCGCCATATCGGGTCACTGCAAGCTCCGCTTCCCGGGGTTCACGACATTCTCCTGCCTCAGCCTCCCGAGTAGCTGGGACTACAGGTGCCCGCCACCACGCCTGGCTAATTTTTGTATTTTTAGTAGAGATGGGGTTTCACCGTGTTAGCCAGGATGGTCTTGATCTCCTGACCTCGTGATCTGCCTGCCTCAGCCTCTCAAAGTGCTGGGATTACAGGCGTGAGCCACCTTGCCCGGCCTACTTAATCTTGATTCTAACTCTGTGATCTAGCATTCTCTTTACGTGAGAGTCACACCTCATTTCCTCTGGGAAGCCTCCAAGATTATTCACAGAGGGTCTGTTTAGTGTCCCCAACGTGTATATAGGGGCAACAGTTAAACATTCGTTTGTATGTTGCTGAATTGCTAAATATTTTTCTTTAATTTTTTTCTTCTTTGAGACAGAGACTAGCTTTGTTGCCCAGGCTGGAGTGCAGTGGTGCAATCTCAGCTCACTGCAACCTCCACCTCCCGAGTTCAAACAATTCTTCTGCCTCAGCTTCCTAAGTAGCTGGGATTACAGGCGCCCGCCACCATGCCCAGCTAATTTTTTTGTATTTTTAGTAGAGACAGGATTTCACCATATTGGCCAGGCTGGTCTTGAACTCCTGACCTCAGGTGATCCTCCCACATCTGCCTCCCAAAGTGCTGGGATTTCAAATGTGAGCCACAGCACCCAGCCTTTAAATGTCTTGTATGCTTTGACTACTACTAAGACTTCTGTGAAGAATCTAATAGTAATAATAATAATCTAATAATAATCATTTCTTGAGTACCGGCCATATACCTAAAACTTAACCCTATGAAGCAAGGTTTATTATTCCTGTTATGTAGAAGAGAAGATTGAGAGTCACAGAAGTTAATTTGCTCTAATAAATAATTTGCAGAATGAATGAATGAATGAACAAGGTATGTCCTCAAAACCAGTGATGATCTAGAGAACAAAGCTCTTGTCTTTTAAGATCTTACCCTGCAGAATCTAGTACAGAAGTGATTGCATAATGACATCAGACACAGACTTGGACAAAGTTACAGCCAAGATGTCAAATGAGTTTTCTGAGGCCTGCATCCAGCGGACACACATCTGGAGCAGCCTAAGGGAGAACACATCAGGCCAGATTTGAATCTTGCCATTTCCTGATGCAGAGGCCGAGTGCTAACAGTTCTGTGAGTTCCAGATCTGCGGCTTGAATTTGCATCTCTTTGGGGACACTTGATTCCTTGGATGATCTGAGGACCCAGAGCTGAAGGTTATTTGCAAGTTGAAATCTCACCACTGGTTTCTATTTCTTATGAAAATTGGATTCTCAAAGATCAGTTCCCCTTAACACCTGTGATTCTCAGTTTTCCATAAGCCAGATTTCAAAAAATAAAATACGGTCCTCAGAGTTCAATGACTCTTCTCATACTCTCTACAAATCTTTTGCCTTCTCTGCCACTTGGCACAATATCAAACAAGCCAAGGGAAAGAATGAAGGGGTGGGCACAGAAGCTTGGGGCACTGGGGAAAGCCAGCGTTCTTATTTCACCCCAGTGCTCCACAGACATTTAATGGAGGTCCACCTGGTAAGGTTGCAGCCATTGTCTCATTTTCCGGAAGAGGAAACTGCAGCTTGAAGAGGCCTGTCAGCATGATTAAGATACGGCCCCTACCCTGAAAGGGCCCCCAATTCAACAGAAGTGACAGACATAGAAGCCACAACCTGTGACCCAATAAGAGTGGGTACAAAGTACTCAAGGTGTGTGGAGGATAGCACAATTATCTTCAAAAGGAAGGCCTCCCTTTGGGAAGCATTTGCAAGTGCAGTGAAGTCATGCCTGACAATGTCATTTGGCTTTGCCTCAAATCAGTTGTTTCATGATAATGTGATTATATGCGTCCTGATTTCTTCAACAAATATGTAAAAAGGACCCTGTGCTTGAAGATTTTGCTGTGTGATTTTAGACTAACGATTTCATACTTTTTTGTTTTTTGTTTTTTTGAGACAGAGTCTTGCTCTGTTTGCCCAGGCTGAGTACAACAGTGTGATCTCAGCTCACTGCAGCCTCCACCTCCCAGATTCAAGCAATTCTCCTGCCTTAGCCTCTCGAGTAGCTGGGATTACAAGTGCCCACCACATCCGGCTATTTTTTGTATTTTCAGTAGAGACGGGATTTCACCATGTTGGCCAGGCTGGTCTCGAACTCCTGATCTCGGGTGATCTGCCCGCCTCCCAAAGTGCTGAGATGACAGGCATGAGCCACTTCGCCCCGCCGATTTCATATGTTTAAGCCTCAGTCTCTTTATCAGCAAAATAGGAATAATATCATAATCCTTATTAGGATTATTCAAATTATTATTATTTCTCTAGCTACCCCCATACAGTTACTGTGGAACTCTAATGGTGAAATATGCATCTAAAAGCACTGAATCAGCAGCAACGTCCTATTTATTTGTGAAGGATTGTATTGTTGCCACTGTTGAAGACTTATCCCTTTATTTCTGAGTGACTAGACATTCTGTATTGATTCTTCAGTAAATTAAATCTTGTCCCAAATACTGATCAGCCCCAAGAAGGTCTCCTTTTCCCTCACATGCTTTGGAGAAACAGAATTTATCAACCTTGACACTCTTGACATTTTGGGCCAGACAATTGTTTGTTGGAAGGCAGGGAGCAGGGGCTGTCCTGTATCTTGCAGGGTGTTTAGCAGAATTCCTGGCCTCTAACTCCTAGACGCCCACACCCACCCCTTGGTTATAACAGCTATGATGTTTCTGGACGTTGCTACATGTCCATGGGGTTGGAATGCAAAATTGCAAAATTACCTTGTTGAGGATCACATTAGGACCACAAGCCACCCACAGGAGGTATGCTGGGCTGGGGTTTCTGCTCACATTTCACAGATGAAAAAACCTGAGACCTAGAACAGGAAGGAATCCATCCAAGTTCACCAAAGGGCTTGAGAAACAAGAGTCCCAACTTGGCTTTCCAGAACACCTATGTATAGAACTGCAGTGCCCTCTGCTAAGGACCTGAAGGGAAGGAGTAGGACAGAGAGAGCAAAGACTGGCCCTGCTCTTTCCCAGTCCTGCCTGAAACCCTCCCAGCCCCCTCTCCACCATTGAGTGGCAGACCCCAGGAATGCCTGCTCCTCTTCCTCTCCCTCCCTCTGTCCTAAACTTGCCCCTTCCCTGTGCTTTGGGAGGGGGCTGCCCACTGAATGCTGGAATGGGCGTGGAACCATCATGCAGAAAGGACAAAAAATGACAGTGAGGATAAAGCCCAGACTTAGCCCTCCCCAACTTTCCAACTTCAGGGGGATGTGCTGTCACCAAGAAGCAAACATTTGGGGGAAAAAAAATCCTCAAAGGAGATTCCTGTGTTGCCATGTAAGGAAAGGTCTCGGCCAGCTCTGGGCAACCTGGGAGAGTTGGGGTGGGGGTGAGCACAGAGAAGAGTATTGCGGTTCACTCCTAATCTCCGCCCCCAGATCTCCCCACTGCCCCTTTGAATCTTTCTTGGAAGGGCCCCTCAGAATCCACCAAAATAACCCCTCCCTCCTTCTTCACCTCCCTGTCCCATTCGCCTCGGCTGTCCCCCCTGCAGAAGGCCGGCATGCAGCCTGGTGCACGGGTTGGGGTGTGTAACATTTTGTCTGAATAGGCCCCTATGTTCCCATAATTTATAGTGGTAAGTAATCTTATTTGCAAAGCAAGCCCTTACAGTTATAAAAAACAAGTTAATTGACTTGCATAAAAATCAAACATGTAAAAGTTTTCCATCTTAACACAAACAGCACACTGAGCCCATTTGTACAATAGCTATGATGCAGTGCGGCCCGCGTCTGGACTACCTAGGACCCGGCCTCTTTCATAACCCAAAATGGAATCTTAAACCCTGACAAGGCCACATACCGATGGGAGTTACTGAATTTAGAGTCAGTCACTCAACTAATTATACGACGTTTTATTTTTTTTCTTGTGTCAATAAACAAACTTGGGTCTGACTTCTGACACTGAGACCTAGAAGCCAATTAAGAGGCGTTCCCAATATATTACAGGGTCTACAAACAAGGATGGCTTTTCTTGGAAAAGTGAACATCATGTTTCTTTTAATGAGTGTGAAAATATATGAGTTTCTTAATCACTGGCAACTTCGATGGAGTCCAAGACAGGGAAATCACTGACTCCTGACTCTGGAATGAACAAGGGCTAGATTCTTGATGGGGTTTTTGCGACGGGATTCTCTGGTGAGTGACTGCAGGGAAGACAGCGTTCAGGTGTGGCATGACAGAGTTGGTGGCCAGAGGCTGCTTCAGAACCCAAGAAAGGCAGGGAAGAAGCTTAGTGGTGGCAGGGTCTTCTGCAGAAAATAATGAGACCATACCCTAGTGACGTGGAGGGAAAATGGTAAACCTGCAGAGGCATCTGTTGCAAAGGGTGTCTTACAGTGTCACTCAATTATCCCCAAACCAAGAGCCCATTTCACAGGTAAGGGGAAGGGGGAGGAAAATTAATATTTATCAAGTCCCAATGATGTGCTAGGTGCCTTTGTTTTCTGTATCCTATTTAAGCCTCAGGTGATCTGCCAAAAAGATATAATTGTTCCTGTTATGCAGATAAGAAAATGGAAGCCCAGAGAAGTGGAATGACTTGGTCAAGGCCACTCAGCAAGTTCATGGCAGAGCCAAGGTCAGGGCTCATTCTATTCAGTCCTGTTCCTTGCACATTGTTCTGGGTGGGGGTGGTGGGGGGGGGGCGGCAGGCATAGTCATGGCTGGAGCTCTTAAGAACTCAGGATCAGGTGTGATCTGATGTGTCCACTCTTTCTGGAAAATGGCTCCACCAGTCAATATCTATTGAATCCCTACTGTGTGCCAGGCACCATGTGAGGAGCTATAGATCCCAGGACATGCAACACTGTTTCATGGGAGACAGACTAGAAAATCAACAATAATAAGAATTTGATATGTGTTCTGATGGACGCATTCAGCTGGATGGTGGGGGTTAAAGTGGAGGTGAGGTCGGGAAATACTTCTAAGAGTGAGTGAGCTTTCACCTATGACTTAAAATCCCAAGGTGGACAAGCAGGGAAAGAGCATCCAGGGGCAAGGACCAGCATGGGCAAAGGCATGAAGTGGGAGAGCAGAGTGAGCATGGCCCTTCGGGATCCCTGCACGGCTGGGAGAGCCAGCTCTTGGGGACAGGAGGGTGACTCGGACCAAGGCTAGGCTTAAGACCAGGAGGGCTCACTGAGACAGGCAGGGGGACTTAGGGGAGTATTGTTTTCTGAGAAAGACATTGCTGCCCACACTTGGGCAGGGACAGACTGTTGACAATAATCAAACCTGAACTGAAAAGATAGGATGGCACCCAGTACCAGAGCTCAGGACCAATGCAGCACAAAGATGGTTAGGAATAGGGTTTCTGGAGCCAGTCTGCCTGCACCTGAATGTTGGTTTAGTGTGACCCTGGAAAAGAGACATGACTTCTCCATGCCTCAGTTTCTCCCCTTCAAAATAGGACAAGAAGAGTACCTACTACACAGGTTTGTTGGGAGATCTAAGTAAGCTTATGCAAGTAAAACTCTTGGAACAGTATGTGGCATATAATAAGAGCCTAATACATGTAAGCTGCTGAAGAGTTCTCATTTCTCTTTCCCTCCACCTTATGGGCTTTTCCACCTTGGACAAGTCTCTAATCCTCCCAGTAATAGGGGATCTGCGGGCTCTTGGCTCACCATAGGTGCTCAATGAATAGCAGCTGTCATCATTGCTTCCACCATCATTATCACTATCTCTGAAATAACAATGCTTTGCCTTTCCAGGGGAGCAGGTGTCACAGCCACCGTCTCCTCACCACGAACTGTCCACATGGGCTGACATGCCACCCAGGCAGGCAAGACAAATGGACTTGCCACCTACACGGAGCACACGTGCACACCAGGGGCACGTAGCCCAACTCGTTAGCACAACAGGGCTCCCTTCTTTTCGGCGCTGCTTCTCTGCTCTGTATGTGCTTTGCTCAGAGTGGAGGTCCCCGTTATTTATGTTTGGAAAATGCATTCAGGGCAGTTCCCAGAAGCACTTACAGAGCTCTTATTTAATTGCTACTTTATAAACTCACTGCTCTGAAGAGTGAGGGATTGATGGCCCGGCCTGGCACCTGGAGTGGCCTTGCTGCAAATGCTTTTCCGAGAATGGTCTGGGAGTCGTCCTCCAAGAAGTCCAAGGCCCACTGCAGCCCTGGCCTACATCCAACTCTGGAGGGCACTAGAGGACTCGTCACCCTAATCCCCAGCTTTGGGATGGCAGCGGTTGCCAGTGTGGTCACACAAACACACACGTACACACACACAGACACACACACGAAGACCCCTCATCAGTTCAAGACCAAGGATGTGCAGGGGTAGGAGACGCCTGTCACTCACCGTTCACCCTCCCTTGCCAGAGACCTGCAAAACCCCAGCCATGAGGACATCCCAGGCCCTAGATCTGGGCAGGGTGGGGACACTTTTTTCAGGTCCTGCCAAGCCCATCTCCCATTTGCCTCATGCTCATGCGTTGGGGTCCAGCAGGACTGGGCTGGTGTCCCCAGCTCTCCCATGTTCAGAGCAAGTTATTTAATCTCACTGAGCCTTGGTTTTCTCACTTATAAAATGTGGTTTATAGATTCCATTTCTCAGCATCATAGAGGGAATGAAATGAAATTATTATGGTGCCATTCCTGGCATATAGAAGTAGAAGATCAATAAATGTTATTTATTGCATTTCTACAGCCACAGAAACAAAGGATCAAGTGTCTTTCTTGAAGCTCTGAGATTCATCAAGGCTAAACTCCCATCCAGATAAAATATGGGACTTCGTAATGATCCCTTTTATTTATGCAGTCACTGTATGTCATACTATCATGCTTTATGGTTCCCAAAAAAGCATTTTACAAGCCTTGTCTCAAATGACCTTCACTAGCCATCAGGGTTTTGATTATGCACCTTATTTTACAGATGAGGAGCTAAGGCTCATATAGGCAGGATGACTATTAGTCAGTCAACCAATTTCTGTCTCCAAATCTTGCTTGCATTCCTTTGCACCACATTACCTAGCCCACTCTCAGGTAGACCAAGGCCCATTCGTGCCTCCAAGATGGCTCTCAGTGATCCCCCCTTCTGGGTTCATATCCTGGTACAGTCTTCTCCCATAGCGAAGAGGACAGACCTGAATAGCCAAAAGGATATTGTGGAAGTGACAGCATGTGACCTCCAAGGTGAGATCATAACAGACATCGCTACTTCTACCTTGCTCTCTTGATCACTCCCCGTAGAGGAAGCCTGTTGGTATGACACTCAAGTAGCCCTATGGAGAGGTTCTTGTGGTGAGACACTGAGGCTTTCTGCCTAACACCAAAATAAATTTGCCAGCCACGGAACCGAGTCATCTTGGAACTGGACTCTCCAGTCAAAAACCAAAATTTCCACCTAATCCTGACTACAACCTCACAAGAGATCCCCAAGCTAAAACCATCCAATTCTTATCATACCTACCTACTTGCATCCTACACAATACATGCATTTATTTCAGACTACACCAGTGCTATAATTTGTTTTGTTTTGTTTTTTTGAGACAGATTCTCGCTCTGTCACCCAGGCTGGAGTGCAGCGTCGTGATCTCGGCTCACTGCAACCTCTGCCTCCCAGGTTCAAGTGATTCTCACGCCTCAGCCTCCCAAGTAGCTGGGATTACGGGCATGTGCCACCACGCCCAGCTAATTTTTGTATTTTTAGTAGAGACGGTGTTTCATCATGGTGGCCAGGCTGGTCTCAAACTCCTGGCCTCAAGTGATCTACCCACCTTGGCCTCCCAAAGTGCTGGGATTACAGGTGTGAGCCACTGCGCCCGGCCCAATACTGTAATTATTATACATATTTACTCTTTTGTTGGATACTTTTATTCTACCATTTGTCTGTAGGGTGTGTTTGTTTACTTCCCAGATAAAGGCCACACTATCACTTCTGTGTGTGTGTAGCCCCCTCAAAGGAGGATTCTGATAACCAGCCTTTTCAAAAAGCAAGTGGTTAGTGTATATTTTAACATTTCAAGACCAACACTTCTTGGTCTTTGGCTTGCTTTTCACCTCCCCTGTCCCTGTCTTCAGCTCAGACCTGAATTTTTCCCCACTGGACTATAGCAACAGCTTTCTAGCTGGTTTCCTGACTTCCAGTTGCACCTTTCTGTTTCTTCCACATTAGTGTCATGCAAATACCATTTTTAAAACATCTGCTTTAAAAACCCAGTCACTCCACAGGAGGTAAGCCAAGCTCTACAGCATGCCTTACAAGACTCTTCCTGATGGGCCTCCACTCTTCGTTTCTCCCCACTGAATTGTTTCTAGATCCCCGAGTGCATCCTGGCATTCTTGCCTTTGTGCTTTGGCACTAACTGTGCCTTCTCTCAAGGAGCCCATCTCTGCCTTGTCCACCTGGCAAAATTCTATTCATCTTTCAAAACCCACCTCAGTCATGACTGTCTCGAAATCTTCCCCACATCTCCAGGCAGAGTTAGGTCCCCTCTGTTCTCTTGGTTGTATCTCTCTAATAACACCCAGCACTTTGTTAGAATTATATACTCTCCCCTGCTAGACTGGGAGCTCCTAGAGTTCTGTTTATTTTTGTTCTCTTGGCATCTAGTTCAATGGCTTGGCACATAATAGCTGATCAATGAAACTGTATTGAATAAGAAAGGTTTTGTGGAGGGGCTTGGGGAGGTAGTTGTCATTCATTGAGTCAGCATATGTACAGCTCACTGGCGTGGTGTTACGCATACAGGAGGCTTGCCATAAATGTTAAAGTTGGTGCTTTTTTACCTTCACCCAATGCACCAAGGGGCAGGCTTTGTTTGTTTAGTTTAATTGTGGTCCTATGGCTTTTTTTTTTTTTTTTTGACAGAGTCTTGCTCTGTCACCCAGGCTGGAGTGCAGTGGTGCAATCTCAGCTCACTGCAACCTCTGCCTCCCAAGTTCAAGTGATTCTCCCGACTCAGCCTCCCGAGTAGCTGGAATTACAGGCATGCACCACCACACCCAGCTAATTTTTTGTATTTTAATAGAGATGGGGTTTCATGATGTAGCCCAGGCTGGTCTTGAACTCCTGAGCTCAGGCAATCCACCCTTCTCGGCCTCCCAAAGTGCTGGGATTACAGGCATGAGCCACCATGCACAGCCCTGTGGCTTCTTCTTTGAGCACTCCCAGCAATTCACAAGAGGGTCTGATTTTCCACTTGCTTTAAACTCTGCCTGAACTCTGCGGGCTGTTGATCCTCCATAGCTTCCATCCCTGCCAGGTCTCCTGGAATCTTTGTGTTTTTCTTTTATAAACCCTACCAATGGGTTTTATAAAGTCATGTAGCATTTCCCTTTCCTATCTTCAGTTCATGGAATCTCACTACATTCATTCATTCATTCATTCATTTATTCATTCATTTGCTCATTATTACCATGGGAGTTAGAGTTTGATATATACCATAAAGCCTAACTGCCAGGGTTCAAATCCTGTCAAGTTCTGTGACCTTGGGCAAGTGACTTAACTTCTCTCTGCCCTCAGCTGTCACATCTATAAAGTGGGGATATTACAGTGTCTATGCCACAAGGCTGTTGTGAGGATTCTAAGAGATAGTATTGAGAAAAAGCAAGAAGAGCTCAAGAAATATTAGTGTTTATTCATTCAGCTAACATTTCTTTAGTACTTATTTGGGCCAGACCCTGTTACATGTGAAAGAGAATAAGACAAGTTTCCTGCACTCTGGAGTCCACAGATCAGTGAGGAAGACAGGGAAAGAAACATAATTACAAACGCCATTGAAATACCAAAGGAAGGCATGTTCTCGGTGGTTTACTGGCAGCAAAGAGGAAGGAGTAAATACCTTTGTTGATGAAGGAGTCAGAAATGCATTATTGAAAAAGTGACAGCTCCAGGTGCACACACCAATGAGAGTGGAAAGATAGCTGGGCCGGGCGCGGTGGCTCACGCTTGTAATCCCAGCACTTTGGGAGGCCGAGGCGGGTGAATCACGAGGTCAGGAGATCGAGACCACGGTGAAACCCCGTCTCTACTAAAAATACAAAAAATTAGCCGGGCGTGGTGGCGGGCGCCTGTAGTCCCAGCTACTCGGAGAGGCTGAGGCAGGAGAATGGCGTGAACCCGGGAGGCGGAGCTTGCAGTGAGCCGAGATTGCGCCACTGCACTCCAGCCTGGGCGACAGAGGGAGACTCCGTCTCAAAAAAAAAAAAAAAAAAGAAAGAAAGATAGCTGCAGACTCAGAGGGCCTTCAATGGCATGCCACTCAGGGAACAGGCAGTTGGAGAAACTGAAGCACTTGAGGCTCTGCCATCCTTACATTTGCATTTAAGAAGGCTCACTCTGTGACCAGCTTAGCGGCCACTGCAGTCATCCAGGCAAGATGTGATGAACTGAGATAAGGAAAAAGAAGGAACAAACTTGAAAGACATTTAGAGCAGAAGGTTGGCATACTTTATCTGTAAAAGGCCAGATAATAAGTATTTCAGATTTTGCAGACCAAACAACCTGCCGCAACTCCTCAGCTCCTCTGTTGCAAAAGCAGCCATAGACAATTTGCAAACAAAGAGCGTGGCTGTGTTCCAATAAAACTTTATATTACAAAAGGAGGCTGCAGGCCAGATTGGACCCACAAGCCAGAGTTTGCCAGCTCCTGATTTGAAGGCGAATGGACAGGAATCCACATCCACCCTGGATTGTAGGGAAAGTGTAGGAGGAGGGCCAGGGTGGAGGATTTCAAGAACCTCAAATGGTCACCAGGTCCAGCACTCTGTTGCTATGGCTAATGGCTAAACTATGTTCATTCATAATACAGAATCCTACACAACTATCTCAAATGGTCACCAGGTCCAGCACTTCTTCCTTGCCAGAAGGCCTAGCAAGATTCCACATCAAGTTATGTTCTTCAAAAATGTAGAGATTCAGATTCAACAAACTCCTCTGTGTTGGGAAGTTTTTTTTCTACAGCTGTTGATGTCCCACAGGACTCCTGATCCTGCTCCCATCTTTGGAGAGATTGGAGAGCAGTTGTGAGACATTGACTCAAAGCGTAACCTTACAGATTGCCCAGCTCCCCATTTCCAACACAGACCAGCTCCAGACCTATAGGAGAAGTCAGAGCAACCGCTTCCCAGCTGAGCTACACAGCAGGGAAAGAGCTGGCTCTTAAGGCAGCACACACACTTCAGCAGCCTGTCTGGATTTATGCAATAACAGACTGCTGGAAAACTGCATGTGACTCTAATTTGGGGAAGTCGTAAGTACCAAGAAAGCTGGCTATTTAAAGAAATCATGCAGATAATTCTAATGTAAAGTGTTTCCCATTATATCCTTCTGCACTGTTTGTAGGAACATCAATTGGTTTGAAACTTTTGAAAGGTGCCTAGGTTGTAGCTTTCATAGTTTTAAAACATCCCTTTACCCAGCATTGCCACCTCTAGAAATGTATCCCCTGGAAATACTGGCAAGCACATATGAGCTAGGTTATGTTTTTGGTAGCATTCACTGCAAGAGCAAGATTAAAATTTAAATGCTCATCAGTAGGGAAATGGCTAAACTATGGTTCATTCATAGTACAGAATACTACACAACAATTAAAAGTTTGTGATAGACTCATAGGAATTGACACAAATGGTTCTGATTCACTGTGTAAAAAACAAAAAAGCAAGTCACTGTTCAATAAAAGTGATTTTAGTTTTGAAAAATAACTACGTAAGTACCCGCGTGAATGTATGCAATGCTTAGCAAGGCCAGGACTGGGGTGAGGCAATAAGGCACACCCAGGGATCAAAATTTAAGGAGGCCCTCACTCTCAGGCTTATAGAAGTATCAACTCTGCCCTGCACAGACGAGAGGGTGAGGGCCTCCTTAAATTTTGCGCCCAAGGTGCCTCACTTGCCTCACCTTAATCTGGCCCTTACACAGAAAAATGTTTTGGGCTGATACACGAGTTATCAGTGGAGAGAAGTATTGAAAGAATGGCAGGTAGAAATCTTCACTTTACGACGTTTTGTATTGTTCAATTTTTAAATAAAAATAAGTGAATTCATTAGGTTATTAACAAAGCAGAATTTCATTTTAAAAATCCACCATCAATTTATCTCATAAATGTAGACTGCATAAGTTGAGTATTTTCTAAAATACATGTCTGTATATTACCCTAATAATAGCTGACATTAATTTATTAAGTGCGAATATGCCTGGTACTTTCATGATACTGGATATCATGACCACAGTCACAAAAAAATGGTAGCTTAGCCAAGTAGGAGTTGTTTTTTCTCATGTAGTAAGAAGTCTGGAGGTAAAAGCAGTGAGAGCTAGTGTGGCAGCCCCAGTACACCATCAGCGATGCTACTAATTAGTCAGCTTTCCCAGCTGTGCTGCCATAAGGACTAACCCCAAATCTCAAAGGTCTGTTTGCTCCCATTAAATGCCCTTCACAAGTCAGCTGCAGTTCTCCCCCTATTATCTTCTTTCTGAGGTCCAAGCAGAAGGAGCAGCCCCTCTCTGGGACTTGCAGCCTCATGTCAAAGGAAAAGTAAAATCATGGGATGGCACTGAACTTCTTCTGAAGCAGGGCATAGCCACTTCTGCTCACATCCCACTGGCTAATGCAAGACACACGGCCATGCCTGATTGAATGGCATGGGAGTGCTCTCCTCTCCCGTGAAGTGGCAGGAGCTGGGGTCCTGCAGAAAGGCACCGTGAATATGTTTTGAACAAATCATTCAATCTACCAATAGGGACCAAGGCACCATTGTCTTCTATTTCTAGCATGTGCCCCTTGCCCTCCTGGTCACCAGACTGAAGCTCAACCTTCTGGCATTTCACTTGAACAGTAAGAAAAATGAAAGATAAACAGAGAAATGTATACATCAGCTGACACCACCCTCTTTCACAAGTGTTTTCAAACCTTCACCCGTGACTTAAGGGATAACAGGTAGGCAACAGTACAGTACCTGCCACATACACATGATCGTGGTTAATCTTCACAACCACCAGGGATGTGATGTTTGCTCCATTTCACAGATGAACGAACTGAGGCAAGAGAGTAACTGGCACATCCAAGATCACACAGCTGTTAAGTGGGCGGAGCTGGAGTTTCTCATCCAGATGTGTCTGTCTCCATGCCCTCTCTGCTGCCTTTCCAGCGACTGGAAGAGATCAACTGTTTGATTGGATTATCAGCCCTCCATTGTTTCTACTTAAATGCACGTGGGTGTACACGTGTGCATGTGTTCGAGACAGAACACATATGTGTGCATGTGTTCGAGACAGATCTCAGCCACAGTTAATGCTGGATCTCAGTCTCGGTACTGGATTCCCAAAACGTGACCACATCCTCTAAGCTACCTCTGTCCACATCAGGTGGCATGTCCATTAGTTTCAGTATAAGTCAGAACTAAAAACTAGCCCAAAAGAAAACCAGTGATATTAATGATAGAGCA